>NC_000086.7:60516665-60867915 GCF_000001635.26 Mus musculus
TTTGCACCGCTAAACCTTAATAAATGTGGCTCTAAATAGTACATATACTTTAGGATTCTTGTGAGAATCTAAAGTATTGATTACTGTCAGAACATTAAAGAAATCATTGGTATTTCAACTGCTACCTTAATTAAACCAATCGTGCTTGGTACTTACTTAGTAAGTGCTTATGAAGTGTTTGTCAGATTAAGCAGACATCTGGAAAGCCATTACTCAACTTGTTACATTTGAGCTACTATATGGGGTACATGAAGATATGTCAGAACTACTATCCCATTCCTTCAAATATTCTGTTGTTTTCAGATGAACTAATATGGGTATAAAAAACTAGAACATTAATGACTTTGTATGTAGTCAGTACTGTAAGTGGTATCCAGCACACTTACAATGTAGAAAAGGAAGATATCATGGGAGGAGGGAAGAGGAAGCTTCCGCTGAAGAGGTGAACTTCTGTTTCAGTCCTAAGAAAGCATAAATATTGAGGTATATGTTTGTCTTAGTTAGGTTATTATTGCTACGAAGAGACACCATGACCCAGGCAACTTTTTAAAAAAAATTGTTTAAATTGGGGCTGGCTTACAGTTTCAGAGCTTTAGTCTATTATTGTTATGGCAGAGAACATGGCAGCTTCTAAGCAGACATGATGCTGGAGGACCTGAGATTTCTACATCTTGATCTGAAGGCAGCCAGAAAGAGACAGTCTTCTGCAGGCAGCTAGGAGGACATCAGGCTCTATGTCTTGCTCTGGATGTACTCACACTTCCTAGCTTAGTACTCAGTAACGAACAGGGTCTTAGAATATGTTGAATAAGTAAACAATTGAATAAAGCAAGAGGTTTTCAGAAAAGATATCTTTGTAGTATGAATATGTTGGGTGTGTGTGTGTGTGTGTGTGTGTGTGTGTACATGTGCATGTATGTGTAGGCCAGAAATTGAGGTCAGGTGCCTCCCTTGATCACTGTACACCTTATTTATTGAGCTTTAACACATAGGCCATGGGTTTGGCTAGTTTAACTAGTAGACTTGCTCTAGGTCTCCCTGTCACCAGCACCTGAGTGCTGGGGTTGCATGCAGGCTGCAATGCCTACTTGCCATTTATGTGGCTTTCCTCATGCTTCTGTACTGAGTGTTTTAGTCATTGAGCTATTTTTCTGGCCTAAGGGAAAAAATCTTGTTAAAAACTCTATATAATATATATGCAATCACTAACATTTTACATATAAATAATAAAGCAACAAAATGAGAAAGAACACAACAACTAAGTTCAAGCGGCGTCATTAAACATCTCTTCATTTGTTCTGTGGTATAGAGTCTGGTAAATCATTTCATTCTTTTTGATTTTCCTTAGTTATCTATTTATCAGCACATATTGAATATATATAATAATGGGATTCATTATGACATTTTCATTTGTATATATAATATATTTTTGTCATATTCAACTCTTTATAGTTCACTGTTGTTCCCTTCCCTCTTCCACTGATCCCCTTCTCCAAGGTGGGAGGGAACACTTTAAAAGAAGTTGTGGAGTAAGGTGTTGTTAGAGGAAAGCTTTTCATAAACCATTTATGTTTTATCTGTTTGTGTGGATGTATGCCGCATGGGCTCAGGTATCTGCAGAAGCTGGACTAGGACATTAAATCGCCTGGAGCTGGACTTACAGGGAATAATTATGAGCTGCCCTATGTGGGAGCTGAGACCCAAACTCAAATCCTCTGCAAGAGAAGTAAGCTTTCTTAACCACTAAGGCACCTTTCTAGCCAGCCATACATATACGTATACATATACATACACATATACATTACACACACACACATATTCATCATTTACCCCTGGATTTTTCTCTCTTATGCCTGTCCCATCCCTTCTTATATATTTCTTCCCAACAAGTCGCAAGAGGAGAGCTTTTGAAAGTGAAAAAGACATAACTAAAAATGTCATAGAGGTTGGTCGGCTTTTGTCAAGTAATGAGAATATATGCATCCCAGAATAGAGAAGTATGAAGATCCAGTTCCAGGAGCCTGGCTCCACAAGGAGCTCCTTAACCAAAATCCAAAAGTCAGAAGGAAAGTCAGTTGTAGGGTACCCCCACCCCAACAATAAAAAGGGGCATGCATCTGTTTGTCCTATGGGCCCCAGCTGATGAGGGCTTCCCCATGCAGTGCATGGGGGCAGGGATGAGAGGCCAGTGAAGCGGGTCTTAGAGATCTTGGTAGCATGTGCCTCATCTTTTTACATTGGGCAGCAATTCAAACCCAGGAATCCAAGAACCTCAGTAAAGATTGAGGCCAGTCCAGGGGGTCTTCTTAGACACTGATAGGCATAGGCCTAGTGGTGCCACAGGAAATGACCTCATGGGTAGGTAGATGGAAGCAGAAAGAGACCCAGCCTCATTGTCTGTTTTCCACTTGCCAGCTGTGGGACCTTGAGAAAGCGCTTAGGTCACTGTGGGTCATAGTTTTCTTTCTTTTTTTTAAATATTTTTTTATTATTACGTATTTTCCTCAATTACATTTAGAATGCTATCCCAAAAGTCCCCCATACCCTCCCCCCCACTTCCCTACCCACCCGTTCCCATTTTTTGGCCCTGGCATTCCCCTGTACTGGGGCATATAAAGTTTGCGTGTCCAATGGGCCTCTCTTTCCATTGATGGCCGACTAGGCCATCTTTTGATACATATGCAGCTAGAGTCAAGAGCTCCAGGGTACTGGTTAGTTCATAATGTGGTTGCACCTACAGGGTTGCAGATCTCTTTAGCTCCTTGGGTACTTTCTCTAGCTCCTCCATTGGGGGCCCTGTGATCCATCCAATAGCTGACTGTGAGCATCCACTTCTGTGTTTGCTAGGCCCCGGCATAGTCTCACAAGAGACAGCTATATCAGGGTCCTTTCAGCAAAATCTTGCTAGTGTATGCAATGGTGTCATCGTTTGGAGGCTAATTATGGGATGGATCTCTGGATATGGCAGTCTCTAGATGGTCCATCCTTTTGTCTCAGCTCCAAACTTTGTCTCTGTAACTTCTTCCATGGGTGATTCTTTCTAATTCTAAGAAGGGGCAAAGTGTCCACACTTTGGTCTTCGTTCTTCTTGAGTTTCATGTGTTTTGCAAATTGTATCTTATATCTCGGGTATACTAAGTTTCTAGGCTAATATCCACTTATCAGTTAGTACTGCACAGAAGTTTTCTCTCTCTCCATGGATGGCTGGGAGGACCTGCTGAAAAAGTGTTTGGGGCTTGCCGGTGATTAAGTGCTGACTCCAAGCTGTAGAAAGTCGAAGATAATTGGGCCACAGGACAATGAGGACAGGTCCATGCTAGTAATCTGGGATCAACATTCCTTAAACCTACTGTGTTTGTTTAGTCAGATTTTGATTGCTTGGACAAGAAAAGTGCTTGAAGTAAACAACTTAAAGGCACAGACTATTTTCTTTGGTTCATGGTTAAACTCTAAGTCCATTTTGTCTTGGCTGTGTTGATTCTGTGTCCATGGTAGGTAAGAACACTATGATGGTGGGACTATGTGGCAGTGACTTCTCTCCTCATAGAAGACAAAAAGAAAAGGAGAGAGGGAAAGAGAGAGAAAGAGGAGAAAAGGAAAGGGAGGGAGACACAGAGATTGAATTAGAGGTTGAGCTAGCCCTTTTCTAAAGGTCCTTGTTTTACCTGCTTTTTACCCCATTTATGCTCCCATGCTCTGGTTTGGTGCTCCCCACATTCAGGATGGGCTGTGCTCCCTAAAACAGTCGTCTTTAGAAGCTCTTCCACAGATAGGCTCAGAAGGTCCTGGGCAGTTCTCAATCCATCAAGTTGACAAGATTAACTAACGTATCCACCTTAATATTTCAGTGATAGGATTTTGGCCCAAAGTAACCTTTGTGTATAATGAATTGTACCCTGGGTTAATATACAAATCAAGCTATAACTGAAATATTTCCCCCACTAACTAAGCAGATCAGCCTCCGCCAATCATGGGAGCCAAATTGACATCTAATTTGTACTTATAAGACTGCCAACTGTATATAAGCAAGGCAAATGTTCACCTGTACCAATTAGCTAATATTTACTAAGCTATTTCTACTTGTCTCATTGATGATTAAAATCCACATTCCAAATAGGAGTATTCTGAATTATCTTCAGTGTGTACTGTTGCCCAGTTCTAGAGCCTGTGTCTTGCTCTAAAACTTTTGAGAATTTATTTTTTATCAGTTGCTTTTCTTTAACAAATATCATCTGAAATACCAGGGGCAAAAGTGACATCTAGTAAAGGCAAACTTGCTAAATTGAAACTCATCAGCATCAGAACTGCTGCTTGGCAAGTGCTTATTCAAAAAGTATTGGTCTAGAGCTCAGGTGAAGATACTAATAAACATTAGTGTCTACCAAAAGACTAGGATAGAGAATATCTAAAGAAATTACAGAATTTCACAGTACAAAGAATTTAATCAGATATTGGACATAAGATCTCCTTAGTCATTTCACTAAAGAGGATATATGAATGTGTCAAGCACATAAAATGAAGTTTTACATGAATATGTCAATATAAAATGTGAAAGAAGATGATAATGAGATGTCACTATGTACTTATCAATCACAATGCCAATTGATGCCACCAAATACTATTGAGGACACGGAGAAATGGTATCACTTACATACTGTTTGGGAATGTGAAGTGGAGCAGCCACATCGCAAAAACCAGTTTATTTTAAAAGTAAGAGCACTCAGGAGGTAAAGGTAGGAGGGTTAAGAGTTCAAGTTCAGCCTCTTTTCCAAAGGAAGTTCAAGGTAAGTCTTGGCTGCATGTGATTGCCTCTCAAAATAGAAAAGGAAAAGAAAGTAAGAAATAAAAAAAATCATGAATACACACCTGCCATTCAATTTAGTAAATGCTCTCTTGAACATTTGTCTCAGAAAAATAAAGATTTGTTTTTATATAAAACATCTTCATGTGTTCATAACATCTTTATTTATAAAATATTGAAGAATAATTTAGATGTCCCTTTGTACTACCTCCTGCTGCCTGTAATCTGGGATTGCTTAGTGAGTTAATAAATAAATATGGCTGTGCAGGGATCCTGGGTGTGCATATGCATCTCTGTGTCTCTGTCTCTCTGCCCTGCCCCATCTATCATTTAACTTCATTTAAATAGACTATTTTTAGAGCAGAACATCATCCATGGTTTCCATCAAGCCAGCGTAGAAAGACAGGACATGCTCATTGCAGTACCATCCCCAAACCTTGACTTCTGTAAAAATCAGTGGTGCTCTGCCTGTTTCTTTCTCTTGCCATGAGCTTTCTCCACACACAATACCCTTTGGTCAGACAGCTGGGGTTCTTGAAAATGCTATGGGAAGCAACTGCCACTTCTGTGGACTTTTGGGGTACCATGCCCTCTGCTCAGTTTCATCTTCATTCTTTCATTTAATCCTCTCCCAAATCTCATGAGGGTGGTAGGGTTTCTATTCCCTTATTCCTAGCTAGGAGATGAAGCTTTCTGGAGTGAAGTTTCCTGGAGGCACCTAATTGACCAGTAGGAAAATAAGGCCATGCTTAGGTTAAAGAGTTTGGTCAGGGACTAGATAAGGATTTAATACCTGTGAGAAGAGCTTTCCCTGGGCCATTCCCAGTGTGTGTTAGTGAATATACTCTGAACTGGGGTACTGAACTATCATAGAGGTAACACACTAGCTTTTGTAAAGATACAGTACTTTTCCAGGTAATATCAAAACAAGAATTGTCTATACTTATTGAGCAGCCATTGTCAATCCAACACTGGGTTACACATGAAGGGTGAAGGAGATGGTAGCTCCTGTTTTATAGTGTCACTGAGGAGACAAATAGCCTTTGTGAACTTCATGGTATTCTGCCTTCTGCCTTTTGAACATCACTTGGACTGTGTTCAGTAGGCATTTATTTACATGATAGGTTTGAGCTATAAGTCCCAGATTGCTTTGTAATTAGGTGTTTAGGCCATGTCACATGGTGGCTTAACACTGCCCCCATCTGTATGTGTATATGTGTCTGTGAAATGAAACAGTATATTGTTTTGAGAAGTTAAATTCAATTACTTCTTTCTTTTTTTATTAATGGGAAGGAAAGGTTTATTTTGGTTCATGGTTTAATGGTATAGTGTATCATGATGGGTGAGTTGTTACAGTGACTAGTTCTGTGACAGTGGGAGTGTGTGGCTGCCACTTGCTCATAACTCAGTGAACAAGGAAGCAGAGAGAGGAGAGAGAGATATAGATACAGAGATGGAGAGACAAAAGGAGAAAGAGAAGATAGACAAACAGAGCCAGGCAATTCATCCCTTTGTTTCCATGGATTCATGGATATCTTATAATGTAACATTTCCATAGTCTTATACAGCCCCCCCAAACTGTAAAATATCAAAGTCCAAAGGGTCTTCTGAGGCTAAAGGCCATCTCTAAACTATAAAATACTACTACTACTACTACTAAAAATAAAACTTAGGTACTTCCACCATGCAATGGCACAGAGTACACATTCCCATTTCAAAAGGGGAATGGGCTGACAGCCAAGTAAGTGGGCTAAGTAGCACCAGTTCAAGTTAGAGAACCCCTGGTTTAGATGGTGGACCTGCCACGTGACTAGAGTTTCATAAATCATCAAATTACTTACTTAGATTGAATCTGATATTTTGTAGTATTAACTGGCCCTGAAGTTGTGGTTCTTTAAAGAGGTCTGTAGGCCTGCTACATTCTTGTTTGCCCAGGATCTTCTTGCGTTTAATACTGGAACCCCACAGATTGATAACACAGTCTCGAGTATTTGATCACCTTAATAGAACATGTAAATGACAGTGCTATAAGGACTTATTTGTTATATTGTTGTCAGGGTGTCATTATTGCTCTAAATTTATAGATAGAAAAACTAACCTATGGAGGTCAGAGTTAGGACAGATGTGAGAATGCCAGAATTTTTGTTTTGTTTCTGAAAGTGGATCTTGCTATATAACCTAGGCTGGTCTTGAACTTACCCAGGCTTGTCTTAAACAGTCCATTGACCTCAGCCTCCCAAGTACTGGGATTATAAGTATATACTAATACATCCAGATCCAGCTCTTAATAAATTTCTAGTTGTTGAACTATTGTACAAAAAAGTATATATATATGAAAATTCACTGTATTATCCAAAAAGCACAATATATATTCTTGTATTTAATAGGCATAGAAACATATTTTATGAACATGTGTGTATGTGTATTTATGTGGTTTACATGTGATAACAATGTACAAAATATGTTTGACTTCATATGTATACCAAATGAGGCTTTGTATGAGCCTATTTAATTTTTGCCAATCTGATGGACAAACTTTATGATATTCTCTGCACATCGTTTGACATTGTCCTAGAGCACACTATTGGGCACCAAAACTAAGTGTAATTTGAGACAGGAGATGGAATAGACTCTCTTGGCTTAGTATGAAATTTACTGATGCATAATCATAATGTACTACATAGACACAGTGAGAAGATAAATGATGGCTAAAATCACATGAGAATAAACATAAGTTTTGAGAGGTCACTTTGCAAAGAAGTTTACTGTAAACATTCAGTGGCATCTTCCTCCTAGTGGCTTTTATGGTGATGAGGCCTGGCCATTTAACCTATTAGATTCTTTGAGAGATTAACATTTAAGGTTAAGTCACACACTCTTCATTAAGGGAATTTATTGTTATCACACTGCCTCTTTAAAGAGGTGGTAGAATGGTGAAAGAAAGAGGAAAAGGCTCATGAATTCCAAAATTTGACATTCAGAGAGACACATAAAGAACGAATCTATATGTGAGAAAGAATCTTATTCCTGGGAAAAACCCACACATAGTTTGTTACTGAGATGTCAATAGAAAATTTGTAGGTAAAGGAAATTAAGTAGCTTAACAATCAAAGAAAATTAAATGTAATATTATGTTTAAAAAGCAGCCTGTGGGGCTGGATTGATGGCACAGTGGTTAATATCACTGGCTGTTCTTTCAGAGGTCCTGAGTTTAATTTCCAGCAACCTCATGGTGGCCTATAAGCATCTGTAATGGGATCAGATGCCCTCTTCTGCTGTGTCTGAAGACAGCTACAGTGTACTTACATATAATAAATAAATCTTTAAAAGGGGCAGCTTGTACACATACATGAGTATACACACACGTGTGTGTATGTGTATGTATGTTTCTCAGATTTAACGGAGGACAGAGACCTCAAAAAAGGTCTAAAAACTGGAGGCAACATTGTCAGAGATGCTAATGTTTATAATGAAGAAGAATTCCACATAGCATTCTCCAAGAAGGCAGTCTGAATGGACTGTGATTTCAGGTGCTCCTCACCCCCCAGTGGAGGAGCTTTTTGATGTGGTTGTCCACTTGAAATCACTTGAAAGATTTTTTTCCCAAGGGACTTCGATGTTTCTAGTAGGTAGACTCAGGATAACTAGCATGGGTTGGCATGTGGACAAGATACAATGAATGCTCCCTCATTAAAAAAAAAAATCCAGCTTTGCTGACTGGTAATTTACAAAATCCAGCCATTTAAAATATGTAGTTGGGCAGATATCAATGATTATATTTATTTGTCTGACTACTATCAAACCAAGCTGAGGTTCAATCCCATTACCTGAAAATTTCCTTGTTAGGTGCTACATTAAGCACTTGTTTAATGTCACAAGATCTATGTTATTCTGCCACATTGTCCATAAGCTGGATGCATTCACTTTGATTTCCCAGCAGCCATTTCTCTGAGATGCCTTTTGCCTACTATTCTCATTTAAGAATGCATGTGGTAGTACACTGTGGCTCTAATTTGCATTTTTTTCTGGTGCTTGATGAGGTTTAGTATCTCTTTTTACAGTATAGAATAGAGTTAATTCAGGGCATGGGGAGGGGAGTTAAGAGGGTAGTAGAAGCAGAGAATGGCAGAGAGAGGGAGAGAGAGTAGAGAAGTAGAGGCTGGCCATGGCCACTTGGAGAGACTGGGGGGGGGGAGAAAGAGAGAGGGCAAGAGGAAAGAGAGTAAGAGAGGGGGTTTAGTATCTTTAAAAATAGCATTAATTCTTTGACAATTTTATATATGTTTTAACCATATTTACCCTCCCTCTCCCAGCTCCTTATAGATCCACCCTCCTTCCTATCCAGGTTTGTAGCTGTTTTCCACCTATAAAGGTCAGTTTGTGCTGCCTAAATATTCTTAGATATATAGCCTTCCTCTGGAGCATTGCTGACTTATCAGGGATTATACTCTTATATAAAACTGACCCTCTCTCGGAGGCTAATAGTGGTCCTTGCTCTTTGCTTAGGGGATGGACTTCATTCTCATTGCTTGTCTCCATGTTGGGATTTGGTTTGGGTGTGGCTTATACAGGTTGTATGCATGCTGTTACAGATGTTTAGTATTGGGACAAATTATTTAAAAACATTGTGACCTGTTTTGATTGAGTTATTTACCTTTATCTTGCTGATAGGAGATAGTTCTATATTCTGCATAAAAGATAGGCTTATGAAGTATTATATAGGATTCACTTTTCTCAAAGACAGTACATTTGGTACATTTTCAAAGACTACCACTATAAATGGACAGAATAAATTAATATTGATCTGCTTTCTAAATCATTCCATGAGTCCTGATTATAGATTATATGTACATATGTGTGCACTTGTCCTCACACACACACACACACACACACACCCACAACACGATCGATTTTAATCTTGTCAGTTGGTTGGGCCATGGTGCCAGATTCACACCCTAACCCCAGCCTGAACCCCGAGTTAGGCTGGATTCAAACTTGCTATGAACTAAAATGACCTTGAGCTTCTGATCTTCCCATTTCTACCTCCCAATAATAGGGATTTCTGCCATTCCCCACCATAGATGGCTTATGTGGTACTGGTTGCTAAAACTTTGTTCATGCACAAGGAAGTACTGTATCGACTGATCTATATCATAGCCCCTTGATTTCTTAATAGTGTCTTTCATTGCTTTGTTTAGATTTATTTTACTTGTGTGTGAGACAGAGAGACAGAGAGATAATGTTCACAAGTGTGTGTGTGTGAGTGTGTGTGTGTGTGTGTGTGTGTGCGCGCGCGCGCTCATGATTGTGCACATGGAGATCAGAAGAGACCATCAGATTCCTTGAAGGAGGCATTTGTGGGATGACTAATATAAAAAGGTGTGTTGGAAGGTTAGTTTTCTTCACTAATATGTAGTCAATTGATCCAATACTACTTATCTCAAATAACAGTTTATATTTTTATCATTTTTGTTCTATTATTCTAAGCTTTATATATTTATTTTAATTATATCCGTGTGTTGTCAGCATGTATGTGTGTATATGTCTAGCCAGAATTGGGTGTCAGATTCCCTGTGACTGGAGTTACAGATGGTTGTGAGCTACCATGTGGTTGCTGGGAACTGAACCTCTGTAAGAGCAGTTAGTGCTTTTAACTACTGAGCCATCTTTCCAGCCCCCTCAAATTTTTCCTTACAAGAAAAAATATACCTCGATTTTCTTGAACTAAGAGTCTGTTTTCTTAAAGTAGTGATCATGTGAATCTATATTGTTTTTAATATAATTATTTCTTTTTAATTATTCATCTTATTTGTTTCCATACCATATGATATCCCCCTTCCTGGTTACCCCTCCACAGACCCTCCATTTCATCACCCGTCTTCCCTATCCGGTTTGCCTCTATGAGGGTGCTCCTTCACACATTTACTCACTCCTCTGCATGACTCTAGCATCCCTGTATGCTGGGGCATCAAACCTTCACAGGACCAAGGGCCTCCCCTCCCATTGATGTCAGATAAGGCAGTCCTCTGCTACATATGCAGCTGGAGCCATGGATCCTATACTCTTTGGTTGGTGGTTTAGTCTCTGGGAGCTTTAGAGGTTCTGGTTGGTTGATATTGTTCTTCCTATGGGGTTGCAAATGCCTTCAGCTCCTTCAGTCCTTTTTCTAACTCCTCCATTGGGGACTCCATGCTCAGTCCAATGGTTGGCTGCGAGCATCATCCTCTTTATTTGCCAGGCTCTGGCAGATTGTCTCAGAAGACAGCCATATCAGGCTCCTGTCAGCAAGTGCTTCTTGCCATCAGCAATCAGTGTCTGGGTTTGGTATCTGTATATTGGATGGATCCCTAGGTGGGGCAGTCTCTGGATGGCCTTTCCTTCAGTCACTGTTCCATTTTTTTTTGTCCCTGTATTTTCTTTGGATAGGAACATTTCTGGGTTAATACTTTTGAGATGGGTGAGTGTCCCCATCCCTCAATTGCAGGCTGTGCCTATCTACTGGATATGGTCTCTAGAGGTTCTAGCTCTCCTTTGTTGCCTATTTAGCCTAAAGTCATCCCAGTTGGGTCCTGGGTGACTTTCTAGTGGCTATCCCCACTTCCACGTCCCCCATGCTACATATTTTTTATTCAATTTCCTGACCCTCTGGGCTTCTCTCCTGTCCCCCCATACCTGATCCTGCTCCCCCTTTCTCCTTCCCCTCCCCTCTTCCACCGACGTCCCTTCCTCCCTCTGCCTCTGGTGATTATTACATTCCCCCTTCTAAGTGGGATTGAAGCATCGTCATTTGGGCCTTCCTGCTTGTTAAACTTCCTACAGTCTATGAGTTATATTATGGGTATTCTGAACTTTTTGGCTAATATTCACTTATCAGTGAGTATATCATGTGTGTCCTTTTGGGTCACTCAGGATGATATTTTTTAGTTCCATTCATTTGCCTGCAAAATTCATGGTGTCCTCATTTTTAGCAGTCCATTGCCTTAACTACTCAGCCACCTTGTCCCACATGGTGTCCTCATTTTTAATAGCTTAATAGTATTCCTGTGTAAAGGAACCACATTTTCTGTATCTGTTCTTTGATTGAAGGACGCCTGGGTTCTTTCCAGCTTCTGGCTATTATGAATAAGGCTGTTATGAACATAGTGGAGCAAGTGTCCTTATTGCATGTTAGAGCATCTTCTGGGTATATGCCCAGGACTAGTATTGTTAGGTCTTCAGGTAGAGCTATTTCCAATTTTCTGAGGAACTGCCAGATTGATTTCCAGAGTAGTTGTATTAGTTTGTAGTCCCATAGCAATGGAGGAGTGTTCCTCTTTCTCCACATCTTTGCCAGCATCTGCTGTCACCTGAGTTTTTGATCTTTGGCATTCTGTTTGGTGTGAGGTGGAATCTCAAGGTCATTTTGATTTGCATTTCCCTGATGACTAAGGACTATTGAACACTTCTTTAGGTGCTTCTCATCCATTTGGTAGTCCTCAGTTGAGATTTCTCTGTTTAGCTCTGTACCCCATTTTTAAAATTGGGTTATTAGTACCCAGAATCCACATAGTGGCTTACAGTTGCCTGCAACTCTAGCTCTCACGAATCTGGCACCATGTTCTGACCTCCTCAGGTATCTGCACACATATTGCATGCACACGTGTGCATACACACACACACACACACACACACACACACACACACACACACACACACACACGGCATGAAAGTAGAAGGAGGACTATTTGGGAAGAAGAATGCTATCAAGTGAGAGGCAGGGAGGAAAGACAAGAGGTTATTAGTAGGGTAAATATGATCAGTGTGAATTATATACATGTCTTAAAGTCTCATAATGAGATTCATTACTTTCTATAATTAATATGCATGAGTAAAATGTCTAAAAAAGAAAGATACTTATACATACATTAAATGCTTATCTGTATCTCTAAATCTATTGTACTGAAGCATAGCAGGTATAAAGCATTTTATAAAAGGTATGGTGTTATTTTCAGTGATAAGTATAATTCCAATATCTACAAATTGGAGATCCTTTAAATAAACATGATGTGCCTATAAAAAGATCAATGCTTTTGTCAAAAAAAATAATGAAGTATATAGCCATATGTGGTTTAATTTCAGCACTTGGGAGGCAGAGGCAGGCAGATATCTCTGTGAGTTATGGGCCAGCCTAGTTTGTATGGCAAGTTACAGGTCACTCAGAGCTAGTTACATAGTGAGACCCTGTCTCAAACAAACAAACAAACAAACAAATAAACAAACACTCCAAAAAGACGAAAAGTCAAAAGGAAACACCACATCAAAACAAAACTAAACAAAAAGAATACATTCAACAAACAGCTAAACAAAACAAAACTAAACAAAAAAGAGTACATTCAAAGTTTTAGTATAAACTTCAGGAAATATTATATGCTAAAAGACCTAACACAGGGCAACAAGAGGATATCTGAGAGAGGAGTCCTGGTGAGGAGCCAGTAGTGATAGTTTAGCAGAAGCCAGAGGTCTAGAGCCAGACTAATGGCTCATTACAATAAACATTAACAAGCAAAGAAGTGTGAAGAAAAGGTATATAGTGTGTGATGCACTGCAACTCCCATAGTGAGATTTATTTATTTATTTATTTATTTATTTATTTATTTATTTTGTGGGGAGGTTGCAAGGGCAGATATGTAGGGACAGGGACATGAATGGTTTTGGGGTACATGATATGAAATTCACAAAGAATCAATAAAAAGTTTAAGAAAAAAGAATCATGGCAAAGAAATAAGACAAAACTCCAGCAGGGAAATCATTAAATCTTGTACTACCATTACCTGAATCCAGGGCTCTTTGTGGCATGATATATGTATTTGAGGTGTTGGGCTACCCTATTACTATAACCTTACCATTTGTAGTCCACATGGATTTGTTCTTGGCTTGGCTCTACTTCTTTCCTTTGGATTTCCTTAGCAGATGTTCCATGTTATTGGCATCTCTAATATATGGGGCTGCCATTTATCTTCAGCTTCATTTGTATAGCTTCCACACTGTGCCTTCTCAAGGGTAACTTTAGGTCACCTGATCATGATGCACACTGCCTAGCCTCCCAGGCTTTACTTTGAAGTATGTGTACAAAGCTCCATGGGTTCATGGATCTTACATTCTGAATAGCTGGAAAAATTTATACGATGCTAATGTCTGCCAGAAGATCTATCAGGCTGCAAGCTCAGACTAAGTCTGTAGCTGCTTCTGAATTTCTAGTACATGAGCATCCTAAAATAAATCCGGGGAGCCAATGTCTTAGGAAGCTCCGTCCTAAAAGGTTGAACATGGAGAGCTCATTTCTCAAGGTAAATTCTTGGTTATTAAAATAATTGCAGCTATTTTACTTTTGTTACCATATTCACCTGTGATGAGTGTTTTGTTATTGTTTTCTTTTGCTTTTTCCTTACACTTAACTTCTCCTATTCTTCTACCTTGTGGTCCCTAGAGATGGGACTGAAGGTATTGGTTAGCAGCAGGTACCTGTTGACCAATCTATACTTGGCATTTTTTAATGACTCTAATCTCTTCAGTACTATTTTTGAAAAACATGCTGTTTTCCCAGAAAAAAATGTGTATTCAACTTTACATACATACTTTTTTTCTGACAAAACAGCATGATTTTCAAAAGGTTTTATCTGCTTTTTACCTCTAATTGTTACTATTAACCTAGCCAAATAGAGCTGGGAGAATAGAATCCACACAATAGTCTTGGACTGCCTTGAAATCTCTTTCAGCAAATTAGTTCAGTAGTTTTAAGTTTATCTTTTCACAAAGATTCAGGAGAAGGATAAAATGTAGATATGTTCTAAATAAGAATGTAATATAAATAGTCTTTATTCAAAATCTCGATAAAGTCATGGTTTGTATCTTTTAAAACGTTTATAGGAATGTTGGCATTCCTATAAATATTCTGGTCTTCTAAACTTGCAGTCAAACGGTCCATTAAGATCCTACAAAACCCTAGGCTTTTTCTAGACACTCTCTCTAATCTCTTCTTCCCACAAACCAGTTCCAAAGTTTTAGTTACCATACAGTCAAGTTTAGTCACAACAATAGTCTCATTCTCTGGTACCAGTTTTCTGCATCAATTATCCTTGTCATCACTGTGACCAAATATCTGACAGAAACAACTCAAGAGAGAAAATACTATTGATTCACAATTTCAGAGTGTCACTCCATCATGTCAGGGAGGCCATGATAAAACATAGAAGTTCACATCATCTTGGCTAGGACGCATAAAGAATTTTGGTTATTGAGGTCTCACTCCTCTTTAGTTCAAAATCAAAGTGTCCCTTGATACTCAAATTGTGGTTTTAATGCTTGGGAAAGAATAAAAGAGCATGCTGCATAGGCCAAGATATGATGCTACAAGGTAACATTCTCACTACAAACTGGATACAGGAGATCATAAAAAAAGAGGGAGGGAGTGAAGAAGTGTGGAAAGACAACACACCACACATTGTAGCTCCATGCCCAGCATCTAGGACACTTTATCATGTGATATGGATCCCATAGGTCTAAGGCACCTTCACCACTACTGCCTTGCCCTTTGCAGTTCACATAGCCCTGCCCCTTGCTCTCTCTTGGTGACACCACCTGTGGTTCAGCAGATGCTTCACATTTTTAGCATCCTCAGTACTGAAGACTACACATAATTTAAAAGTTGAACTTTTCAACAATGTTAGAAAGATTAAGTCTACAGGGACTTCTCAAAATGGATTTAATACATTTTTTATCACCAGATAAACAGACTTTTAGAGACCAACGCTGGTGTATTTTAAAAGAGATTTATTTTATTATTTTTAAATGTGTGTGTGTGTGTGTGTGTGTGTGTGTGTGTGTGTGCACACGCACGCGTGCGTGCGCTCATGTTCAGTATCAGTAGAGGACATCAGATCCCTGTGTCCATTGCTATATAGAACCTTTTCAGTTTCATGAGGCCCCATTTATAAATTGTTAGTCTCAGTACCTATGCTATCAGTGTCCTGCTCAGAGTTATTCTTCTGCCAATTTGCTTAAGACAACATCCTGCTTTCTTATCTGTCAGATTCAATGTATCCACTTTTACATTGAGGTCTTTGATTCATTTGTCCTTGAGTTTTGCACAGGGTGATAAATACAGATCTATTTTCATTCTTCTACATGCAGACATCCAGCTAGATCAGCACCATTTGTTGAAGATACTTTTTTTCTAGTGTGTATTTCTGGCTTCTTTATCAAAAATCAAATGTTCATAGGTGTGTGGATTTATTTCTGGGTCTTCAATTTGATTCCATTGAAAACCATGTGTGTTTTATGCCAATATCATGCTGTTTTAATTGCTATAGCTCTATCATCCAACTCGAAATCATGGATGGTGGTACTTCCAGCAGTTATTTTATTATTCATATTTGTTTTAGCTATCTTAATTTTTTGTGGGTATGTTTCCATATGAAGTTGAAGGTTGTTTTTTTTTTCAATTTCTACGAAGACTTTAGAATTTTGATGGAGATTGTTTTGAATCTATAGACTGTTTTTAAGAGGATGGACATTTTCATTATATTAATCTTACAGATCCATGAGCACGAGAGATCTTTATATCTTCTGGTATCTTCTTCAATGTCTTTCTTTAATGTCTTAATGGTTTTATTGTACAAGTCTTTCACTTGCTTAGTTAGAGTTATTCCAAGCTATGTTTTAGACTTCTCTGAATGGTGTTCTTTTTCTGTTTTCTTTCTCAGTTCATTTGACATTTATATATAGGAGGGCTATTTATTTTTATGTGTTAATTTTGTAATCCTATCACTTTGCAAAAAGTATTAGCTGTAATTAAAGTTTCTTGGTAGAGTTTTATGGCCTTTTATGTATAAATCTGTATCATCTGCAAATAAAGATGCTTTGTATCCCATTGATCTCATTCAGTTGGCTTACTGCTCTAGATAAGACTTCAAGTCCTGTGGTGTTTGAGTAAAATTGCCCCTATAGCCTCATATATTTGAGTGCTTGCTCACTAACGAGTGGAACTCCTTGAAAAGGATTAGGAGGTGTGGCCTTATTGGAGGAAGTATGTCACTTGGGGTAGGTTTTGAGGTTTTAAGACACACTGCCAAGTCCAGAGTCAGCCTCCATCCCCCCCACCCCCTTTCTCTCCTGGCTGTCTATGGATACAGATATAGAACTCTTAGCTCTTCCTCCAGCACCATGAATGTCTGCATTCCCCCATGCTTGTAGCCATGATGATAATGGCTTAAACCTCTGAAACTGTAAGTAAGCCCTAATTAAATGCTTTCTTTTATGAGAGTTTAATGGTGTTTCTTCACTGCAAAGAACACTGCCTAAGACAGAAGTTGGTACCAGGGAGCAGCGTACTGCTGGGACAAGCCTGATCGTGCTGCTTAGTAGAATTAGGGAAACAGCTGATTGATTTAAGTAGGGATTAGTGGGTCATACTAGTAGGAGCAGTGATACTGAGAGCAATGTAGATTATGATGACCTAGCCCAAGAGATTTCTGAGAAGAATATAAGTAAGAAGCCTAGAGACTGTTCTTATGATAATTTGGTGAAAATGTAGCTGCTTTCTGCCCCTGTTCAAAAAAAATCTGCCTGAGACTAAATTGAAGTGTTTTGGATTGATGTCCTTGGCAGGGGATATTTTTTTTTTAATTGGGTATTTTATTTGTTTACATTTCCTGGTTTCCCCTCTGCAAACCATCTATCCCATGGCCCCTTCTGCTTCTCTGAGGGTGCTACCCCCAACTCAATCCCACCTCACTACCCTAGCATTCCTCTATACTGGGGCATCAAACCTTCACAGGACCAAGGACCTCTCCCTCCCATTGATGCCAGATAAGGCACCTTCAGCTCCTTCAGTCCTTCCCCTAAACTTCCACCATTGGGGTCCCTGTGCTCAGATGGTTGGCTGTGAGCATCCACATCTGTATTGATCAGGATCTGGCAGAGCCTCAAAGGAGACAGCTGTATCAGGCTAGCAGGGGAGATTTTAAGATAGCCTTCTATTGAGCTAGAGAAAGGACCCAAAGAGTTGAAGGGGTTTGCAGCCCCATAGAAGGAACAACAGTATGAACTAACCAGTACCCCCAGAGGTCCCAGGGACTAAACCACCACCCAAAGAGTACATATGGTGGGACTCATGGCTCCAGCTGCATATGTAGCAGAGGATGGCCTAGTTGGTCATCAGTGGAAGGAGAGGCTCTTGGTCCTGTAAAGGCTCTATGCCTCAGTGTAGAGGAATGCCAGGACCAGGAAGCAGGAGTGGGTGGGTTGGTGAGCAGGGGGAGGGGGAGGGGATTGGAGGAATGGGGTTTTTGGAGGGGAAACCACGAAAGGGGATAACATTTGAAATGTAAATAAAGAAAATATCTAATAAAAAAAGAGACAGCCTTCTATTGACTCTGTCTTGTGGTTATTAATGGCTACTCTTATGTAGATCTATAATGAGAAGGAGTGAGCAAAGAGGGAAAAAATACAGTTTGAGAGAAAAGGAACATCTGGAAGTATAATGGAGCTATGTCCAGTGCCTGAGGAGATAAAAAGTTCAAAGAGGAGCCTGATGCTAAATGGAATAAAGGGAGTGGTAACCTCAAAGGAAGGCCCACTAAGGTAACCTTCCATCTTATAAAAAGTAATTAAAGGAAAATTTAAGCATTGAAGGAAACCTTTGGAAACAGAAAGCTGGGAAATGTGTTTGAATGAGGGGACCAAGTTTCTGCCCCCATCAGGTAGCAGAATTTGGTAGTTTTAGACAAGAATGTAAGAAAGGAGTGGTAGAATCTCTTTTTACAGTTAAGAAAAGTTGCTGAAGCTAGGTGTATATCAGGGGTACCCCCTGCATGGAGGCCCAGAAAAGCTGTTGTGTGAAGCTGTGAAGCCAGGATTTCACTGGAGAACCCAAGATGTTGGAGATGCCAGAATCATAGGAGGGCTACAGACCAGGTATGGAATCAGCCCAAGAAAGAGAACCGTTTTCAGTCAATAAAACTAAAAGGACTTGGAGAACTAAAGAGTGTTTTAACATCAGACATGGAGATGGCAGAGTTTGGCATTTGCCCAGCTGGTTTTCAGTCTTGCTTTGGTCCAGCATTTCCTCACTACGATCCCTTTAGGAACAGTAATATATATTTTGTGCCATTGTATGCTAGAAGTATTTGATCTGCTTTTTCACTTTTATTTTACAGTGGATTATAATTATAAGATGCCCTTAAGTCTTAGGAGAAACTTTGAATTTTGGACTCCTTAAATAGTGTTGAGATTGTTATATACTAGGGGGACTTTTGAGGTTGAACTGAATGTTTTTTTTTTTTTTGCATTATAATGTGCCCTGGGGGAAGGGAGTGGAATGTGGTGGTTTAAGTAAGAATGCCCCTCATAGGCTCATAGATTTGATGCTTGGTTACCAGGGAGTGACACTGTTTGAAAGGATTAGGAGTTGGAACCTTGGTGGAAGTGTATCACTGGAGGTGGCCTTTGGGTTTCAAAAGCCCATGCCAAGTCCGAAGTCTCTCATTCTTTCTGCTGCCTATGGATCTAGATGTAGAACTCACATTGACCTCTCTAGTACCATGTCTGTCTACATTCTGCCATGCTTTCCGTCATGAGGATAATCTATTAAACCTCTGAAGCTGTAAACAAGCACCCATTAAATACTTTTATGAAAGTTGCTGTTGTCATGGTTTCTCTTCATAGACATCTCTCAGAACACTGACCAAGACAAGTACTATATTAAATAGGTTTGGAGGAAGTTGGAAATCTTGTTTTTCCCTAATTTTAGTTGGCCTACTTGGTCATGTTGGATGATCTTTTTTATGTATTTTTGTGTTCAGTTTGCAAGTATTATATTGAGACTTTTTGCATTTATGTTCATAAGGGAAATTGATGAGTAATTTTGTTTCATTGATGGGTTTTGTATGACTTTATGTATTAGGGTAATAGTGGCTTCATAAAAAGAATTAGGAAATGTCCCTTCTGTTTCCATTTGCAGAATAATTTGAAGAGTGTTGCTATTAACTTTTCTTTGATGGCCTGGTAGAATTCTGTGCTGAGTTCATCTAGCCCTGAGCTTTTCTTAAATGCTTCTGTTTGACTAGGGATTGTGAGTCTATTTAAAGTGCTTCTCTGATTTTGTTTTAACTTTGGTAGACCCTATTATCAGGAAATATATGTTTCTTTTAGATTTTCCAATTTCATGGAGCACAGATTTTTAAAGTATGTTCTTATGATTCTCTGAATTCCATCAGTGCTTGTTATTGGATCTCGCTTTTCATCACTAATTTTATTAATTTGATCATTTCTCTCTTTTTTAGTTAGTTTGGCTAACGGTTTATGAATCTGATCGATTTTTCTCAAAGAATCAACTCTTTGTTTCTTTATTTTTTTTATTGCTTTGTTTCATTGATTTCAGCCGTGAATTTGAATAGTTCTTCCTGTCTACTCTCCACTTTCCACAGAGCAGAGGACTGAACCCAAGGCCACTGAGCTATATTCCCAACCCCCCTTCCTGTCTGTTCTTTATGGGCATTGTTTCTTCTTGTTCTAGTGCTGTCAGGTGGTCATTATATTACTAATATGAGATCTTAATATTTTATGGACACAGTACTTTAAACTTGCATTTTATAATTGTCTTGAGTTTCCCACAGCTTTGGGTATGTTGTATTTTCATTTTCACTCAATTATAAAAAGTTTTAAATTTCTTTCTTGATTTCTGTCTTGACCCAATTTTCATTCAGTAGTTAGCTGTTCAGTTTCAACAAATTGCATACTTTCTGGTGTTTCTGTTGTTGTTGATATCCTGCTTTAATCCATGGTGGTCAGATAGGATGTTATTTCAGTTTTCTTGTATCAATTGGGACTTATGTGGCATACTAATATGTGCTCAGTTTTGGAGACAGTTCCATGAGCTGCAAAGAAAACAGTATATTCACTTTTGTCTGGGTGGAATGTTCTGGAGATGTCTTCTCGGTCCTTGTGATTTATGGTGATATTTAAAGCCAGTACCTCTCTGTTTACTTTTGTCTGGATGACCAGAGTGGGCTACCAAAGTCGTTTTGTCTGTACTGGCCAGAGTGGGCTACCAAAGTCATCTACTCTTAGTGTGTGAAGGTCAATATGTGACTCTAGCTGTAATAATGTTTCCTTTATGAACTTGGGTGCCCCTTGTGTTTGTGCATAAATGTTTAAAATTGCAATATCCTCTTGGTGAAGTTTTCCTTTGGTATATTTGTAGTGTCCTTCCCTATCTCTTCTGATTAATTTTGGTTGGAAGTCTGTCAGATGTTAAAAATGGCTACACCTGATTGCTTCTTATATCTATTTTCTTAGAATACTTTCACAGCTGATATGTGTCATTGATGGGCAAAGTATGTTTCTTGGACACACCAGAACAGTAGATTCTGTTTTCTAATCCAGTCTATTAGTCTGTGTCCTTTTACTAGGGAATGAAACCATTGAGAGATATTTATACGCAGTACTCTTTTTTTTTTTCTGTTATTTTATTGGTGGAGTCTTGGTGTCCCCTCTTCCCATCTTTTCATTTACATTCTGGGATTATATCTTAAGGGGTTTTGTTTTGTTTTTGTTTGTATAGTTAACCTCTTGAGACTGAAATTTTCCTTCTAGTATCTTCTGAAGTGGAACACTAGACAGAAATTGCTTAAATGTGGTTTTATCTTGAAATATTTTTCTTTCTCTGTTGATGATGATTGATAGTTTTGCTGGTTACAGTACTATGAGCTGGTATCTGTGATCTCTTAGAGTTCATAGTACATTCATTCAGGCTTTCTGGCCTTCAGGGTCTTCATTAAAATGGGTGTTATTCTAATGGGCCTGCCTTTATTTGATACTTGGTCTTTTCCCTTTGAATCTTTTAATAACATTTCCCTGTTTTATGCAAGCTTTGGAACATTTACTATTATTTCCTTGTTCAGTATTTTTAGTGTTACATGTCATGGGGACTATCTTTTCTGGAGCTTTCTACTTGGTGTTCAGTATGCTTCTTATACCTCGCTAGGCATCTCTGTTTTTAGACTGGCAACATTTTCTGTCGTTTTGTTAGAAATATTTTCTGCAAAGAAACCCTTTGACCTGGGTTTCTTCTTCTCACTCTATACCTATTCTTATAGATTTGGTCTTTTTCTAGTGTCCACAGTTTCTGGATGTTTTGTACCTGGATTTTTAAAAAATTCACATTTTCTTTGACTGAAGTATCCATTTCTTTACTTTATGTTCAAGACCTATAGTTCTCCAATCAATGGATAATTCCTAAGTTTACTAATATCCTTGATTTTTCATTTCTAGTTTTATTTCAATTTGCCTTTTATTTAGCGATTATATTTCTTTTCTAAATTCTATTTTTCATGCCTTGAAATGTTTCCATTATTTTGTCCAACTTTTTTGCAAGTAGTCCCTGCTTATTTCTGGAAGAGGCATATTGTCTGGGCTCTTCATGTCTTGTTTGTTTGTTTTGGGTGTGGTGGCGGTGGCGGTGGCGGTGGTGTGTGTGTGTGTGCACGCGCGCGTGCATAAGCATGTGTGTTTGTATTTAGACATCTGGATTTATTATGTTTAAATTGTCTTTTGGTATATCTACACTCTTTTCTGTTGGATGGGTTTTCTGTTCTATTGCTCTTGCTCATTATGGGACAAATATGCCCATTATGGACAAGTATGGTGGCTGTGGTGTCCTTTGTGGATTGTGATTCTGTTGGTTGTGGGGTGACACAAAGGAATGGAGATAAGCTAGGAGAGAAGTCAGAGAAGAGTATTTCAAAAGATCTAGGGGCTCCTGGGGTAGGACCAAGAAGTTGAGTCCCCAGGGAACTGAGGTTGGATGGGAAAAAGGCTCTGCAGCAGCCTTAAGAAATCTGGTGTCTGTAGTTCTATAAGGCTTTGGCCAGAGTAAAGTGTTCATAACATTTCTCAAAATGCCCTGTTATTTCCTGTATCTGAATATGAATCTATAATTACTTAAAAATTAAAAGTATAATTTAAAAACTGAACAAATAATGCTTTCAAAAATAAGTTTCTTATAAATATTATTCACAGCAGGAGTAAATGATGTAATTGAGCACATAGAAGAACATCTAGTTATCTGGCACTCAAAGCGTATTACTGGGAGGACAGTTCTTGTATGAAAATCAAATGGAGTTTTTTTATTGTTTGGGAATTTTATACATGAATATAATGTGCTTTAATCAAATACCTTCTCTTTTCCATCCTTGCAATTCCTTATAGTTCCCATTATTCTCTCTCAATTACAGGTACTCTATTTGGGGGGGGGGGTTGCTGCTTACTGCTACCAGTATGTGCATGGGTGTAGGACCATCTAACTGAACCACTAAATAGCCTTTCCAGGGGGCATGTCCCTTCATAATAAAAACCGTTATCTCCCTCTCCTGACCTCCACCAATTGCCTATAGTTCCTTAGCTTGATGTAGGATTTTGCCTGGATTGATTTTGTGTAAATCTTTTGCATGAAACCACAGCTGCAGTGAGTTCTTGTGTAAAACTGTCCTATTCTCTTTAGAAACAGCTTCACAGTAGTTATTATCTGCTACATTTGGCTATTACAATCTTTCTTCCACATCTTCCATGATGATTACTATATCTTTGAAGGAGAGGTTTTGATATAGGAATCCCATTTATTATTTAAATGGATTTTCCATGACTCTAAGATTTTAGATTTTACATTAATGTATTTTGTTCATTCTGCAATGACTTTTGAATTAGGTGAGAGTTGTAGTTGTAGTTTCTGTCTTCTGTACATGCATTTTTCTTTTCTGTCTCAAGATTTATATGGTTATAGTTTTGTAGGTTTCCTTTTGGGTCCTCTATTCTATTCCAGTTTTCTCCACAAGTGTTTTTGTGTTGGTACCACACTGAATTTTGTTACTATGGCATTATAGTATAGTTTGAAGCCAGAAATTGAAACTGCTAGAAGAAAGCACAGGAAAACACCTTAAGATATTTTATAGGTAATAATATTCTAAGTTGGACTTTAGTAGCTCAGGAAATAGACGCAAGAATTGACGAATGAAATTGCTTTAAATTCAGAAGTTTCTACAGAGCAAATGACTGAGTGGAGAAGTAGCCTACAGAATTGAAGAAAACTATTTCCAGCTATTCATTGCATGAGGGATTGAGATCTAGAATAAAAAGTAAATAATACACTCTACAAATGGTCAAACAGACTCCCCCTCTCTCTTTTCTCTTTCTCTCTAACAGTATCTCTCTATGTAGTCCAGGACTCCATTAAACTTATGACTCTCTTGTCTCAGATTCCCAGAACTTATGCTACAAATATATACTATAGTTCCTAGACAGACAGTTCCAAGAAATATACACACATGAAAAAATATTAAAGTCTTTATTCATCAAGGAAATGCAAATTAAATCTGCTTTGAGGTTCTGTCTCACCTGATTCAGAATGACTATCAAGAAAAGAAGAACAATGTGGAGGAGGATGTAGGAACGAGGAACCCTTACATAGTGTGCAAGGAACCGAATGTCAACTACTGCAGAAATCAAAGCTCCACTGAAAGTCAACCATAGTACCATCCTAGATACAGCTATACCACTCCTGAGTGTATAACTGAAGCTTATAGTAGATACTCCTGCCTGACCATTGTCACTGCAGTACTAGTTACAATAGCCAAGTTAGAAATATGTACCTCTCATGAGGCAATGGATAAAGAATGCATGGTATATGCATACAAATTATGTCAATAAACAAGCAAATGAATTTAACAGTTCAAAAGAAGAACTACAAATGTCCAATAAATATTTGGAAAAACTGTTCAACACCCATAGCCACTAGGGAAATGTAAATTAATACCATATTGGTGTTCTTGCTCAGCCTTGTCAGAATGTCTATCATTTAGAAAAGAAGAAATGCTAATGAGGATGAGAAAAAAAGTATACACTGCTAGTAGGAATGCAGGCTGTTCCTCAATATGGAAGTTACAAAAACCAATAAACAAAAACGAACTACAAATAGAATTGTCATATGATTCACCTTTACTGCTCTTGACCATATATGTGAAGGATTTTAGGTTGACATACCATAGAGATGCTTACACATCTGTATTTACTGAGTCACTATTCATGATAGCCACGATAGAAATGGTGAGCAGATAAAAAATGTGGTACATATATGTAATGGAATTTTATTTATCTGTAATGAAGAATGAAATTGTGATAGTTGCAAGAGAATGGATGGAACTGAAGATCGTTATGTTAAGCAAAGTAAGCTATGGTCAGAGAAATACATATATTGCTGTTTCTCATATTATAGTCACTAATCAATCAATAGATCTGTAATATATGTATTATATGTGTAATAATATATAATATATATGAAATGAAAGTACAAATGAGACTATGAGGAAGAAGAGGTCTAAAGGAAAGAGGGAGGGTGGGACAAGAAAAGTCACAATATATGTGGCATGAGAGCAAGAGGGATTTGGGGAAGTGGGGTATGGCATTAGAGGGGTAAATAAAAATAAAGGTCTCTGTCTCTGTGTCTCTCTCTTTCTCTCTCTATCTTTTTTTCTCTCTCTCTCATTATAAAATCCATTAGTTTGAATGCTAACCAGAAAGAAAATTGATTGACTTTGTATCACAGTTTTTCAAAAGTCAAGGAGCTTGATGCTGGTCACAGGCAAAAAGGATTGTATATTTTCATCTAATTTTACAGCTAGAATATGGGAGCTTTTAGGCAGTTAAGTGAGTTAAACAGGTCATTTTTGAAAGATCTCAGAAATATCACTAATAGGCCATGGCTACATTGGTTAATTTCTTTTCAACTTTAGATATTTATAATGCTATAAGAAATGCCTTAGGAAGAGTTTACAAACCATTTCAATAGATAAATGTGAACATTTTTCAAATTTTCAAGAAAACTTGTTTTTAAGAAAGCACTTGTAAGAAAGGACATATCTGTGAGTTATTTGTGATTTTCTCTTTCATATTCTCTCTGATGCCCATTTAAATGGATGCTTAGATCTACTAATTTCTGAATATTTGAACTAGAATGTCCAATGTAATAATTGTTAGTAGAAAGCAGAGTAGCTTTCAAGTGTCTTGATCTTGTGGACAGCTAATCAGCAGAACGCACAGCCTCACTGCCTGCCTTTTCCATACTTGTATGTAAGTACTAACTTAGACTCAAAACTCCTCATATTTAAAAAGTATGCCCATCAAATTTTTAATGTTCTGATACAGACTAACCATCTACCATGTTAAAAATGTGTATACTACCCTTTATACAAAAAAGAGAAGAGATTCATATGTCTAGTTGGTTATAAAACCATAAATCTTTCTTTAAAAACACCCAAGAAAAAACATGCCAGAATATCGGGTATAAAAGTGATGTTTAAAATCTAAATTTAAATTGTTAATGAAATGTGCGAAATAACTACTTATACATAAAAATAATATTGGGTTTTGTGCTACATTAGACCACTGTGTGCTTTCATAACATATTGATTGTTTTTCTTATGGATTAAAAAAAAACTCAAACCAATTCTGCTAATTAAGCTTTTCTTGGCTAGGAGCTCACTTGGATCTCTGACAGTTCCTAGTTAAAGCCCAGTTTGTGGTTTTTGACGGCAAACCAAGACCCTCTTGTCTGCTTCAGTAAAACTGGCTGGTTTTCATCCCTGGCATTATTCTGTGGATGTCCTCATCCCAACAAGTCACCAACTGTCTTTACCATGACTTAACAGTTGGGCCAACTTTTTTTTTTTGGTCACTTTTGCTTGAGACAGTAATACCAGTGATTTTTTTTTTTCTTAATTTGGCTTTCATTTATGACAAATAATCTCAAGAATAGGAATCAGTTTTGTAGTGAGTTGATCATGTAAGGGCAAAGCGAGTAAATCAAAGCGTCTAGATGAATTTGTGTGTGTGTTTTGGCATAAGTTTTAATTTTTCAGTTTACAACAAAGAAACTAAAAGTACCATAGACAAGTAATATTTTAGAAAATGGTTTGTCTACAGGGTACATTTTAAAAAAGAATGGTATGTGATATGAATAGAATTCTTGCAATTTTGTTCAGATTTTAACATGCCTAGAAACAGGAAATGAGGCCGAGTCAAGTATGTTTAGTGCTTGTATTAGTAAATCCACCACATCTCTTTTCTATGTCCTTATCAGAAAATAAATGACCTGAATATTTTGTATTTGCTTCATACAGAATTTGAAAAATGCTTCATGGTATTTTGATTTCAAAAATATATTACCCAAAGTAACTTCTTGTTAAATTCCTTAACTATTTACAGAACCTCAAACTAAGACAGAAAAGAAGTAACAAACTTTGTAAAAAATAGAACTATTCTTCTCTCTCTGCATATGGTTTAATATTTTCCCTGAAGTAAAACTTTCAGTCTGTGACCTTGAGAAACCCAGAAAGTAAATGCAAACAGTACAGGACGGAAGGTCACCCATCCTCTCTACTACTTTCCATAAAGGGTATCAAATATTCATCCGCACAGGTACATGTCTTCGTAATAAGGCAGATGGGAACTAAAGCAAAGGCAACTCCAAATGGGGGTGGAGGCACATGAAAGCAATAATTTTGAATCTTTGACATTTGTTTTGAAACTACCTTACTACCCTATACCCTTTACCATCTGTCTGTTATCCCTCCCAACACCCACCTCTGTCTTCCCACAGGGCTCCATTGTCTGCAGTTCCTGTTTCTCAGGGGCGGAGCTGTGGGAGGCAGCCATGGGTGCCATAATAGGCACCTGCGGCTAGCACAATGGGCTGTGGGTGCTTGTGGGAGAGACAGATTGATGTATTGTGCATGGGGGAGGAGGGCTGTCACTTGAATCCATGTGAACCCAGGCTTTAGGGGCAAGGGAGATTGACAGCTTTTGTAGGTTGCATTTCTTTTTCAAAGCTTGGCTTTAATAGACAGTAAGTTTGGGGCCCCAGGCTTTCACTCCCATAATTCTAACAGGGCAATCACGAGCATTCAGCATTTCTTTTTACCCCCCTTGTTCCGCATTAAATGATTTCAGTAAAGGAATGTGCAGCATTAATTAGAATTTGTTAGCAGATACCAAGGGGAAAAGTTTCTTCACAACAACTATAGGAGGTGTCATTTGTACAAAGACTTTTTTGTTTTCTTTCCCCATTACATTATCACTGCAATATGTAAGGTAGTGATTCTTTTCATTTAAATTAAGTGGAAAGCTACTAAATCTTGTTTTATTCTCCAAAAAGAATAAGGTCCTTAACACTTATCTTTTAACTTCTTTCATTTCCTAAGGTTGGTGTTTACTTTTGCTTTCAGTCCAACCCATTTACTGGTCTGTGAGGTTGTGTATCCAGTTTTGTGTACCATTGAGCTCTTACAATTGCAGGCAGCCCACTGTACTGATATAGAAAGATTGTTTCCAGGGAAAAATGGCCACAAATAATATTGGAAAACATTGATATACCAGTCCCTTTTTAGTAATGGTACATCAAGAAGTGCCAAAAATTAGAGTCATTTAGGTTCATATCCTAGTGTTTTCAAAAGCCATTTTAACCTTACCCATAACATCAAAGTTATGGAAGGATGGGGCAGTGGCCAAAGAATGTTTTTTTTTTTCCTATAGAAAACTCATTCCGAAACTACGTAAAAAATTTTAAGCATCATCCTCACACTCGCATAGCACCATTTTCTTACAGTTAGTAAAAAGGATCTCTCTACTTTGTGTCTATGTTTTATTCTTTGACATCTATCTAGTATGAAATCTAATGTCAGATAGACATGTCCTATAAGCATGTTCTTCAGTGTTTGGAAAACTGATGAAACGTTATTAACATTTTTGATGTGATTCTTCTAGCATCTCTCCTGTATAAAATCATTTCCCACCAATGGGAAGAGTTGAAGGCTAATTGAATTAGATTTTTTCATTTAATTCTTTTACTTAAATGTGTCAGGACAGCAGTGAAAAATATTAAGTCTATCCTGAATTCTCAGAGAGAAAATATTCCCAGAGTTGTCTAACTCTGTCTATAACAATTTGGTGCAATGGCTTTAAAAGTAGTGGGGTGATAATAATTAGGGTGTGTGACAGAAATTTCAGTGTTGGATTCAACATTTTACTGTGCAGGGCATGAAAATTGCCAAGTGGGGGCTAGTCAGCTCTAAGTACTAATTAACTAATTAATCAGGTGCTGAAACCAAGTGAATGGAGGATACCAGCCAGACAACTCAAGCCCAAGCAGAGGGTTGCACTCTTTAAAAGACACTGCACTCTTTCTTCTTGGTTTTTAACCCAATCAGGAATGAGAGAGAGGCGGGGGAGGGGCTAGGTGGGGGTGGGTGGGTTATGGTACAAGCTTTTCACTTAGGAAAAAGTAAGATAAAAACATGTGCCTCTGATAATGCTGTAAGGCGCCCTGAGTAGGTCTGTGGCTGACTTTCCAGTCAAGAAGTGTTTTTGGTTTGGTGGGAGCTGGAGGTATAGAGAATTCTGTCTTCCTGGGGTTTATGTCTATAATACATACATATATATCATATACATCATATACATCTACATCTACATGTATACATGTAGGAGAATGAGAAACATGTCTCTTGGGGAGCTGATCTTAGGTCTTTTGCCTCATCCTTCGTTTATGTAAATGAGAAGCGTCCAATTACACATATGGAAAAAAGGTTTAATGAATCGTGAAAAGCCTGGTTTGTAGAGAAAGGGCACAGTCTCTTCTCCTTATTTCCCTCCTCCTCCTCCTCCTCCTCCTCCTCCTCCTCCTCCTCCTCTACCTCCTGTTCATCCACCTCCCTTACTTCTCCCTCTTGACCTTCAGATTTCATTTAGAAACATGTATTTCTTTTCAGGATGATGATGCTCATCATTTTTTTCACATTCTAATTTTAATACTTAAGAATTATCAAACACTTTCCTAGAAGATTGAAATTTATATTTGTAAGGTTTTCTGGATACTTAAAATATTCTACACTAGAAACTACAAAATTCTGATTTTCCTCCCCTAAATTTGAAAAAAAAAAAGATTACATGTCTGTTCCTCCCCCCTTTGATGTTATTCTTGGCTCAACTTTAATTTCATGTTTTGTTTGTTCTGGAATTGCTTGCAGTGAAAATGGGTTGCAACATTAGAAAGGAACTAATACTGAGTCCAAAGAAAAGACAGTCCCCCATAACTTGCAGCTTAGTTTGGTATTGCATTTTAACTAGCTGGAATTTTAGGGTGTTGGAAATTAGGCAATTCTTATTTTACTTTCTTTTCAAAAAGAGTCCGAATTTTCTGCTGCAGTAGAAAGTTCTTTTTTAGTTTTCAGTTATTTTCTTTCTCCTTTTCTTAATGTTGGTGTCCTGAGTAGTTGGAAGTGGATCACACAGAACCCCTTACCATCCCAAGTTTTAAAATGATACAAACCTTTACAGTAAGACTAAGGAGATCAGTGCTATGTCTGGCCATCCCTCTCAGAATCTGAGAAGTATGCAACTAGTTCCAAAGAAGTATTGTGAGAGAACAGCAGGGCGCTTCGCAATCATGACCTTCAAGTCTTTCTCAGAGACCTTCAAGTCTTCCTCAGAGACAAGGTTCCTCACTGGGCATCTGGGGAAACTGAGGCCTAAGAGGACGAGAAAGGAGCAGTTACCTTTTCTCCCTCGACAAAATACTGACCGAATTATGCCACGTGTTTCTTCTAAGTGTAGAAGCCAAAGGGTCCATATCGCCTGTCTAGTTCACTAAAGGGACGGGTCTTCCACTCTACCCCTCAGCCTCCCTAATCAGCACCCCAGATGTGAAAAACAACAGAAAGTTGCTCCCCTAATCCTCAGTGACAACACGGGGCTGTAAAATTTCACCAGCTCATTTGGAAGAAGCTGACAAGTCCACCCAAAAAATATTGTGTGCAAAGGGGCCCCCCGCGCCGGTCGAGCGCGGCGTGGAGGGAGCTCTGCAGCGGGCCACCTCCGAGCCCTCAGTGCGGCAGGCGCGGCGCTAGCGAGTGCCGGGGCGGATTGGCCGGCTCTGGCCTGGCCCGCGGAGGCGGGGAGGCCGCTGTGCCGCGAGCCAGCGAGCGGCCGGCGGGGAACAGCGCGAGCCCGGAAGCGGGAGCGCAGGGGCGCCGGCGGCGCTGGAGTTCTGGCCGGCGGGCCGCGGAGGCTGCAGCCGGGGGCCGGGCCGGGTCGGGCCGGCGGGGCGGGGCGGGGCGGGACCAGAGCTCCGGGCGGCGCTCGCTCGCTTGCTCGCTCGCTCGCCCGAGCGGTCGGAGTCTCGGCTCCCGCGCCCGCCCGCCCGCCGAGGGGCGCCCGTGAAGGTGGCGGCGGACGCGGAAGGCGGAGGGCGGCCCCGAGCCTGAGGTGAGCTGCGGTGGAGGCAGAGGAGGACGCGGAGGCTGAGGCTGAGGCGGAGGCGGAGGCTGAGGCGGAGGTGAAGGAGCCGCAGCGGGCACAGTCGGCGGCCGAGACCCCAGGGGAGGGGGGCGCGCGGCCAGGAGGAGGAGGAGGAGGAGGAGAGGCGGCAGCGGCGGCGGCGGCGGCGGCGGCGGCGGCAGCGGCGGCGAGGGATGGAGGACCAGCCGAAGGACCGTGAGGCCGAGGTCGCCGGGCCCTGGTTTTCTAAGTGGGAGCGCCAGTGCCTTGCAGAGGCGGAGCAGGCGGAGCAGCTGTCCCCGGAGCTGCAGGAGGAGGCGGCTGCCGATGCGGCGGGGCTCAAGATCGAGCGCCAGAGGCTCTGGCACCTCTTCCAGATCTCAGCCACGGCAGTGGCCCAGCTCTACAAAGATTCCGGGTGCCAGCAGCCAGGACTCTCTATGTGGGACCCCTTCCAGAACGCGGCCATGGCCGTGACCAGCCTCTACAAAGAGAGCGGGGATGCCTACCAGAGAAGTTTTGAACTGGGCGTCCAGGTTGGCTACCAGCGTCGTGTGAGAGACGTGCTGGAGTGGGTGAAGAAGGGTAGGAGCATCATTCGTCGGGAAGACCTCATAAGCTTCCTCTGTGGCAAAGTTCCCCCCACACCCCAGCCTCCACGCACCCCCCGGATGTCCCCCAGGCCACCGGCGGCTGCCTCCACTCAAGCTGCTGCCACTGAGTCCGGCACACCTGTGGGCGTCGACCTACAGCCCTTCCACGAGGCCATTGCTCTCCATGGCCTCAGTGGTGCCATGGCAAGCATCAGCATGCGATCTGGCCCTCCAGGTTCCTCATCTCAAGATGGAGGTATTGCCAGCAGTGGGCGATGGAAAAGTAGCTTCCTCGAAAATGATCCTAACTCCTTGAGCTCAGAAGAACTGACTCTCCTCCTGGACAGTGGGGGAGTCCGCAAGCGCACCTCTGCCCAGTTTGGTGATGGCTCTGCAGACTCTCCATTGCACAAGCGTAACCGAATGGTCTAAACTGCCTCTTTTCTTTGGTTGCCCACCATCCACCAACTTACTGCTTGACAGTCAACTTGACCATCAACTTGCTTGTTGAAACCATACCAGAGACTGCTGATCTTCCTTCTCTAAGTTAAAGATTTCTATCAAGTTTACCATAAAAAAAATTTAAAAGTATTCCAGAAGAGGCCTCCTATGACTCTGACTTTCCAAAAATATAACTCTATTACAGAACATCAAATATCACATAGTTAGCAATATCATTTAGACTTTAAAGCAAAACACATCCAGTGAGGGTGGGAGCCTGGTTTATCTTGTTCAAGTTGTTATTTCTTTGCACCTAGTACAGTTGTTGGTGCTCAATAAATGTTTGTTGAATGAATAAATGTGACCTTATTTTAAATTCTTAAAGGGGAAATGCATAGATATTTGTTTGTTTTTGGAAAAAAATTTTATTCTTCTTGTTTGTTTGCTTGCTTTGATAGTCTTTGCCAATTCATATCCATTGTACCAAAATGTAAGATTAGACATCTGGGTTTACCCCACTATACCATGCATCCAATTTCTGGGAAGAAACCATGGAGTTAATATATTTTAGGTTGTTACTCGCTTTGGAAAAGTTGCTTTGGATGGTGGTGATTCGAATAGATGCCATAGTGATTGGGCTAGTAATAAGTGATGGGCCGAGTCCGCTCACCTTAAGACAAGGAGTGCAAATAAGATGGTGGCCTTGGTAGCCTTCTGCTGAGGAATGTAAAAGGTTTCCCGACCGTTACATACCAGAGGACTCAGTTTTAGAGTAGCAGACAAATTAGAATGAGCTGGGCTTTCTTTAAGGGAACACCATGGCATAACCATGGTATTGTTCTACTGAAAGGACCAATAGAACCCTAGCTCCACAAGGTAGCTGGACGATTTTGAACAAGTCTGTTAATACCCACCAGCCCCAGTTTTTCTTAAGTAAATAGAACTGTGTGTCTGCTAGGGTCATTTCAAATAGCAGATGAAGTCCCAATTTCTAGTGTTCACAGCAGTGCTGAGCTCACTGAGTGTTTTCCCTCTATAAATACAAGTTGGTCAGATATTGAAGTCCATACTTATTTTAGCAAAGGCAACAAAATAAGCGTAGGAATCAGCAAATAAAACCCTGGTATTGTACTTGAGCTGAAGATTACTGTTATGTAGTTTAAACTTCCATAAATATCACAGTCTGTGTATTAATTGTAAATATGTCACACTCATGACTTAGGACCATCACTCTGAATAAGTACTACAGCATCCTTAGAGTTCCTGAAATTGCCTGAGGACCACACTTTGCAACCAGGGGCTAGTACCCTGAAAGAATATGGGGAAGGGGCAAGTGCAGAGAGACTATGGAAGTAAAGGTCCTAGGGTATCTAAAAGGCTAGTGTGGTTTTGAATGAGAGGGGGTGATGATGCAGTACAACGGGTATGGTGGAGGTGGTGGAAGGGAAAATATGGAAGGAGTAGGACATGAAAAAACCCCACATCTCCTCCAGAGTCTTCCAAAGACTGTGAATAAAACATTACAGGTTTAGTAAAGGCACCTTGCCTCTAAGTTCACATCAGATTTGTTCCCACTTCATTAATATGACTTTGGATAAAATTTATAGTTGACCGATATGTTAAAAGAATACTAGACTATGAACTGAATTCCTTGATAGAAAAAAGAAGCAAAGAAACAACTTGGTATTGCATTGTGTAAACACTGAGGGACTGTCTTAGATCCTGAGAAGAGATATAAACCGTAAAAATAATCCTTATCCTCAAAGAGTTGATGCTGCCTTGGATGATAAAATATGTAGCCAAGCAGGGACTTCTAGCTTGGGAAGAGCACAGGAGAAAGCTGTGTAGAGCTCAAAAGAGGTTCTTTCTGGTATAACCACAGCTTCTGGGAAAAGGTGGATTTAAACTGGGTCCAGAAAAGTGAGTAGTAGGCAAACCTTCTTTGGAAGAAGATTATTGAGTACCATTTGAGTATATTGGGTAGGAGAGGTGGGGCCAAAGTTTAGGGGGTCTCAAATGACTATTCATAGATTCTATCTGGAGCCAAGCAGTACCATCCAAGTACCACTATCCAAGTAGTACTTTGGGAAGTTTGGCTTTGGCAGGTGTCCTGCTGTCCAGAAGCAAGCCACCAGAGTGGAGGCAGCTCAGCATCTTACAAGATGTTCTTGTCTGGGGCTATTGACCTTTCCTTAACCCAGACTGGGGCGATGGACTCTCTGATAAGAATTTCTTTAGGAAGCCTTTGTTCATACAACTCTTCCAAACCACACAAGATAGAAAGCACATCAAGTAAGATTCTGTGATGCTTCTTCAAGCCTAAAAGGCATTCTGCAGTTCCAGCTGCATCTCTTTCTAAAGATATATAAATGGACTCCCCCTTGATTTTTTTCTCTCTCTTTGTTTCTACTGCTAGAGGATACTCTTCTGGTGGAATCGGTGAGGCATTCTGGGCACAGATTTAACTAAGAAACAACTGTAATTTTAATAGGTATATGGGTGTGTGGGTTGGAATACCGTATGCCAAAAGCAATACCAAGAGCAGGTATTTTGTTTGTCTTGTTTCTTTTGGTAATCCTGAATGAGCAGTACAGTGTCTGATTCATATGGCCACACAACGCATAAATTTTACGGGAGCAGATGACTAGAGCCGTCAGCTCAATCCAGGTATGACCAAGGACCTTACCTCAGAAAGGTGCTTGATGTCCATGCACTTATTCTCACATGATTACCCATTTTGTGCCTTTACCTTCATTTGCAGTGATGAGAGTAAGCTTTTTGTCCTATGACCAACTCCGGGGGGGGGGAAGGGGGGAGGAGAGGGGAGAGGAGAAGAGAGGGAGGGAGGGAGGTAGGTAGGAAGGAAGGAAGGAAGGAAGGAAGGAAGGAAGGAAGGAAGGAAGGGAGGAAGGGAGGGAGGGAGGGGGAGAGCAAGATTATTTATTTGGAATTTGGCCATTTCAAAGCCACTCTCCAGCTGACTTACAAATGTCAATGAGAGGGTCCGCTAAAACTACCTCTTTTCAGGAAGGGATCTGTAAGTATGAAACATGAAGTCTGATCCCAAGATATGTGATTGATTAAAGGAGCTCATATTTTTTTCTTTTTTATTGGATATTTTCTTTATTTACATTTCAGATGTTTTCCCCTTTCCAAGTCTCCCCTTCGGAAACTGCCGATCCCATCCCCCTGCCTCTGTGAGGGTGCTTCCCCACCCACACACCCACTTCTGCCTTTCTGCCTACACTGAGGCATCGAAACCCTCAGGCCCAAGGGCCGTTCCTCCCACTGATTGATATCCAACAAGGCCATCCTCTGCCACATATGCAGCCTGAACTAGTCCAGTGTCTGGGAGGAATCTGGGTGGGGGTCTGGCTGGTTGACTCTGTTGCTACCCCTATGGGGCTGCAAACCCCCTCAGCTCCTTCAGTCCTTTCTCCAACTCCTCCATCATTGACCCCCTGCTCAGTCCAATGGTTGGCTGCGAGCCTTCATCTCTGTATTTGTCAGGCACTGGCAGAGCCGCTCAGGAGACAGCTATATCAGGCTCCTGTCAGCAAGCACTTGTTGGCATCCACAATAGTGTCTAGGTTTGGTAACTGTATATGGGATAGATCCCCAGGTGGGGCAGTCTCTGGGTGGCCTTTCTTCAGTCAAGGAGCTCATTTTAAATTGATCATTGTAGGAAAACTTTCTGTGTGTCTGAAGAGAATCTACCTGTTTATAGATAGCATCTTTCTAGTCACGTTGCATACTTTGTACGTTTTCTTTCTAGCTTCAAGTATAAATTAAGTATGTAAACTATGTGTAGTGGCATATGTCTTTAATCCCAGCCCTCAGGAATCAGAGACCTGTGGATCTTTTTGAGTTTAAGTTCGAGGCCAGCCTGATCCATAGTCCAGGCTACTTAGGACTACATAGTAAGACCCTGTCTCATAAAACAACAAAGACAGCTCTTTACATATAGAATTCCCCAATTTCTGATTTTTCTTTATATAGAAGCCCAAGAGAATACTTGTTTCCTAACCTCTAGGTCTTTAAACCTCCACTCTCGCATAACAATCACAAACCAACTGCTAGTTTGAAAACATTGCAATTAGATCTCTGTGGCTCTTATCAGGCAGTGGAGTAGGTACTCAGACCTTTGTCTGGCAGTCCCAGAACATTTACATTTGATCTTCTAGTAACAGTGGAAGACCCCATCCTTGGCAGAATCAACTATTCATTTCTCAAATGCTGCAGCCAATCTCACCTAGAGTCCCACAATCACTTTTTGGTAAATTCTGTTGCTCCCTTCACTGTCCCTCTCTTGGTTATATTGTGTGTGGCCTTTTAAATTCACACGTTGAGGGTGAGATGCAGATGAGGAATTTGTGATGTGAAGTCACTATCTTGGGACTCTCATATTTCTTTAGGGGGCACAGATATTTTCACTCATGGAGCATGTCACCACCTTATCAGCACAATGGCAAATCCAGCTACTAACCAAGACAGACCACTTGAAGTTCCCAGTCTACATTTTTAAAATATCATCACTGTGGCCAGATCCTTCTGACCTGAACTGGGATGTCCCCATCCCTGTCTACTCAACTCATCCTTGTTCTACAGGGTCTGGACACCTTTCTTGCCCTTCTATGTCAAGATAGAATTCTCTCTCTCTCTCTCTCTCTCTCTCTCTCTCTCTCTCTCTCTCACACACATCTTCACTTTGGGGGGTCATCATTATGTAAGTTTGCAGTTTTATGCATTGAACTATAAATTATTCATTCTTGTTTCAAGGTGCTCAGTTCCCTGAGGATGTATATGAAAACCCTACGATTTCATATGTAGCTTGACAAAGCACAATCAGTATTATGCTATACATTTATGTTTTTAATGAAAAAGAAGGTTTGCCACAAAGTAATATTAGAGGAAACAAAGCTCAAAACATTCCTTCAGAGGAACAGTTTTATTCTTTACAACACTACATGTGCTTCCCCAAAGAACTAGAGCAAATAGGTTATTGACCGTTCTAATTAGATATAAGATTACCATGTGTTGGCTTTGATGCAAGAACAAGGTACCTACATTAACCCTTGATTTCCCCAGTAACTACCTGACCTTGAGTAAGCCCCTTTTTGATTGGTATATGAAACAGTCACTGGTTGTGCTAAATGATCTTTTAGGTCCCCTGCAACTCTGCACTCTAACCTATGATGTCATTAGGTAGGCAGTGGTATATAACCAGTTTAACTCTACAAGATCCTTGTAGTAAGGACTGCCAAGGTACAATTATTCAAAGGTAGGAAACTGCTTAGGTGGCTGTGGTATGTCTACCTGGAGGTCGGGAACATGTGTACACTGTGCAGCCCTCTTTCTTTTGATTCCATTTTCTACACTAGGACAAGAATAAGGGGGAAAAGCCGTAGGCATGTTCAACGTTTTGAGATTGTGGCACAACATGCTTTTTGTTGTCGTTGTTGTTTTGTTTTGTTTTAACAAAACACTACATGATCTATTTACTAATCTCATAATGCTTTAAGAAAGTTTATGATTTTTCTGCTGAGCCACATTCATGTCTACCTTGGGGTGCATGCTACCCTCAGGCTGCAGGTTAGACATAGCTACTATGCATAGTACAGCCAAAAATGGTTCAGTTACTCTATTTTCCAAAAATGCTAAGTCAGAGTATATTTTTTGTAGCCAGATAGATGTTGAGATTCAGTGCACAAAAAGGGAGACTTGGAGGTTGGCAGTTTCACAGGCTCCAACTCTGGGAAGAACTGGTTCGGAAAGCACCCTGATAAATAAGCTGCTTTCTTCACTTAAAGAGCTTTGAGATGGATCCAAACTCTTCTTCAGTAGCTGCTAGGCAGGCCTTTCTGAAGACAGCTGCAAATTCCTCAGAATGCAGTGGGGTTTCTGCTCTGTTCCTATTGTAGCCTAATTAGAGGCAAATTGGCTGTCCAGCTCAGAGGAATAATCCTCCCGCTGCTTCCAAAGCCCTCACTTCCAAACCCTAGCTGCAGATATTTTTTCAAAGATTTTATTGTTTTAAATAGAAATTATTTTTGAACATATACAAGTGGTTTTTCATGGTGCTAGGGGCTAGAACCCAGGACCTCTCCGATGCTAGGCAAACACATCCCTAGCACCTCTGTTAACAATCCAGCCTCTTGGTTGATGGAATACTTTCTGATTTTATGCCTTCTAATACCCCACTCCAAAACCCCACATATGGCACGTGTTATGTGTATTATGTCTTACATTTATCCTCCTACCCAGGCTGCAATTTTCTCATTCTTCTTGAAATCCCTGGCTTTCTTGACACCAGAACCCAATTTTGTATTTAAGTGTGACTATCTTAAATTGGAAGCGTATGGGAACATTGGGGGAAATGTTAAATTGTTAAGAAATCATGTGCCAAACCATGTGGGAGCCTCTTAAATGCAACTTTGGTGGTCATGACCCTGGCCAGAGGGGAAAGTCTGTGATGTCACCTCTTCCCAAGGCCCAGTTTCACGGATAGTATGTCTGAATGGAATTGTCTGAGGGGGATTGTTCCTTGTGAAAAGTTCACGTGATGGAGTTGGAAGAGATTGTTTTCCTCAGAGCCCAGCAGGACAGAGTGGATTGGAATGCAGTATTCAGTGTGTTCTGTTTGGCTGAAAGCTGTCACAGGGAACAAGTACTTAGCAAACAGCATGAACAAGGATTTGAACTAGAAAATGAGACGTGCCCTGACAACACTGTAATAGTGGCTTCTGTCATCAGAAATCATTCAAGGCTACCCTACGAGGTAAAAAAAAAAGAAGACTAGGAAAAGACAACTACAATAGGTTTGTGTCTATATTCCAAACAACCCAATGGAAGAGCGTCCCAGTGTGGGCGAAGGTTTGGAAGCTGCTGTGTCTCACTGCAGCTATCTCTACTTTGCTCTGAGTGATAGAAGTTTTGCCTCTTTTAAGACATAAACCAAGCCTGTGACTACAGAATATCCACAGAACTTACTGGAAAAAAAAATAGATCAGTCAACTGCTTCGTCTGTTTTTTTTGCAATGCCAAATCCCTGAGTTGAACATCTTTCTATTTACCAAATCGACTGAACTGACTCCTGATACTACGTTTACTCTAAATGCCGTTTAACAGAGCTATTCATTCAGTATGTCTACATTCTGTTTGCTTACAACTCACCCTGCTCTTTCTGTTTCTTAAAGCCATTTTGACTTTAGTTTTTGCTTCATTGTTTATATTAATCATATCATGGTACCGTTTTACATATGGATGTTTTCATACAAATATATTTTCTACAATGAGTTTCTAGTCCACCCTCATCCTGCCTCTCTTTTCCTGCTTTGCTTTCCCATTCCTCCCTGCTTTTTCCCTGCAGAGACCTGCTTCTACTTTCATGGCACGTGTACAAATATTTTATGTATCTATATAAAATCTAGAAACCACAAATGAGACAAAATATACATTTATCTTTCTGAGACTGACGATTTACTCCGATCATGTCCAGTTGCATCTATTTTCCTGCAAATAATAAAAGTTAAGTCTTTTATGGCTGAAAAAAAATCTCTGTTTGTATATATTGCCCTTTCTCTATCTACTCCTGTTTTTAAATCACTGGTTTGGCTGCATAACTTTGTTATGGTAAATAGTTCTATAATACACATTGATGAGCAAGTATCTCTGTGACAATTGACTTGATGTCCTTTGTATACAGCTATAGTATAGCTTAGACATATGATATATATTTTTAGTATTTCAAGGAGCCTCCACACTTATGCCCACCGTGCTTGGATTAATAAACAGGATGTCAGGATTTTCTTTGTTCACATCCTCACTAGCTTTTATTCTCTTGATTTTCATTCTGACTCATGTGATGGGATCTCTATGGAGTTTTAATTTGTATTTCTCGATAGCCACTGAGGCTGAACATTTTTAAAAGATCTATATATTTTTAAATTTGTGTATGTGTGTGTGTGCATGTGTTTCAAGTGCACATGTAAAAGAGGATGCCCTCGAATGCCTGGTACATTGGGTGCCCTTGGAGCTGGAGTTACAAGCAGTGGTGTGCTGCCTGCTATGGGTTTGGGAAACCGAACGTGGGTCCTTTGCAAGAGGAGTTCAGGCTCACTATCTCTCTAACTCCTGATTTTGAACTTTTTTTTTTCATGTTTATTGGCTGTTTGCACTTCTTTTGGGAAGCATGTCTTCATTTAATTAACTTACTTATTGATTGGATTGATTTCTTACTGCTTAGTTTCTGCCTTGTTTGTATACTTTAGATATTAATCCTTGACCAGTTGTGTATCTAGCAAAGATCTCCTACTTTGTAGTCTATACATTCATGTGATTATCTGTTTTCTTTGTTGTACAGAGAATTTTAAATTTCATTATGCCTTATTAATTGTTCATTTTCTTTCCTGAGTATCTGAAGTCTATTTAGAACACCCTTGATCATTCATACTGATGTCTGTCCTGGCTACTTTTTTCTCTGTTTCAGTTTCAGGTCATATATTAAGGTAACTTATCTATTTGTAGTTGGGTGTCAGAGTTTACCTTTCTTAATTGTTCTCTAAATTATTATTATTTTAGAAATAGAATTAGAAGCAGTTTATTAAGACATTCAGAAGGGTTGACATGGGCTAGAGAGCTATGAAAAGAGAGGCTCAAAAGTACCTATGACTTCTCTAGATCTTTGTGCACAGCATTCATCTTGTGCATTTGTATATGGTGAGCTTTTTTCATGCATGCTGTGTTTGTTGCATGAAACCCAAGCCACTTTTTTGTTGAGACAGGGTTTATGATTGAACCTGAAGCTCAGCAATTTAGAAAGACTGATTGGTCAGCAGGCCCAAGAACTCTCCTGCTTTTGCCTCACCAGTGCTGCGATTACAGCTGCATGCCACTGTCTCCAGTGAGGCAACTTTTTTACTACACCAACTTCAGATGACTGCTGTGTCTTCTGCACAAATTTGAAGCTCTTTTGTGCTGCTATCCCAGGATCATGCTACAACAATATTTCAGCTTCAGGAAAAACAGCAACAAGAAGGTATTTATCCCGGTAATTCTCTAGTACATATCTAATTATAGCATGTAGTAGCTAGTTTTCTAGTAATGAGTAATTGTGATATGAAGGGCAAACATAGATGGGCAAGATGGGGAAACTGGTAAAGGCACTTGCAACCACGACTGACAATCTGTGCTCAATATCCAGGACCCATGCTGTGGAAAGAGAGAACCACCTCACACAGGATATTCTCAGGCTTCCACATGCACACTGTGGTACGCATGTGCCACACCTCCCCAATGAATACATGTAAAAAGAGTAAAAACTAAGTAACAAGGATGAGATCAGCACAAGATCCATTCATAAGTTTTAGAGTTATGCAAGTATAACATTGGTTATACTGACTATAGTTCAAAATAAAGTGTAATCAGGCAGCCCATTCCAAATTTAATTCAGTTAAACAGTGCTACTGTTTACCAAGTGCTTTCTCAGAGATGCTTGTACTACGTTTGACTTTACTGACTTCTCCCTCCCTCCCTCCCTCCCTCCCTCCCTCCTTTCATTCCATCTCCCCTTAATTTTTTTTCAGCTATAAGGATGAAATCCAGGGTTTTGGGCATCAAGGTAAGAGCTGTACCACTAAAGTGACATCCCCAGCCTTTATTCTCATAGATTCCATCTCTGGCAATATTACAGGTAAAGAAATTTGGGTCCAGAAAAAAATGTAATCCCAAGATATCTGAGACTAGAGGCTGCACTTGTCTCTCTGTATAGCACTCACTACATAGTACTCCGATATGTACATACCTATGCTAATTTATCCTTTACTTTCTCAGTTTATCATTCTGATACGTGTGATGGTTACTAAGAGATTTAGTCACTAGCATATGTAGTGTGGATACTAGGAAAGAAGGGATGATTTTTTTTATTTAAATATTTTTTATTACGTATTTTCCTCGTTTACATTTCCAATGCTATCCCAAAAGTCCCCCATACCCTCCCCCCCCACTCCCCTACCCACCCACTCTCACTTTTTGGCCCTGGCGTTCCCCTGTACTGGGGCATATAAAGTTTGCAAGTCCAATGGGCCTCTCTTTCCAGTGATGGCTGACTAGGCCATCTTTTGATACATATGCAGCTAGAGTCAAGAGCTCCGGGGTACTGGTTAGTTCATAATGTTAATCCACCTATAGGGTTGCAGATCCCTTTAGCTCCTTGGTTACTTTCTCTAGCTCCTCCATTGGGGGCCCTGTGATCCATCCAATAGCTGACTGTGAGCATCCACTTCTGTGTTTGCTAGGCCCCGGCCTAGTCTCACAAGAGACAGCTATATCAGGGTCCTTTCAGCAAACTCTTGCTAGTGTATGCAATGGTGCCATTGTTTGGAGGCTGATTATGGGATGGATCTCTGGATATGGCAGTCTCTAGATGGTCCATCCTTTTGTCTCAGCTCCAAACTTTGTCTCTGTAACTCCTTCCATGGGTGATTGTTCCCAATTCTAAGAAGGGGCAAAGTGTCCACACTTTGGTAGAAGGGATGATTTTATGTCAGAATGGTACACAACTTAAAATGTACAAATTGTTATGGACTTTCCACATAATATTTTCTGAAGGAGGTTAATTAATAGTACTTAAGGGCATGGAAAGTGGGGCCTGAAGAGATGACTCAGCAGTTAAGGGCACTGGTTGCTCTTCCCGAGGTCCTGAGTTCAATTCTCAGCAACCACATGGTGGCTTACAACCACCTATAATGGGATATAGCTTCCTCTTCTGGTATGTAGGTGTACATGCAGATAGAATACTCAGATGTAAAAATGAAGAAATATTTATTTTTTTTTCAGAGAAGGATAGTTTTTAAAATTAATTAATTCATTTTAATTCTTTGAGAGAGTTTTATACAATGTGTTTTATTACATTCATTCTCTTTCCCAGTTTTTCCCCAAATCCACCCTCTCTTCCATAATCACCCAACTTTGTGTCCTCAAAACCAAACCGAACAAAGCAGGGAGAGGAGGTGGGTAGGCAGAGCAGAGAACTGAGGCTGTAGGTGAGACAGTGATGAGTCTGGGAGCAGTGTGGGAGCATGGCTCAGTGGACAAAGGAGTACACATGACATGTACTCAATTCAAAGTGGACACTCAGTGTTAAGTAAAGGGCAATCATGCTACAACCCACATATCCAGAGAGGCCAAGTAACAAGGAGGGCTCAAGGGGGAATGCATGGATTTTCCTCGGAAGGGGAAATAGAATAAATTTTGTGGGTGGACCGTGGGTAGACTGCCAATGGGTGGGGATGGGAACAGGAGGGAGGGGGAGAGATGGAGGGGAAGAGTACTGGAAGAAATGACTGGGATTGGGGCACATTTGGGGGCAATGTAGACACCTATTGAAATAGAAACTCTCTGGCATCTACAAGAGTGACCCTAGCAATGTCTCCTGATAATGGGAATTCTAAGCCTGAATTGGTCATCTTCTGTAACCAGGCAAGGATCCTAGTAGTGAGACTGTGACCCAGTCACAAAATTTTCAACTTACAGTCTAGTCTGCCCTGCCTGCAAGACATGCTGAGGCAAAGGTGGCAAAGGACTTGTGAGGGTGGTGAACTGATGACTATGCCAATATGTGGCCCACACCATGAGAAGAAGCCCACATGCGACACTTCCTGGATGACTAGGAACCAGAGACAAGACAGTCCAGAGACCCAGAATAGAACCAAACACAGCTAGCAAAAAATGTCAATAAAATTATTTCTTGTGCTATTCTGTTATACTCATAGATTGGTGCCTAGCCCAATTGTCATCAGGGGGCATCATCCACCAAATGATAGGGATAGATGCAGAGGCAACAGCCAAACATTGGTCAGAGCCAGGGCAACTCTGACAAAGTGGGGAAGGAAGAGCACAGCCCACAGAAGCAACTAAACAGGGCTCATATGGCTCATAGAGACTTATTTGACAAACTTGGATGCTGTATGGGTCTTCTGTATCTACCTTATGGTTGTGTAGCTTGGGAGGGAAGTGTGTCTCTGACTCTTTTGTCTGCACTTGGAATCCTTTACCTCCTACTGGCTTGATGTTATATGAGAGTCTGTGCCAAGTCTTATTGTATCTTGTTAGGCCATACTTGGTGGATATCCCTGGGAGACCTGCTCTTTCTCTTTGTCTTTTTTTCTGAATGGAAACAGAGGTGGAGATGATTTGGGGAGAGGGGGAATGGGGGAAGAGGAGGAGTGGAGGGAGGGGAAACTCTGGTGAAGAAGAAGAAGAAAAAGGAAGAAGAAGAAGAAGAAGAAGAAGAAGAAGAAGAAGAAGAAGAAGAAGAAGAAGAAGAAGAGAAGAAGAAGAAGAAAAGAAGAGAAGGAGGAGGAGGAGGAAGAGGAGGGGGAGGAGGAGGAGGAGGAGGAGGAGGAGGAGGAGGGGGAGGAGGAATAAAACAACAACAGAAAGACCATATAATAGCCTTTATCCACTGGGAGACTTAGCCCAGAAGAGACTAGCCTACAGCTAGAACTCCTCAGCCTGGTGGGAGAGGAGAGCAAAGGGCCTTGATGCAGCCAGTGGACTGCAAGCATGAGGGTCATGGAGAGAAGATTCGTGCTGAAGGCAGAGAGATGTGCAGCAGCCTGGAGGTCTTTCAGATTCTGTGCCCAGAAATCCTGCCCAGTTTCAAGATTACCCTGACTCTGGACAACACCAGAATATCAGAGAAAAATCTTAGGAACAGCACAGTGTTTACCATTCTTCAGAAACCAGAAACCTTGGACCATACCAAAGACTTGTTGCAATAAGTATTTGTATGTAAAGCTGTTTAGGCCAAACCAAACCAAAACAAAAATGCTGTGTGACATGCAGCACTTTGCAATGCCATTTGATGAATAAATGTGCAATGGAGAGGTAGGAAAGATGAAAAATGGAGCAGCTCATGGCGTATGGCAGAGCGGGGTGGAACTAGGCACACCATGGAAGGGGTGACAGGTGTAGGAACCGTGGTGGGTGGTGGGGTGTGCGGGATGGCACACATCATTGCCGAGTAGAGCCTTCAGGGTGATGTGCAGCAGCCTAGATGTCTTCCAGGCTGTGTGAAGAAATATTTATATATAAAAAAGATCATGATGGAATACTCACAGCAGATCATTTGACTGAGTCTGGGGACCCCAGTGGAAAAGTTGGGGGAAGGACTGAAGAAGCTAAGGTAATTGCAACCCCATAGGAAGAACAATAACAACTAATCAGAACCCCCAGAGCTCCCAAGGACTAAACCACCGAAGGGGACCCATGGCCCCAGATACATATGTAGCAGAGGATGGCCTTATCTGGTATCACTGAGAGGGGAGCCCCTTGGTCCTGGGAAGGCTCCACACCCCAGTGTAGGGGAATGCGAGGGCGGGAAGCTGGGAGTGGGTGTGTGGGCAGGGGAGCACCCTTATAGAAGCAGGGGGAGGGGAGAGGGGGTAGGGGGTTTGCAGAGGGGAAACCGGGAAAGGGGATAACATTTGAAATGTAAAGGAATGAAATGATTAATAAAAAGAAGAGCATGGACAGCAAAAGCGTAGGTAAGTGCTGACTGCTGTACTGATCTGCCTGTGGTCAAACTGGGCTAATCCAGTTCTCCCCTTTCCTGGCCTGTTGCCTCGTATTGCCTCTGCCTTTTCTGTTTCCTCCAATTTATATCAAGTGCTGAGAATTAAGGATACCTAGGCTAGGTCTGTGTTGAGAAATTTAATAAAAAAATCAAAGCATTAATTGTAGAGAAGTATTATCATAAAATAATTCCATTAGCTAAAAAGAAAGTGCTCCCTACAGGGATTAGCATATATTTCATCGACAAAGATAATTTTATATTCAACAAAAAGATAACAGTTGTTATGTGAAGTAAAATATACATAGCTCTATAGAGCAGGTCATTCCTTGAAGTTGGGTAGATTAATTTCTTCCCATTAGTCAGTTTTTTATTTATAGAAATGTGTTCCAACCCGAAAGCTCTGAAATCAGTGCAGAATTGCAAATTCAGTAGTTCTTTTGTCTTTTCTTTTCTTTTCCTGGTAAAATTTGGAAACAGACTCTCATCATGCAGCTCTGCCTAGCCTCTGCCTTCCAAGTTCTGGGATTAAAGGTGTGTGCTACCACATCTGGCCAGGAGCCCTATTCTTCATTTAATTCAAATCAAGCATTATCAAATGATAGCAGGTAGAATGGGAGTAGCTGCTCCTTGGAGGTTTCTGTTGTAGCATACAAAGAGGATCAAACGCATCCTTTTGACATATTAACCTTCATGAACAGCATCTATTTTCCATACTTGGAATTCCAGAAACAGACTTAACTCAGAACACAACAGATTTTTTACTCACAAAAAGAAAGCAGCATGTGTAAGTGCAAATCTAGGTGCCTTATGATGTCCCTGAATGAGGTGTCTCACATCCCAAGCCTTGTATTGGTGACCAAAACTATTCATATACATGGAAACTTGCAGACTGTGTAAAGTGGAAGGAACACTTGCCTAGGAGTCTGGAGACTCTGGACTTGCATTTCTTTAGATGTAAAGTGAAGGGTAAATTTGGACTCAGCAATCCCCCCTTTTAATCTCTAAATTCTATCTACTGTGCTATGATATTTTAGACACTTCCTCTACTTTAAAAAAAAAACAGACTTATCCACGTCACATATGAGTGTTTTGACTGAATGTATATATGTCTACCACAGGCTTGCCTGGTGCCTAAGGAGGTCTGAAGAGAACACCAGACTCCCCTGAAACTGCCTAATCATAAGCCACGTTTCAGGTGCTAAGAACTGAACCTGGGTCCTTTGGGGGGGAGGGAAACAAGTACAATTAAACACCTGGCCACCTCTTCAACCCCAACCCCTGGCTATGTTTTTTGGCTGGCTGTGATATCGTCTTTTAAGTTCATGATAGGGGCCAACATTCTGCGTTGAGTAATCTTGCTACAGTAACTGAATTGCCATGGAGAAAATACAAGTGTGAAAGAAAGGGTAGTATTTTCTTCTTCGTTTTATACCTTGGATACCCTTAACTCTATAGTTCATGCATTCATTAGTGATGCAATATGAGGGGGTCAAAAAGGCCAAGATCAGGGCATTCAGTGTATGTGTGACTGTCCCATAGTTCCATGCAAACCGCACACCAGAAATTATGAAATGACATTTGCCTTGAATTCTTGGAAGGCATGCCAGCCTGCAAAGGATACAAATAGCAAATGTTGGGATGAGAACAGTCCACTATTCTTTTCTAAATGCAACTTGATATTGAATCTAAAGACATTGGGAAAATATGAATTGGATCATTTTCCTAAAGTCATCTCTCCCCTCTCTGAGTACAAGTGACTCCACAATAGTCAGAGGGTATAAAAACTCAGAGATAAACAGACCTTCCAATGCTCACATTCTATTTTCATCTGGATTATTCTTAGATTTTTATTTTTATTTCAGGTGCATGGGTGTTTTGTCTGCATGTATGTCTGTGTACCACATGAATACATAGTGTCCACAAATATCAGAATAGGATATTTTATCCCTGGAACTGGAGTTACAGATGGTTGTGAGCCCCAATATGAGTACTGGGAATTAAACCTGGGTCTCCTGGAAGGGCAACCACTTTTCCTAACCACTGGGCCATATCTCTAGCCCCTGAGTTATTTTAAAGGGAGAGGTTTGTATTCTGTGTCACATAGGCAAAGGACAGTTGAAGAGGGCTCTGGAAGAAGTAAGGTTTAGAGACAGAACACAGCCTTTCCAATTGTGTCCCATGGTAGACGCCCTTGCCCCTTTCCTCATAGGTTAAAAGGTTAACAACTGTGATAAATACCCATTGCATCTGCCACCATGTGTCTGTGGCATAGAGAATGAGGAAAGCAGGACAGCGAGGTTAAGTGCTGGTTCCCTTACTGTGGCACGTTTCTACCTTCTAGGCAGAAACAGTTTGTCATTTGGGGGAAAGGGTAAGGCGACCATTACAATGTACCTTGTGACTTTTGCCTATTTAAGGAATCTTATATATAAGCCCCTTTCATAATATTCTCTTGTAAGTGGTTTACAAGTATTACATTATTTAGTGTTCATAACATGGATGATAGATTAGGACATTATCATCCTGTTTTACAGGAGTTAGTTAAACTCGAAGAATAGAGAGCTGTGATGCTTAATTTTGATTGTCAACTGGACTGGATTGAAAAAAAAAGAACCCTAGGGCACTGATGAGGTGAATTTTTGAGTACATCTGTGAGGGATTTTTCAGTGTTGACTGAGAGGGTAAGACATGATCTGTGTATGGGAGGTACCATCCCATGGAGGGGGACCTGGACCAAATAAGAACATAAAAATGAGAAATCCAGCTGAAATAATTTTCCCTACTCTTTTCCCAATCTGCCAAGATGTAAGGAATCAGCCTCACACTCCTACAGCCACAGTTAGAAGCAGCTCCTGCTGCCAGATCTTCCTGGCCATAATAGAATATATCCTCAAACCCTGATGCAAAATAAATCCTTCTTACTTTATGTTGCTTGTTGCCAGGTATTTGATCATAGCAACATAATTAACTTATACAAAAGGTTAATTCTGTTGCTTAAGGTCAAACAACTAGCACAAGCAAAGATTAAAATCCAAAACTTTGCTCATTAGTCATTCTTTTCACTTCTGTGTTCAGGAGAAACCAAGTTACTTCATGCAATTCTTCTGTTTTACTATTATTGAAGTTTTCTATGAAGATGTGTTCTAGTGGAAAAATTAGCTAGTATCCTCAATACCCCAAACTGTAGCAGCTTTTGTGAATGTCTGTGGTTGTTGAGCAGACCTCAAATCCTTCTGAGTCCTGATAACATGACATAGACCTAGATCATCAAAGTGAGACATTTCCTTAACCCTGGGTTTAATGTGATCAAATGTATTCTTCCCTTTCTAAGCTAAAAAAATGTGTGTTTTCTGATATCTTTCTGATATCTTTCCTCTGTGCTTTCTAAGATCCTGAGATCATATATATATATATATATATATATATATATATATATATATATATACACACACACACACACACACATACACACACACATATATATACATACATACATACACACACATATACATACATGCATATATATTATACACACATACATATATACACATACACACATGCATATATATATATATGCATGCATATGTGCGGGGGGCAACTTCTGTGTTCCCCCACCATCTAGCATATGAAATGAGAAAAGATTTGTATGTGAGTAATAGTGGTTGGTTATTGATTATCTACTATGTGTCAAGCTTGACAAAAAAAAGTGCTTTGAAGCCAAGTGGTGATGCACACCTTCAATCCAGCACTTGGGAGGCAGAGGTAGGCAGATTTCTGAATTTGAGGTCAGTCTGATCTTCAAAATTCCAGAACAGCCAGGGCTACACAGAGAAACCCTGTCTCAAAACAAACAAACAAATAAACAAACAAACAAACAAACAAACAGAAAGTGCTTTGATATTGTCTCCTTGGATTTTCCTTCAACCTATGAAGTGAGTTCTGTTATTATCCCATTTTACGTGTAAAGAATATTCTTGCATTTTTGGAACCTGCTGGTTACAGTAGTCTCTCTTGCTAGCTATCTATACCTTAGGTATCCATTGCCTTTACCATTTCCCTGGGGTTACTTTCTTGTTGGTATTACATTCACAGTCAGTATCAATTCTGCAGAATATTCTTATTCTGAAGTTGCCTATCCAAGCTATGATTTTAATATGGTACACCATCTTCTTATAATCACACAAAGTCTTTGGACTATAAGGGATCATTTGCATTGCCCACAACTGGCCACCCTATGCAATGGCAATTCAGAAGTGCCAACTACTCTTAGACAATTATAGAAAGAAGGGATGAGAGGCTTTACATAGGTTAAAGGGATTAGGGCATGTCACATACCATATTCTTGCGGATTTATTTCATGAGGAACTTGAGTCTTCTATTGAAAGAAAGGAACTAGAGAGTGGTGACTAAAGTACAAGAAGCATCAGTTTAGCAGCATCTTTACAGCTTTGCACTGTGTGATATTCGCACAGGATTCCAATATGTACTTTCCCTCTTTTTTAAAAGATAAATGACTGCTGTTCTAGAATGAATTTGGTTTAGTTTGAAAGCAACCAAGATAATACTAGAGGGATGGATATTGCTCAAATATCCATACAGAAGATTAAATTAACTAAGCCAGACCTTAAAGCTCATTTGACTTTATTAATCTTTATAACCCAAGTGACACCCCCAATCAGGAGGATCTTCTGTGCCTCAGGGTCTGACTCTAATTGCCAGTTAATAAAAATGCCAGGGTATTCTTAATCAGCCAATTAACTGACCTAACGATTATAATAGGGAAGGAAGGTGGGAGGGGTGGAGACTGGGAACAGCAAGACCGTCAAGGTGCAGTGTAAATTCTCTAGGGGTTAACGGTGGACACTCTTTAAAGTGAAGTTATTTTCTTACCTTGACTACTTTCCCATTTCTCTTTCCTGTCTTCCTTCCCTGACACTTATAATTGTTGGAATCCCTAATTGGCTGATTAGCAAATTTTGAGAAAGAAAAAAAATGGAAGAGGAGGGGAGAGAAGAGGAGTGGGAATAGGGGAAAGGAGAGAAAGGGGGCTAAGATATACCAATTTAAAGAGACCTGGATATTTACTCTCTGAAATGACATATATGTAGAAATAGTTCTCTTTAGCTAAGAGTTTATATGAAATTAAATACCTTTTCTTCCTCTTTGTACAGGAACAGTTAGTTTCCTAGTTTATGAAGCCAACAACATTAGCATACAAATTAAATTATAATATGAAAAGTCTGATATTAACGATGCTAATTTTTACTAGAACATATCTTCATGAAAAATCTTAATAATAGTAAAACAGAGCTGTCTTTACTGAAAGCATGCTTTTGACAGTTAGATTTTTATTTGTTTGATAAAATTGTAATATACTAAGAGTATTAAAGAGTATGAGTCTAGGTAAAATTCTCCCTATTATTTGCCAGTTTTATATAATATGAGAAGTTGATAATTTTAAAATGCTTATAATTTGAGCTGGAGGTAGACCTCAGTGGTAGACTAGTAGTCTAGTGTATTGGAGACTTAGATTCTGTCCTCATACTATCTACTGCCAGAAAGTAGGGATGGGGCTAGAATTAAGTAATTGTCAGAATTGTCTGTGCTCCAAAGACCTCTCAGTTGCTGAGATTTTCTTATATAGTTGCAAGCGCTCTCTCTCTCTCTCTCTCTCTCTCTCTCTCTCTCTCTCTCTCTCTCTCTCTCCATCCCCATATGGAATACTGTCAAAGAAGTTCAGAGTCATACACTTTCTTTAAATCTTACTACTCATTCAGATTTTTGTGACCAGGCTACGGAATTATAGCATTTTAGAGCTGGAATAAGCTTAAAGATCACCTACTTTTTTTTTTTTTTTTTTTTTTTTTTTTGCTATACAGGAGAATCTGAAGCTTACATAGGAAAAGAGACTTGTCTAGAATCAAATAGGAAATTTTCTGCCTGTGCTTGGAGCAGGTCTCTGGATTGCCAGTTTTGTGTTCCTTTCTTCCTTCCAGCCCCCCCCCCCCCATTTAAATGACATCAAAGGCCAGAGGACAAATGCCAAGTACCATATTCTGTTAGAGCTGAATGCAAAATCTGTGCCCTCCAAGCCTGGTTGCATTCATTTTTAAATCATTCTTCAATGGCCAACTCAGAAGGCATATGTCTTAGTTTTATTTTTATGAGCCCCATCTTTCTTTCATGAATGTATTATTAACATGTCTTTTTTCTGATCTGAAAAGTTCTCAGGGGAATAATGGTGTCCAGAATTTGGAAATGGAAATGACTGTGGATCTATTGCTTTTAATCTGATGGCTGCTCTTTTAGTTCTCCAAGATTCTGCTTCAAAGAATTGTTTCAAAATAGATCTATGGCTGTTATAAACACCTAAGCCCTAACCAGTATATGAACCTTGGTTTTTATTGGTTTCTTTTGGAAAGATTAGAAGTTTCCTTTTGCTCGCCCCCTTTGCTTTGTTTTGTTTTCAATCCACATGCTTTAAAATTTATGTGTGTAGAAAATTCTGTTAGCTTCCTTACTAGGGACCGTTTTCCCCCTTGAATGTAGAGGGTTCATCACAAATTGCTTGTAAATCAGGATCTGATTAGGAAGTAATATATTCATCTGTAACTCCTGCATAAAAGTTATTCAAGTATTGTGACAAAATAAGTGTTGTTTACTTTATACATTTTGTGCAAATTCTAAAGATTTCATCTAACTTCAAGGCTCTCATGGAATCTCAGGGATTGTGGCTTGCCCACTGAGAGTATAAAGGCTGACTAAATTAAGTTGATTTGCCTGTGAAAGAAATGCTTCCATTATTCATGTCAGAAGCCTGTCACATCAAATTGAGGGAGTGGAGAAAACCCTTTTTTATCAACATTTAGAACCAAGAAAAACCAACCATTGAGGGCCTGAATTTCAATTGGGGAAAAAGTCAAGCTGAAAGCAGGGTTCAAAAAGGGGGGGTGGGTGGGTATTTGTCTAATGTTGAAAATCAGTAGAGGAGATTGATTTAACTTTGGCTGAAACTTTTTTATATAGACAGACAGAATGAAACTTCTTAAAGCAGCAAGTAGTACATACAATCTTGGTGTCCTTCATGTGTAAACTTGTCAAAAGTAGTTAAGCTAATTCAAATTTAAATCTCCTTGAATTCCTATTCTTGGACTCTTAATTTGTTTATTTTAAAGGATTTAGGAATGCGTTTCTTAAGGGTTACTTTTCAAACATTGATGAGTGTATTTTGTTTTTCAGCGTTCAAGATTATAGGTTGTATTGTGTGATTACTCCTTGTATTAATAAGAGAAGGAAGACAGGCTGATCAAGCACTAGCTCTATGTTTGTGTCAGGTATGTATTTGTCTAAGTGTGATGTATTGTATACAAGCATACACATACACACACACACACACACACACACACACACACACACACACACACACACACAGAGAGAGAGAGAGAGAGAGAGAGAGAGAGAGAGAAAGAGAGCAAACTTCAAACAAAAACCAGGTAATTAAGAGAATAACATGACTTGGAACAATAAAGAGAGAACCATTCTCAAAGACAAAATATCCTCATGCAGTGCTGGTTTATTTTAAGAAGATTCAGTGTATTTGCTAGGATAGTGAGTTTTGGCAAACGTTTAATATTTGTAAGACTATTATTGGAAGTTTTATTTTGTTGTAATTTTGTAAGAAAATTGATGTTTTCACTTTTTTGCAATGTTTGACTTTTGTTATGGGTATTTTAAATGACTTTTTACTTCATTGCAGTCATCTTACAATTTAACCTTTTTACAGATAGAATCCTTATAACTATCACTTGACTAAATTTCTGTCATCATCTACGTGCAAGCCTTTGACTTAATTTTTTAAAAAAAATATTCGGGGTAAAACAATTACAAATATAAGAATATACTATATTTTTAAGATATATTTTTACATATTTTTATCTAAAGTTTGTTCAGAATAAGTATTTCAAAAAATTAAATTGCTTTAAGAGATTCTTGGTTGTTCTTTAAAAAATAGGATCTGGAATTCTGTTAAAGCATAGCAATAAATATCTCTCAAAGTGAGAGCTCCTGCGGCCTCCTCTCCTGTAATGACAGAAAAGATGTTTCCTCTATAATTGTGGGTAGTGAAAAGCAAAGTTGGTTTGCACAAAACTAGCTACTTCTCTGGCAGACTGCAGATATGTGCAGGTTGTTGGTGGGGTGGGGGGCAAGGAATGAAATAGAGAGACGTTTGTACTGTGGAGGGCAGGGGAAGACAAGGATTAATGGTGAGCAGAATTGTATTTTAGTGAATGCTGCTAACAACAGAGCTATGGGGCAAGAGGGTGAAACAGGGGTGGGAGAGGGAATGTGGAGGGCTGTGAATGGGTAAGTGAGAGCACTATGTCAAGGCAGGGAGTGAATAGATAATTTATGTGTATTTACAAAAGTACAAGCAAACAAAATAACAAAAACAACACACCAGTTTGACCAGTGCTATTTTTAGACCATGAACCCAATAGAGGTCATTCCTTTTGTTTATTGCCCCATCTCTATTTTCTGGCTGTTTGTTTCCAACTATGAGAATATGGACTAATGTCTGGTGAAACAATTCAGATGGGCAGACAGCACAGCAGAAGGTGGCAATAGTGACTTCTTCAAGGCTTTTATTTTATTTCATATGGAATATTATCATTTAGAGACACTTTGTAAGTTCTGGTAATATTATTTTGGAAAGAATGGAATTTGAATTATGTCCAATCATAAAATGAGGGATCTAGAGCTGAGAGAAAGTTTAGAAATTGGATAAAGATATCTAGTCTTATAAATGAGAAAATTGGCAGCAACAGTGGAAGATGGCTATTCAGCCTCAGCATTGGAATTCATTTTTTCCTGATTTCCAGGCCAGTGAACTTACAACTGCTTTATATAATTAACAGGGGTAGTTCTGCTCCACTTTATGTCAAATAATCCTAAAATGGATCATGCTAAATAGGAAGGAAGGGCCCTGTACTCTCAGTTGTCAGCCCCCATGTATAATTATGTGCATAGCTATTTTCAACTTGTGTTAATTCACATTTTATAAGTATATATATTTATTTATATGTGATACATAATCTGATGCATATGATCTTATTTCATCCATAGTAAAATGTCAATGTGAGTTATTTGAAAGGAATGTCCACTAATTTTAATTCTTAAATTAAAATTCATAAAACTATTGCAGATTAATTATGAAAGCACATGAACATCATATAACAGAATCAAGAAATGCTACAAAAAATCACATGCAGTGGTAAGTGAACTCCCCAGTTTCTGTATTGTAACCCCACTCCTCTAAGTTCTCACTATAGAAAGTTGATTGTAGCCACCATCCAAGTATTACCCATGGCTCCAGCTGCATATGTAGCAGAGGATGGCCTTGCCAGGCATCATTGGGAGGAGAGGCCCTTGGTCCAGTGAAGGCTTGATAGATTGCCCGAGTGTAGGGGAATCGAGGGCAGGGAGGTGGGAGTGGGTAGGTGGGCGGAGGAACACTCTCATGGAAGCAGGGGGAGGGGGGATAGGATAGGGGGTTTAAGGGAGGGGGCGAAACCGTGTAAGGGGATAACACTTGAAATGTAAATAAATTTTAAAAAGTAAGTAAAAAGAAGAAAGTTGATTGTATTTCAAATTTTAAGCATGGGTGAGACATATTTCACATTTATTGTAGATTGGATTCTACTTTTCATAGTACTCTTGCAATTCAGTAACCTGTAGTGATTATATTTCAATCCAATTTGAAATAAATTTGCCTTACTATATTGAAGTATTTAGTAAAAGTAAACTAGTTGCACTGATTTTGATAAAGGCTAATATCTATTTTTTTCTTGGTATTTAATAGTATTTTTGGGGGGGCGCTTACTATTTTATAAAATTATTTTAAGATTGAATACATATAAACTTTTTGTACTATATAGCTGTAACTGTTTCTCAAGAATATTACAAACATTTCCTGTCATTTTTCCCTCCACTTTTGTTTCTAGTGTCTTTCAATTCTCTCTAAAAGTTTAACATTTTTTTGTATATATGCAGAATTGTTAGGTTTTGTTGATTGTCATTTGATGGCCTGTAGAAAAAAGACAAAAAATGGCAGCTTATATTTAAGCATCAACAATAACAGTTACAAGTTACTCTGAAATAAATCTGGCATGGGATACTCAATTTAGTAAAGATTTAGTTTTGTTTTTAAAAAAGCACCCTTAAACCTACTGGAGCACTACTCAAAACTCTGTCTACCTTGTAGACCAAGATTTACAAATCCTTAGATAAAAATGATAGCTGTTTCTTCCTGTGAACTATGTAGGGAGCACTGAGTAGGGACTACACAATTGTTATCTTTCCTTCCTTAATCCTGGAGTGTTTGGAGTTTAGACAGGACTTCCTCTGATATGCAGTTTTGCCATATAATTCTGGGATGACAAAGGTGTCTGCCTTCAGAAGCCTCAGTGGTGGGGAGTGGGGTACTGTAGGTGAGCACATTGACTAACTCTAATAGTGGTGTAATTATCGTCCTAGGAAAATGTCACTGGCATCTGGAATTAGGTAATGAAACTTGGCCTCCAGAGGCCTGTATATACAGTAGACTATAAACTGTTTAAGTTGCTGTTTAAGAAAGCCAAAACATAACTAAAAACAACTGAGTCTCAGGCAATTATAGCAACCAAATTCTCAGCCAATCTTATACTGCAATACCAGTTTATACCCAAGTAACACAAACACCCAGCTGCACCAGTCAAGTTGTCTGATCATTAATACAGCACACTAAGTTTGAGGTGGGACATTTTGAAGAGTCTTTGTTCCAGAATGCTTTCTATGTTTAGATAGATCTTTCTTTCTAGGGTAGGATATTAATATGAAACAAATTCAGTGCTTCTTTTGGTAGGGAAGCACTCTATAATTCTTCTCTTAAATAGACTTTGTTAAATTTAAACAGCCTCATTAAAAACCAGAGCCAGCCCTATTTTATAAATGGTGAGATTAAGACACAGAAAAAGTGACTTGCCTAAGATCACTACTCCAGTCATTGGTAGAACAATAGCTCAAACATCCCCCACCCCCACCTTTTTTTTCAGCATCCATGGTATTAATCTATGTGCTTTTCAAATTTATGTGTAAAAAGTTAAAACCATAAAAATAACAAAAAATTCATGAAACAGTCAGCTGAGGGGTGTAGCACAGTTTCTAAGTGTTTACTTAGTATTCCTGAAGTCCATAATTAGATTCCCAGGCCTATATAAACTGGACACAACAGCACACATTGGTAATACCAGCACTCAGGAGGTAGAGGCTCAAGCTAGTTAGTTTGTGTCAACTTTCAACATACCTGGGAAGAGGGAATCTCAATTGAGGAATTGGCTTCACCAGGCTGGCTTTACTGTAAGCCTACCATTTGGGGAATTCTTTTTTTGATTATTAATTGGTGTAGGGGAGGGAGCCTCCTTGTCTAGGACAGAATATTTCCCTCCCTAGATATATGGGCCTTTGGTGAATATTGAAGGTATCTGAGAAAGCAAAAAGCAGCATTTCTCTATAGTCTTTGCTTTAGTTCTTGCTTTCAGGTTTCTGCCTTGAGTTCCTGCTTTGGCTTCTCTTGATGAAAGATTATAACCTGTAAGACAAGTTGCTTTTGACCAGTGTTTATCACAGCAAGGAAAAGCATGCCAGAGCAAAGCTTTACTAATATCTAATTTTGTGCTGCAAATTTAATTAATTTATTTTACTTTATTTAAATTGATTTCTGTACCATATATTATTTCAGTTTCACACTGGTTTTCCAAATTTTGCATGTTAAACTAATTATCTTAAATGTCCACTTATTTTATGCATTTTGGGGTAACAAATAGAATTTAAAGACTTAAAATTTTAGTTTGAATCATTTTACTTGGTCTGAAAGTTTTTGCTTAACAAGGAGAATCAGCTGTTTGCAATTACGACCTTCATTTATCTGCTGAGTATTTCTCCCATATCCATTTTTATTTTCCTTTTGCTCTTTTGAGACAGGGTCTCACCATGTAGCTCAGGCTGGCTTCAAAATTCATAATCTTCTTGTCTTAGTCTCCTGAATGCTTGAATAAAAGGTATATACCACCATCTCTAGCTTAAGTATTTGCTATTCATTATAACTTTCTATTATTCCTGTATTTCCTCTTAATTTTGCTGGATAAAGATGTTCTATGTGCAGATATTTGCTTAGCTCTAAATTGTTAAAACCATATTTGAGCCTGTACTCTACAAGTTTCTAGAATTTTACTCTAACTTGGTCTCCACTTTCTACTTTACCCTCAGATGATGAGAAAGTTATTGTCTTAGTTAGGGTTTTACTGCTGTGAACAGACACCATGACCAATGCAACTCTTATAAGGACAATATTTAATTGTGGCAGGCTTACAGATTCATAGGTTCAGTCCATTATCATCAAGGCAGGAATATGGCAGCATCCAGGCAGGCATGGTACAGGATGAGCTGAGAGTTCTACATCTTCATCTGAGGCTGCTATGAGGAGTTAGATCAACTTCCAGGCAGCTAGGATGAGGGTCTTAAAGCTCACACCGATAGTGACACACCTATTCCAACAAGGCCACATCTCCAAATAGTGCCACTCCCTGTACCAAACATATTCAAACCATGACAGTTATTGTTATCATCATCATTAATATTATATTTATTTGTGTTGCTGGGTGTTAGGAATGCTAGAATGCCATCAGTCCATTTGCTTGGTTGGAGTTACACCAAGTTATTTTGTATTATTTGAGGCTATTGTGAAGGGTGTTATTTCCGTGATTTCCTTCTCATTTGTATAAAGGAGGCTACCAGTTTCTTTAAGTAAATTTTGTATCTAGCCACATTGCTGAAGGTGTTGATCAGCTGTAAGACTTCTTTGGAAGAATTTTTGGGTCACTTATATACACTATCATATCTTTTATGAATAGCAATTCCAGTTTGTATCCCCTTGATCTCCTTTTTTAGTTGTTTTATTGCTCTAGCTAGAACTTCAAGTACTATATTAAATAGATAGGGAGAGAGTGGGCAGCCTTGTCTTGTCCCTGATTTTCGTGGAATTTCTTCCAGTTTCTATCCATTTAATTTGATGTTGGCTACTGGGTTGCTGTATATTGCTTTTATTGTGTTTAGGTTTGTTACTTGTATCGCTGATCTCTCCAAGACTTTTTAACATGAAGGGATGTTAGATTTTGTCAAAAGCATTTTTAGCATATAATGAAATGATCACATAATTTTTTTCTTTCAGTTTGTTTATATGGTGGATTACATTGATGGGTTTTTACATGTTGAACCATCCCTGCATCCCTGGGATGAAGCCTACTTGATCATGATGGATGATGTTAGTGATGTGTTCATGGATTTGGTTTGTGAAAATTCTATTTTTGCGGCAGTGGTCATAAGAGAAATAAGTTTGAAGTTCTCTTTCTTTGTTGAATCTTTGTGTGGTTTAGGTATCAGGGTGACTGTGGTCTTATAAAATGAGTTTTTCAGTGTTCCTTCTGTTTCTTTTTTGTGGAATAGTTTGAGAAGTATTGGTATTAGCTCTTCTTTGAAAATCTGGTAGAATTCTTCACTAAAATCATCTGGCCCTGAAATTTTTTTGCTTGTGAGACTTTTTTTTTTATGCCAGTACTTTTATTAAGACGGTGTCTCACTGTACAGCCCTGCCTGGCTTCAAACTGCTTCCTGAGTGCACTTTCATATCCAGCATATATGCCAGCATTTTATTAGTCACTCCCCATGTTTCATTTGTTCAACCTTTTAGCCAGTGTTGATATTCTCCCTACAAACCTGATAGCAGTCATAGTCCTTGAGCTATCACCATTCACAAAGGAGATCAAGAGGCTTTCAGAATTTTATTTAAAAAAATCCAGAATGGATGAAAAAAGAACAATCATCAAGAATATAAATGCCAGACATTGGCCAACCATGAGGATGGCTAGAAAAGTATGCCTTAGGCCCATGAGAGGCTTATATCTTTCTCATATATCACACTTTAAGCTATGGCTAACACAGCTGCTATCCGCTGACCCAGCTTCTGCACCTACAGACCATGGCACAGGTAGCTCAGTCTTGAAGGCATCAGTTATAGTAGTGCTCTTGGCCAACAAGCATCTGCATATGATCACAATTCAAGGTCCATGACAGACTACCTCCACTGCATATGAAATGGGCTTCCCACCTTGAAATCACAGCCATTTCAGCACAAACCAAATCTACCTTAATGATTGGTGCACAGCCCCATCCCACCCTTTTACATGCAGCTGAAAATAACAGGCTAGTGACAGAACAGTATGAACCTGCTATTGCTGACTTTATTACCCATTAAATGAGTTAGCAATTGTCACTAAATTTATATATGAAGGAAATTATATATAGAATACTGCAAAAATACAGTAAAAAGACTGAAGTCTGCCCCTTTTCTGCTCAGGAAGTCCCTTTACTCCCATGTTTCATAGTATGTCCTTCTGGCTTCACAATGCACTGCCACGATTACTGTTTCTCTTCCTTCTGATCTTCCTTCTGTTCCACAGTGCCAGAACTTCCAGAACCTTCCCGTTCAGATGCCACCTTTTTATACGCCATTTCGAAGAGTTTGCTGAAGGGAAGATCCTACCTGCCTAATGTTTTTCCAGTTTCACTGTCCTTTCGAGAAAGGAGTTCTCTCATTTTGGAAATCTCTTCCTTTAGCTTGTTGCACTCATCAGCAGTCAACCGGTCCTTAAATTCTTCCATCTTGGTTTCTGTGTCATGAATAATTCCTTCAGCCATATTAACTGCCTCCTCAGCATATTTCTCTGCATTTTAAACTATATTTTCAATATCATCTTTGCTTAATCCACCAGAAGACTGGATTACAATCTGTTGCTCACGACCAGTTCCGTTATCTTTGGAAGAAACGTGCACAATCCCATTGGCATCAATGTCAAATGTAACTTCAGTCTGGAGCACTCCACGAGGGGCTGGGGGAATTCCAATCAAAGTGAACTGTCCTAGAAGTTTGTTGTCTTCAGCCATCTCTCGTTCTCCCTGACACACTTTAACCTCTACTTGAGTTTGTCCATCAGCAGCAGTAAAAAACACCTGGCTCTTTTTGGTAGGAATACTGGTGTTCCTGTAAGTAAGTTTGGTAAAGACACCTCCCAGAGTCTCAATACCCAGAGAGAGGGGAGTGACATCCAGGAGTAGCACATCTGTAACATCATCAGCCAAAACACCTCCCTGAATGGGAGGTCCGATGGCTACAGCCTCATCAGGATTAACAGCTTTACTCGGGGCTCTGCCAAAAAGATCTTGTACAGTCTGCTGAACCTTGGGTGTCCTTGTCATGCCACCAACCAGAATCACTTCTATGTCACTCTTGCTGACTTCTGCATCCTGCATAGCTTTCTGACACGGAGCAATAGTTCCCTTGATTAGATCTGTGACAAGGCCTTCAAACTGAGCTCGAGTCAGCTTCATATTCAAATGCTTTTGTCCAGAAGCATCCTTGGTTTGGTATGGCAAGTTGATGTCAGTTTGCACAGATGAGGAAAGTTCACATTTCGCCTTCTCAGCAGCTTCCCAAACCGTCTGAAGTGCCATGTTGTCTTTGGTCAAATCCATCCGTGTCTCTCTCTTGAACTCCTTGACAGTGTGCTGTAACAAAGCTTGGTCAAAGTCTTCCCCTCCTAAGAAAGGGTCCCCATTGGTAGATTTCACCTCAAACACTCCTTTCTCAATCTCCAGGGTAGAAATGTCAAAGGTTCCACCACCTAAATCATACACAGCAATGACTTTATCTTCAGATTTGTCCAGACCTTAAGCTAGAGCAGCAGCTGTAGGCTCATTGATTACTCAAAGCACATTTAGCTCAGATATCTGACCAGCATCCTTAGTGGCCTGTCACTGTGAATCATTGAAATAAGCAGAGACTGTGATTACAGCATTTTTTTTTTTCTGTGTGGCCCAAGTAATTTTCTGCAGTCTCTTTCATCTTCATCAACACAAATGCTCCCATCTGACTTGGAGAATAGAGTTTTCCATGAACCTCAACCCAGGCATCACCATTGGAGGCACGGACAATTTTAAAAGGAACATTCCTAGTGTCTTTCTGTACTTCAGGGTCATCATATCGTCGTCCAATAAGACACTTAGTAGCATAGAAAGTATTGTTTGGGTTGGTGACAGCTTGCCGTTTTGCTGGCATACCAACAAGTCCTTCCCCATCCACTGTAAAGGCAACCACAGAAGGGGTAGTTCTGGCACCTCCAGGACCTTTGCTTGTTTGCCTTCCATAACAGCCACACAGGAGTTAGTAGTACCCAAATCAATACCAACAACTGCACCCTTGATTGCTTCTGATCTGGGGATTGGTGGCTGTGGGCCTCTGGGACGCAGCTGTGCTCATGAGACATGCGGCTGCTGCTCTGCTGGCGATTATCATGGTGGCTGGACAGAGGGGGTTACAAGGGCGAGAACCAACACCCCACGGGCCCAGAGCTGCATGCACGGCGTGGCTATGCTTCTGGAAACCTCCAACCACGTGGGGTGGGGGGCGGGGGCTTGTTTGTGAGACGTTCATTGACGGCTTCTGTTCTATTTAGTTTACCTGATACTGATTAACTTTGGTATGTGGTATCTGTCTAGAAAACCATCCATTTCATTTAGCTTTTCCAGTTTTGTGGAGTCCAGGATTTTGCAGTAATACCTAATGACTCATTGAATTTCCTCAGTTTCTGCTGTTACGTCTCCCTATTTATTTGTGATTTTGTTTTCTTGGATACTTTCTCTGTGCCTTTTAGTTAGTTTGGCTAAAGGTTTCTCTATCTTCCTGATTTTCTCAAAGAACTAGCTCTTGGTTTTGTTGATTATTTGTATTGTTCTCTTTGTTTCTAATTGACTGAATTTAGCCCACAGTTTGACTATTTCCTGCCATCTTACTCCTTTTGGGTGTGTTTGCTACTTTTTGTTCTAGACCTCTCAGGTGTGTTGTTGAGTTGCTAGGGTAGGATCTTTCCAGTTTCTTTGTGAAGGTACTTAGGTGAATTGAATTTTCCCCTTAATACTGCTTTCATTGTACTCCATAAGTTTGGGTATGTTGTGTATTCATTTTTATTGAATTCTAGAAAATCTTTAATTTCTTTCCTTATTTTATTTCCTGACCAAGTAATCACTGAGTAGAGACTTGTTCAGTTTCCATGATTATGTGAGCTTTCTGTTGTTACAATTGTTGTTGAAGGCAAGCCTTAATCCATGGTAATCTGATAAAAAGCAAGAGGTTATTTCAACCTTCTTGTAGCTATTAAGGTTTGCTTTGTGTCTGATTATATGGTCAGTTTTGGAGAAGGTATCATGAGGTGCTAAGAAGAAGGTATATTCTTTTGTTTTGGGATGAAATGCTCTGTAGACATCTGTTAAATACATTTGGTTCATAACTTCTATTAGTTTCATTGTTTTTATGCTTATTTCCTCTTTTGATGACCTGTCCATTGGTGAAAATGGGGTGTTGAAGTCCCCCACTATTATTGTGTGAGTTTAAATGTGAGATCTGAACTTTGGTAAAGTCTCTTTTATGATTGTGGGTGCCCATGCATTTGGGGCACAGTTGTTCAGAATTGAGACATCATCTTGGTGGATTTTTTCTTTGAGGAATATGAATGTCCTTTTGTGTGTCTTTTGATAACTTAGGTTGGACATCTATTTTATTAGATATTAGAATGGCTACTCCAGTATGTTTCTTGCATCTATTTGCTTGGAAAACCTTTTTCCAGCCCTTTACTCTGAGGTAGTGTTTGTCTTTGTTGCTGAGGTGTGTTTCTTCTATGTAGCAGAATGATGAATTCTGTTTTTGAATCCTTTATGTAAGCCTGTGTCTTTTTATTGGTGAATTGGCTCTATTGTTGTTGACAGGTATTATTGTCTTTTTTTTCTTGTTTTGTTTTTTTTTTTTCAAGTCAAGGTTTCTCTGTATAGTCCTTGAACTCACTCTGTAGACCAGGCTAGCCTCGAACTCAGAAATCCACCTGCTTCTGCCTCCCAAGTGCTGAAATTAAAGGCATGCACCACCACTGCCCAGCTGTTGAAAGGTATTAATGAGCAATGATTATTAGCTCCTGTTATTTTGGTGCTGGTGGTGATAATATATGTATGTTGTTGAGGGATATTAATAACCAATGACTGTTAATTTCTTCTATTTTGTTGTTGGAAGTGGTATTATATGTGTGTGTTTCTCTTCTTTTAGGCTTGTTGTGAGGTGATTAAATTTTTGGGTTTTCTTTGGTGTAGTTACCCTTCTTGTGTTGGGGTTTTGCTTCTAGTATTTTCTGTAGGGCTGGATTAGTAGAAAGATATTGTTTAAATTTGGTTTTGCAAGTAATATATTGGTTCCTCTATCTATAGTGATTGAGAGTTTTACTGAGTATAGTAACCTGGACTGGCACCTGTGGTCTCTTAGGGTCTGCATGACCTTTCCAGGATCTTGTGGCTTTTAGAGTGTCTGTTGAGAAGTTAGGTGTAATTCTGGTAGGTCTGTCTTTATATGTTACTTGACCTTTTTCCCTTGCAGCTTTTAATATTTTTTCTTTGTTCTGTGAATTTAGTGTTTTGATTATGATGTGGCAGGAGGATTTTCTTTTCTGGTCCAATCTATTTGGTGTTCTGTAAGCTTCTTCTACATTTATGACCATCTCTTATTTTAGGTTAGGGAAGTTTTCTTCTATAATTTTGTTGAAGATTTTTTTTTTTGTTTTGTTTTTTGTTTTTTGTTTTTTTTTTCTCTTTGAACTGGGAATCTTCACCCTTCTCTATTCCCATTATTCTTAGGTTTGGAAATTTCATATTGTCCCAAATTTCCTGGAATTTTGAGTTAGAAACTTTTTATATTTGGCATTTTCTTTGATCAATGTACCCATTTCTTCTATGGTATCTTCTCCATGTGAGATTCTCTCTTCCATCTCCTGTATTCTGTTGGTGATGCTTGCATCTGTAGTTCCTATTATCTTTCTTAGGTTTTTTTCATCTACAGGATTGCCTCCATTTGTGTTTTCTTTATTGCTATTATTTCCATTTTCAGGTCTTGGATTGTTTTCTATACATTTCCTTCACATGTTTCATTGTATTTTCCTGTAGTATTTGTTTCCTCTCTAAGGGCTTCTACCTGTTTGTGTTTTCCTGTTTTTCTTTAAGGGAATTTATTCTTATCCTCTTTAAAGACATCTATCATTTTCATGAGATGGGATTTAAGGCCACAATCTTGTTCCTCAGTGTCGTAGGGTTTCTATTCCTGCACAAAACCTCATGACCAAGATGCGAGTTGGGGAGGAAAGGGTTTATTCAGCTTACACTTCCAAATTGCTGTTTATCACCAAAGGAGGTCAGGACTGGAACTCAAGCAGGTCAGGAAGCAGGAGCTGATGCAGAGGCCATGGAGGGATGTTACTTACTGGCTTTCTTCCCCTGTCTTGCTCAGCTTGCTTTCTTATAGAATCCAAGACTACCAGCCCAGGGATGGTACCACCCATAAAGGGCCCTCCCCCTTAATCACTAATTGAGAAAATGCCTTACATCTGGATCTCATGGAGGCATTTCCTCACCTAAAGCTCCTTTCTCTGTGATAACTCCACCTTGTGTCAAGGTGACACACAAAACCAGCCAGTACACTCTGTATTTGGATATTCAGGTCTTGCTGTCAAGTCAAATAGCTTTGACCATAGCAGCAAATCTGTATCCAAAAATCATGCCTACAACTTATTCCTTGGTACAGCAGAACTAACAACTCTTAGCTTATCTACTATGGAAGTAAAATCCTTCAGTGATGTGAGGGACATTCAAGTACAGCCTTATTACAATGAACTCCAATGTCCATAAACTGTTCTTATTTTATGTTTGTACCACAGTAAGAGCCAAGATTTTAAGCTCTACTAAAAACAAAACAACCAAATTGACTTTATCTATTTATGTTCAATAAAAAACTAATAGTGATATATTATTTTAAAATATCATACAATTAATATATTTGGAGTTATTTAAAATTTATATTGAGAAAAATGTATGTATTTTCAGTATTGCTGTAGACAAAGAGCTACATAAGACTGTTCAATTGATTGCTGTTTTATATCAAACAACTTTTATAATACTCATTTTTATTTTTACAATATTTTATAAATTTTAAAGAATATTATAAAATGCAAGGTATTGCAGGTTTTGAAGGGGGGCACTCTCTTGAAGGGAGTTGGGGTACAAAAGGGAAAGAAGAATGAGATGTAAGTCTGTTTACTCAAAATATGTTTTTAAATGTTAACAAATACAGATAAACTGAAATTATGTAGCTTTTCTTATCATAATGCAATAAAACTTAAATAAAAAAAATATTTCTCAAGGACAAGGAGGTAGCCCAGACTCTTGCTGTCAAGAATAGTGACGTGTTTGACTTCTTGGAAGGGCAAGTGGGAACCGATACATAAATTATTATCTGACCTCCATGTCCACACTAGGCCCCAGAGGCACTGCCCTCTAAATAAATATAATATATATGTGTGTATATACATATATACATACATATATATGAAAAATTAGATATATGCTTCTTGATTAAGGCACATTTTCTTAATCCATAACATGTGTTTTGTGTTTAATTAAAATTTATGGGTTTAATTTCTTGATCTTTACTTTTGCATGTTGATTCAGATTTAATATCAGTTTTGCTAGAGTGCATCAGTGTATATTTTTAATCTGTTGGCAGACATTTGGGTAGTAATTTTGTTAATTAGCTTTATCACTTTTGATATTTAAAAATAGATTACACATGTAATGATATTTAATTATTAAATAATTTTATATGTATTGTTAACCAAACAGAAGGGGTTTTTTTTTGTACATGATGACAAAACTGCCATTTGAGTTTTAGCTATTGAGAATAATGATGCCATGAACATTCCCATATAACTTTTTTGTGTGAACATGTGTTTTAAATTCTTTTGGATATATACCCAGGAATGGCATTTCGGGGGGGCCATATGTCAATTCTAGGTTAACCTTTTGGCATCTTGCCAGTCCATTTGTCAACATGGCTGCTTTATTTCACAGTCCCACTAACAGTGAATGAGTTCTTCAGCATTCTGTGTCACAGTTTTAGATTTGCCTTTTAAAATTAGATTCATCCCAGTCGATTTAAGGTATAGTATTGTGATATTAATTTGTATTTTGCTAATACCTAATGGTGTTTAGCATCTTTTATTCTGTCTTGTTATGGTTCTTTTGTTTTTGAGAAAGCACCTGGCTTGGAATTCACTGTATATTTGAGGCTGGTCTTGAACTCATGATCTTCCTGATTGTTACACTCAAATGCTAGGATTTCATGTATGTGACCTCAGGCATATTTTGAGCATTTTTAATGGGTGCATACTCATTTGTGTATTTATTCTGGAGTAATGCTTATTTAAATTCTTTGTCTATTAAAATTGTGTCTTTATTTATTACTAATTGTAATTGTTCTTTTCCAAGTCCCTTGTCAGATATCCGATTTGTAAATGGTTTTTTCATTCTCTGGGTTTCTCTTTAGTGTTATTATTTTTTCTTTTGTGATCGTGTCCTTTGAAAAAGAGATGTTTTTAATTCTGGCTTTCTTTTGTCCTCTATCACATTGACAGTCAGTTTAAGAAGTCATTGCCTAACCTGAGACTATGAAGATCTGTATTTTTCTTCTTCTGAGAGTTTTACAGTTGGGGATTTTATACTTAGATGCTTGACAGTTTTTGTGTTAATTTCTACGTTTGCTGTTTGGAAGGGACTGCATTTATTTGCATGTGGATGTTCAGTTCTCATAGCACCATTTATCAAAGAGATTTTGCTTTCCATTGAATTGCATTGGAACCCTTAGAACTTAGTTAACCCAAAAGCCAATTGACTAGAGCTAGAGGATGTCACTCAATAGTAGAACATTTATCTCATGTGCACAAGGCCCCATGTTTCATCTCTAATATTCCCACACAAAATGTCATTTGACCATACATGGAATGATTTCCTTTTGGAGTCAATTCAGTTCCATTTATCTATATGCTTGTCCTATATCATACAGTAATATCTACTCTAAGTTTGTGAAATTAGGAAGTGTGGCTCCAAATGTGTTCCTCTTCAAGATTATTGTGGTTATACTGGTTTTCTTGCATCTCCATATTAATTTTAGGGTCAGTTTGTAGCTTTTGCAAAAAAGTCACCTATAACATGATGATATTATATTAAATCTATAGAACAATATGGGGAGTATAGACATTTTAAGAATATTAGATCTTCGCTAGGTATAATGGTACATGCCTTTGATTCTAACACTCAGAGGCAGAGGCATGTCTCTTTATAGCCTGGCCTAAAAAAGAGAATTCTAGGACAGCCAGGACTGGGTAGACAGACCCTATCTAAAAAAAAAAAAAAGAATATTAGGTATTTTTATTTACTTAGTGCCTTTTATTGAATATGTTAAAATTAACAATGTGTTATAATTTTCAATTCATGCCAATTATATAGTTTTTGTTGAATGTAATTTCAATTTTTACCATTTTGGTATAATTGCTATAAATAGAATTTTATTAATTTTATTGATAGATTGTTCACTGAACTTAAATAAAAATTCAGTTTGGGGCTTGGTGATACTTAAGATGGAATCAGCACATTATTCATGCTAGACAAGCAGTCAACAATTAGCTACATCAACCACCCCATTGACTTTTATTTATTGATCTGTTTCTTTTTTATTTTTTTATTAGGTATTTTCCTCATTTACATTTCCAATGCTATCCCAAAAGTCCCCCATACCCTCACCCCGACTCCCCTACCCACCCACTCCTACTTTTTGACACTGGTGTTCCCCTGTACTGGGGCATATAAAGTTTGCAAGTCCAATGGGCCTCTCTTTCCAGTGATGGCCGATTAGGCCATCTTTTGATACATATGCAGCTAGAGTCAAGAGCTCCAGGGTACTGGTTAGTTCATAATGTTGTTCCACCTATAAGGTTGCAGATCCCTTTAGCTCCTTGGGTACTTTCTCTAGCTCCTCCATTGGGGGCCCTGTGATCCATCCAATAGCTGACTGTGAGCATCCACTTCTGTGTTTGCTAGGCCCCGGCATGGTCTCACAAGAGACAGCTATATCAGGGTCCTTTCAGCAAAATCTTGCTAATGTATGCAATGGTGTCAGCGTTTGGAGGCTGATTATGGGATGGATCCCTGGATATGGCAGTCTCTAGATGCTCCATCCTTTCATCACAGCTCCAAACTTTGTCTCTGTAACTCATTCCATGGGTGATTGTTCCCAATTCTAAGAAGGGGCAAAGTGTCCACACTTTGGTCTTCATTCTTCTTGAGTTTCATGTGTTTTGCAAATTGTAACGTACATCTTGGGTATTCTAAGTTTCTGGGCTAATATCCACTTATCAGTGAGTACATATCATTTGAGTTCTTTTGTGATTGGGTTACCTCACTCAGGATAATGCCCTCCAGGTCCATCCATTTGCCTAGGAATTTCATAAATTCATTCTTTTTAATAGCTGAGTAGTACGCCATTGTATAAATGTACCACATTTTTTTTATCCATTCCTCTGTTGAGGGGCATCTGGGTTCTTTCCAGCTTCTGGCTATTATAAGTAAGGCTGCTATGAACATAGAGAAGCATGTGCCTTTCTTACTAGTTTAAACATCTTCTGGATATATGCCCAGGAGAGTTATTGAGGGATCTTCCGGTAGTATTATGTCCAATTTTCTGAGGAACCTCCAGACTGATTTCCAAAGTGGTTGTACAAGCTTGCAATCCCACCAACAATGGAGGAGTGTTCCTCTTTCTCCACATCCTCGCCAGCATCTGAATTTTTGATCTTAGCCATTCTGACTGTTGTGAGATGGAATCTCAGGGTTGTTTTGATTTGCATTTCCCTGATGATTAAGGATGCTGAACATTTTTTCAGGTGTTTCTCAGACATTCGGCATTCTTCAGGTGAGAATTCATTGTTTTAGCTCTGAGCCCCATTTTTTAATGGGGTTATTTGATTTTCTGGAGTCCACCTTCTTGAGTTCTTTATATGTACTGGATATTAGTCCCCTATCTGATTTAGGATAGGTAAAGATCCTTTCCCAATCTGTTGGTGGTCTTTTTGTCTTATTGACGGTGTCTTTTGCCTTACAGAAACTTTGCAGTTTCATGAGGTCTCACTTGTCAATTCTTGATCTTATAGCACAAGCCATTGCTGTTGTATTCAGGAATTTTTCCCCTGTGCCCATATCTTCGAGGCTTTCCCCCACTTTCTCCTCTATAAGTTTCCGTATCTCTGGTTTTATGTGGAGCTCCTTGATCCACTTAGATTTGACCTTAGTACAAGGAGATAGGAATGGATCAATTCCCATTCTTCTACATGATAACCACCAGTTGTGCCAGAACAATTTTTAAAATGCTGTCTTTTTTCCACTGGATGGTTTTAGCTCTCTTGTTGAAGATCAAGTGACCATAGGTGTGTGGGTTCATTTCTGGGTCTTCAATTCTATTCCATTGGTCTACTTGTCTGTTGCTATACCAGTACCATGCAGTTTTTATCACAATTGCTCTGTAGTACAGCTTTAGGTCAGGCATGGTGATTCCACCAGAGGTTCTTTTATCCTTGAGAAGAGTTTTTGCTTTCTTAGGTTTTTTGTTATTCCAGATGAATTTGGAGATTACTCTAATTTGTTGCAGAATTGAGTTGGAATTTTGATGGGGATTGCATTGAATCTGTAGATTGCTTTTGGCAAGATAGCCATTTTTACAATGTTGATCCTGCCAATCCAAGAGCATGGGAGAACTTTCCATCTTCTGAGATCTTCTTTAATTTCTTTCTTCAGAGACTTGAAGTTCTTATCATACATATCTTTCACTTCCTTAGTTAGAGTCACGCCAAGGTATTTTATATTATTTGTGACTATTGAGAAGGGTGTTGTTTCCCTAATTTCTTTCTCAGCCTGTTTATCCTTTATGTAGAGAAAGGCCGTTGACTTGTTTGAGTTAATTTTATATCCAGCTACTTCACTGAAGCTGTTTATCAGGTTTAGGAGTTCTCTGTTGGAATTTTTAGGGTCACTTATATATACTATCATGTCATCTGCAGAAAGTGATATTTTGACTTCTTCTTTTGAAATTTGTATCCCCTTGATCTCCTTTTGTTGTCTAATTGCTCTGGCTAGGACTTCAAGTACAATGTTGAATAGATAGGGAGAAAGTGAGCAGCCTTGTCTAGTCCCTGATTTTAGTGGGCTTGCTTCCAGCTTCTCACCATTTACTTTGATGTTGGCTACTGGTTTGCTGTAGATTGCTTTTATCATGTTTAAGTATGGGCCTTGAATTTCTGATCTTTCCAAGACTTTTATCATGAATGGGTGTTGAATTTTGTTGAATGCTTTCTCGGCATCTAAGGAGATGATCATGTGGTTTTTGTCTTTGAGTTTGTTTATATAATGGATTACTTTGATGGATATCCGTATATTAAACCATCCCTGCATCCCTGGAATAAAACCTACTTGGTCAGGATGGATGATTGTTTTAATGTGTTCTTGGATTTGGTTTACAAGTATTTTATTGAGTATTTTTGCATCAATATTCATAAGGGAAATTGGTCTGAAGTTCTCTATCTTTGTTGGATCTTTCTGTGGTTTAGGTATCAGAGTAACTGTGGCTTCATAGAATGAGTTGGGTAGAGTACCTTCTACTTCTATTTTGTGGAATAGTTTGTGCAGAACTGGTATTAGATCTTCTTTGAAAGTCTGATATAACTCTGCACTAAACCCATCTGGTTCTGGGCTTTTTTTGGTTGGGAGACTATTAATGACTGCTTCTATTTCTTTAGGGGATATGGGACTGTTTAGATAGTTAACCTGATCCTGATTTAACTTTGGTACCTGGTATCTGTCTAGAAATTTGTCCATTTCGTCCAGGTTTTCCAGTTTTGTTGAGTATAACCTTTTGTAGAAGGATCTGATGGTGTTTTGGATTTCTTCAGGGTCTCTTGTTATGTCTCCCTTTTCATTTTTGATTTTGTTAATTAGGATGTTGTCCCTGTGCCCTCTAGTGAGTCTGGCTAAGGGTTTATCTATCTTGTTGATTTTCTCAAAGAACCAGCTCCTCATTTGGTTGATTCTTTGAATAGTTCTTCTTGTTTCCACTTGGTTGATTTTGCCCCTGAGTTTGATTATTTCCTGCTGTCTACTCCTCTTGGGTGAATTTGCTTCCTTTTTTCTAGAGCTTTTAGGTGTGTTGTCAAGCTCCTAGTGTGTGCTCTCTCTAGTTTCTTTTTGGAGGCACTCAGAGCTATGAGTTTCACTGTTAGAAATGCTTTCATTGTGTCCCATAAGTTTGGGTATGTTGTGGCTTCATTTTCATTAAACTCTAAAGAGTCTTTAATTTCTTTCCTTATTCCTTCCTTGACCAAGGTATCATTGAGAAGAGTGTTGTTCATTTTCCACATGAATGTTGGCTTTCCAATATTTATGTTGTTATTGAATATCAGCCTTAGTCCATGGTGGTCTGATAGGATGCATAGGACAATTTCAATATTTTTGTATCTGTTGAGGCCTGTTTTGTGACCAATTATATGGTCAATTTTGGAGAAGGTCCTGTGAGGTGCTGAGAAGAAGGTATATTCTTTTCTGGTCCAGTCTATTTGAAGTTCTGTAGGCTTCCTGTATGTTCTTCTATAATTTTTTTGAAGATATTTGCTGGCCCTTTAAGTTGAAAATCTTCATTCTCATCTACTCCTATTATCTGTAGGTTTGGTCTTCTCATTGTGTCCTGGATTTCCTGAATGTTTTGAGTTAGGATCTTTTTGCATTTTGTATTTTCTTTGATTGTTGTGCTGATGTTCTCCATGGAATCTTCTGCACATGAGATTCTCTCTTCCATCTCTTGTGTTCTGTTGCTGATGCTTGCATCTATGGTTCCAGATTTCTTTCCTAGGTTTTCTATCTCCAGCATTGCCTCACTTTGGGTTTTCTTTATTGTGTCTACTTCCCTTTTTATGTCTTGGATGGTTTTATTCAATTCCATCACCTGTTTGGTCGTGTTTTCCTGCAATTCTTTAAGGGACTTTTGTGCTTCCTCTTTAAGGCCTTCTACCTGTTTAGTAGCGTTCTCTTGTATTTCTTTAAGTGAGTTATTAAAGTCCTTCTTGATGTCCTCTACCATCATCATGAGATATGCTTTTAAATCCGGGACTGTCTTTTCAGGTGTGTTGGGGTGCCCAGGACTGGGTGGGGTGGGAGTGCTGCATTTTGATGATGGTGAGTGGTCTTGGTTTCTGTTAATAAGATTCTTTTTTTAAAAATATTTTTTATTATTACGTATTTTCCTCAATTACATTTAGAATGCTATCCCAAAAGTCCCCCATACCCCCCCCCCCACTTCCCTACCCACCCATTCCCATTTTTTGGCCCTGGCATTCCCCTGTACTGGGGCATATAAAGTTTGCATGTCCAATGGGCCTCTCTTTCCATTGATGGCCGACTAGGCCATCTTTTGATACATATGCAGCTAGAGTCAAGAGCTTCGGGGTACTGGTTAGTTCATAATGTTGTTGCACCTACAGGGTTGCAGATCTCTTTAGCTCCTTGGATACTTTCTCTAGCTCTTCCATTGGGGGCCCTGTGCTCCATCCAATAGCTGACTGTGAGCATCTACTTATGTATTTGCTAGGCTCTGGCCTAGGCTCACAAGGCACAGCTATATCAGGGTCTTTTCAGCAAAATCTTGCTAGTGTATGCAATGGTGTCAGCGTTTGGAGGCTAATTATGGGATGGATCTCTGGATATGGCAGTCTCTAGTTTGTCCATCCTTTTGTCTCAACTCCAAACTTTGTCTCTGTAACTCCTTCCATGGATGATGGTTCCCAATTCTAAGAAGGGGCAAAGTGTCCCCACTTTAGTCTTTGATCTTCTTCAGTTTCATGTGTTTTGCAAATTGTATCTTATATCTCGGGCATCCAAAGTTTCTGGGCTAATATCCACTTATCAGTGAGTACATATCATGTGAGTTCTTTTGTGATTGGGTTACCTCACTCAGAATGATGCCCTCCAGGTCCATCCATTTGCCTAGGAATTTCATAAATTCATTCTTTTTAATAGCTGAGTAGTACTCCATTGTGTAAATGTACCACATTTTCCCCTACCTATTCAACATAGTACTTGAAATCCTAGCCAGAGTAATTTGACAACAAAAGGAGATTATGGGGATACAAATTGGAAAAGATGAAGTCAAAATATCACTATTTGCAGATGATATGATAGTATATATAAGTGACCCTAAAAATTCCACCAGAGAACTCCTAGAGCTGTTAATAAGATTCTTATGTTTGCCTTTCGCCACCTAGTAATCTCTGGAGTTAGTTGTTGTAGTTGTCTCTGGTTAGAGCTTGTTCCTCAGGTGATTATGTTAGCCTCTATCAGCAGACCTGGGAGGCTAGATCTCTCATGAGTTTCAGTGTTAAGCTTACTCTCTGCAGGCAAGCTCTCCTCTTGCAGGGAAGGTGCCCAGATATCTGGTGTTCGAACCTGCCTCCTGGCAGAAGTTGTGATCCACTCACCAGAGGTCTCAAGATCCCGTGGAGGGTCCTGTGGGTACCTTGCGTGTGTCTGCCGACTCCTCGCCCAAGGTACCCGGGTGCTGGCATGGACCGGAAGGGCTATTGATCTGTTTCTTGTAAGATATCTAAACTTATTCATTGTTTATAGTAGTTTTTTTTTGATGGAGTTTACTTCTTTTAGTAAAGATCTTACTATCTATCAATACAGATTATTCTAATCTCTTTTCTTCTAATTGGAATGCCTTGTACATCACTTTTAACATAATTTTCCTGGTTCAATTTGCACTACAATATCAAATATAATTGATGAGAGCTGATTACCTAGTCTTTTATTGAAGCATAGAAGTACAATATTCCTTCTTTTTTAAAAAATTTATTACTTTTATTTTTTACAGTCCAGTCGTTATCTCTCTCCTGGTCCACCTTCTAACAGTTCCTCATCCCATTCCTCGTTCCCACTGTATCCAAGATAATGTCCCCACCCCCATCCCACCATCCTGCTAGGCCTCCCCACTTCCTGGGGCTTCAAGTCTCTTGAGGGTTAAGCACATCTTCTCTCACTGAGGCCAGACCAGGCAGTCGTATGCTGTATATGTTAGTGGCCTTGGATCAGCTAGTATATGTTGCCTGATTGGTGGCTCATTGTCTGAGAGATCTCAGGGGTCCAGCTTAGTTGAGACTGCTGGTCTTCCTATGGGGTTGCCCTCCTCCTCAGCTTTTTCCCGCATTTCCCTAATTCAGCCACAGGGATCCCTGACTTCAGTCCATTGGTTGGGTATAAGTTCTTTTACCAGCAATGAGTATTGTTACTGTGGGTGCTTCCCCTTCATTAAAAATTCTGTCCTAGTTAAGAATCACAATTTTCTGAGCATATACCCAGAAGATGTTCCAACTGGTAATAAGGACACATGCTCCACTATGTTCATAGCAGCCTTATTTATAATAGCCAGAAGCTGGAAAGAACCCAGATGCCCCTCAACAGAGGAATGGATACAGAAAATGTGGTACATTTACACAATGGAGTACTACTCAGCTATTAAAAAGAATGAATTTATGAAATTCCTAGGCAAATGGATGGACCTGGAGGGCATCATCCTGAGTGAGGTAACCCAATCACAAAAGAACTCACATGATATGTACTCACTGATAAGTGGATATTAGCCCAGAAACTTAGAATACCCAAGATATAAGTTACAAGAACCGGACAGCTTCTGGGACTGGCGGAAGCACAGAGCCGCTGAGGCAGCACCCTTGGCGGGCCGCAGACAGCCGGCCACCGTCCGGACCAGAGGATAGGTGTCCGCCTGGCTTGGGAGGCGGCCTCAGCCTCAGAAGAGAAACTCAAGAAGAACGAAGACCAAAGTGTGGATACTTCATTCGTCCCTAGAATCGGGAACAATAATTAAAACATAAGTAACTCAGGGAGTGTGTGGTAGGAAGCATCAAAGATTTGAAGTCCTATGGTAGTTTGGCAGGAGGCTTGTAAATAGCTCAGTTACTCATCCATCCTCTCCCACAGGACATTAATTTCCTCCTTTGCACTGATTCTATTTACCAGGAGATTATCACTTGCCTCTCTTGGGGTATGCCCTCAAGGCTCAACCGTTGGAGGAAGCATAGCAGACAGAGTCACAGATGCTGCCCCCTGGAAGTTTGCCTCTATGTTTGCTTTAAGGCTTGCTCCAAGGCTTGCTCCTGAGAGATGGCTCTTCACTGGTGACTGGTTTGGAAAATCCCAAGTGGCTTCATAAATGTTCTCGTAGACTTTGTGGCAATATACAGTGTTCCCCAGCTTTCTCTCCCCATCCCCTTCATAGATGTCAACCTTGCATCACAGTGTAATGACTTGACTCTCCTGTGTTTTTTATCTATCTATCTATCTATCTATCTATCTATCTATCTATCTATCTATCTATCTATCTATTTAATTAGGCTTTATTCTTATTTCCTCCAAGAGTGGCACTACATCTAGTTAAATCCCTATCTCTGTAATACTGAAGTAAGACAACCTCCTCCTTTCTGAGGTACTGCTTCAGTTGCTGTCTGATTGTCTCACTGGTCTTTAGTGGTCATGCTTTTTCACTCTCATCAATATCTTCTGTATCCATATGCACTATGGCTTCTTAGAAGGCACATTATGGTACGCATTCTACATGAGCCCTCCTCTGGTGCTTAACATGAGTTAAAGGCATAATCCATGTTTCTTGGGTGAATGACGAGTTCGTGAAGACAGATGAAAAAAGAGTTTTCAAATTCAGACCCTAGCACCATAGTATTCTCGTGGCTTGGACAAAGTTAGCATGAGTGGAAGTTCTTAGAAAAACAGGCTCTCCTATGTTAATAATCCACACATAATTTACAGGTTTGAACTTTGTGATTTGTGAAACATTTTCTACAATGTTACAGATTCAGAGGCAAATTATCTTGAGCTATGTTCAGCCAAGTTAATAGCCATTCATTGCTCATTTCTCTGACCTAACATCCTTTATCAGATAAAACCATTTGGAATATATTATTAGAACACTGGCTTCCACCAGCCCCCAAACTAAGCAATCAGATAACGTCTGAGACAGAGAGCAAAGTTTGCCTGTTTTGCCTTAGCCCGCCTACCTGAGGTTTCTACAAGAGTATTTGAAAAATGCTTTTGTTTATGAGGTTTTTTTGTTCTGATACTATTAAAAACTTAGCAAAAAATGATTTTCATATTATTTGTGGCAACCTAAATATTTATTTCTATGCTATGTCCACTCATATTTGGCTCAAGAATAAACTATCTTAGTCCCTTTTAGTTGAGAGCTTCCTTTTATGCCAACATTGTTTGACCTCACCATGCCTCTCTTTTCTCATCTGTGAGTTGGGAATAATGACAATTATATTAGATTTAACTATATGAAATAAACCGTATTTCACTTTTTTGAGCATCCAAATTGGCAGTTTTACATGGTTTAACATACCTCATACATTGGTATGTTAAAAGATTGAAATGAAAGGGTATGTAATTTTAAAAACACTACAAACTACCCTTAATGAAGGACAATGATTTGGATAGATATTATAGTTAAAATTCATAATTTTAGCTATCCAAAATACATGATTCTATGTTTTTAACCTATTCATAGTGTTACACAACTATCACAAGTACATAAACTGATTGTTTTTACACATGCACTCCAAGAAACTCCATACCCGCAGCCTTTACTTTCTACTTAGTCCTTCATAGCCACTAATTTGCCTTCTCTCCTATGGACTTTCTATTCTGGGCATTTCATATACATGAAATCACACCATACATACAGCTTTACATATTGAGCTTTTTTCTTAGTATCCTTGTTTCAAGGCTCATACATCTTTTTTTTTTTAAATAGGCTCATACATTTTGTAGCATCTATCATTACAGTATTATTTTCACAGCTGAAAGGAATTTCATTTTAGGGGTGGATCACATTTGTTTAGTCATCAGTTGATGGATATTTGGATTCCCTCCACTTTGGGATAGTGTAAATATAGCAGATACAAGCTTGACTGTAAATCTTTTCCTAGGAACACACACTTTCAGTTTTCTTCATTATATACCTAGACATAGAATTGATGGATCATGACAACATGATTAACTTAGAATTGCCAGCCTTTGTCCAAGGCACCAATGTCATATTGTATTCTATTAATATATAGGGACTCCAAAGTTTTCAAATCTCTAACAGTACTTATTTTCAGCTTTTTTGTTTTAAACATTTTGTTTTAAAATGTTGCATTTTATCATTTTTTAAATGCCATTATCAAGGCTAGCCTTGAAATAACAGGCACAAAGTGATTCTCCAGTTTCTGCCTCTGTGTGTTCATTCTCTCATTTCCTCCCCCACACCTCTGTTCCAGTGTACATGTTACTGAGAAAACCAGGGCCTTGTAGATCCTATGCAAGTGTTCTACCATGAAGTTTTATCTTCAACCTGACCAGTATATATTTTTATAGAGTGCTAGTATAAATCTGCACACAAAGTAATGGATTTTACTATGTGTTTTCCTATCTACAGTTTTACTTTGTTCATATTTATCTTCTCTCCAATTGCTTCCCCACAGCCCCATATTTTTCTTTCATTGGATATTTTCTTTACTTACATTTTAAATGTTTTCTCCTTCTCAGGTCTCCCCTTTGGAAGCTCCCTATCTCATTCCCTCTCCCTCTGCCTCTATGAGGGTGCTCCTCCACCCACCCACCCACTCCCTCCTTCTAGCCCTGGCATTCCCCTACACTGTAGCATCAAGCTTTCACAGGACCAAGGGCCACTCCTCCCATTGATGCCCAACAAGGCCATCCTCTGCCACGTATGCATCTGAAGCCATGAGTCCCTCCATGTGTACTCTTTGGTTGGTGGTTTAGTCCCTGTGAGTTCTGGGGGATCTGGTTGGTTGATATTTAAAATGTTGCATTTTATCATTTTTTAAATGCCATTATCAAGGCTAGCCTTGAAATAACAGGCACAAAGTGATTCTCCAGTTTCTGCCTCTGTGTGTTCATTCTCTCATTTCCTCCCCCACACCTCTGTTCCAGTGTACATGTTACTGAGAAAACCAGGGCCTTGTAGATCCTATGCAAGTGTTCTACCATGAAGTTGTTCCTCCTATGGGGCTGCAAACATGTTCAGCTCCTTGAGTCCTTCCTCAAACTCCTCCATTGGGGACCCAGTATTAAGTTCAATGTTTGGCTGCAAGCATCTGCCAATGTATTTGTCAGGCACTGGCAGAGCCTCTCAGGAGACAGCTATATCAGGCTCCTGTCAGCAAGCTCTTGTTGGCATCCACAATAGGTTTTGCATTTGGTGGCTGTTTATGGGATGGATCCCCAGGTGGAGCAGTCTCTGGATGGCCTTTCCTTCAACCTCTGCTCAACACTTATGTCTCCATATTTCTTCCTATGAATATTTTGTTCTCCCTTCTAAGAAGCACTAAAGTATCCACATTTTGGTCTTCCTTCTCCTTGAGCTTCATATATGGTTTCTATATCTTGGGTATAAGATTATTGATGGATATGAGTTTCATTTTATTTTGGATTGGAATGGCATTCCTGTATTAACTAATGGTGGTTAGTACATTGTCATGTTTCCATGGCTACTGGATATCTTTTTTTTTTTAGAAAGGTTCATTCAAATCTTGTCCCCATATATTTCTTTTTATTGTTGAAGCATATTGTGTCTATAGCCCATGTTTTCTAAAGTAAGAAACTCATATGAATATTTTTATTATTTTATTTAACTAAAATATTTAAATATTTTATTATACAAATCCCATTTTCTGGGAGATTGTCCTTTTATTCCTTTTACTCTTCTGTTTCCTTTTGTTTTGTTTTATTTTGTTTTTGAGACATGTTTTCTCTATGTAGCTTGGCTGTCCTGGAACTCATTCTATTGGCCAGACTGGCTTTGGAGTCGCAGAGATCCCCTAACCTCTATCTCCTGAGTGCTAGGATTAAAAGCATGTACCACCACCAGCCATCTTTTTATTCTTTTGATGATATCCTTATATGCAGAGAAATTTTAATTTTGGTAAAGTCTACTACATATAGTTTTATTTTATTAATTTCTTCTTTTTTTAAAAAAAAGATTTGTTCTTCCTTTTTTGAAACACTGTCCTTATATAATCCTAGTTGACCTTAAACTCACTATGTATCATAGGCTGACCCTAGAATTTTAATCTTCTGTTTCTTCATGTAGGCTGTGTAACCATTTCTGGCTTTATTGGCCTTTTTGTCTGATTTGTGTTATGTATATAACACACTGTCTCATAGCTCTCTTTGTTCTCTTTCAAATTCACGACCTCATTTTCCATTTTTAAAAATTTTACTGAAATTTTTTCATGTAAGATGTTTTAAAGATGATCCCCCTTCGCCCACTTCTTCCCAACTCCTCCCCACCTCTTTACTCACCCTACTTAATGTTGGTTTTCTTTCTCAGAAAATCAGAAAAAGAAATGTGGTGTTCCAAAGTTTCTCACTCTCTTCATATTGTCCAGCTATAGGTCTCTGTTCATTGCTCTCTACTACAAAAAAAACAAAAAAACAAAAAACAAACAAACAAACAAACAAAAAAAACCAAACAAAACACCTCTGATATAAGTTGAGTGAGACACTGATCTATGGGTATAGCAGCACGCTGTTAGAAGACATTTTATTGCTATGTTCCTCCAGTAAGGATATTAGTAGTGGTTTTTCCCCTAGGTGCATGAGTTATCTAGTCTCAGGTTCTTGTCTACTATATTAGTTGAAGGTGTAGATTCCATCTCAGGTAGTGGGCCTTAAATACAATGCTTGGGTTGATTTTTATATATGGTATGTGTTTTCACGTTTGGATATTATTATCTAAGCATTTTTTTAAAAGACACACAATTTTACCCATTAATAAACTTATTACCCTTATTGAAATCAATTGACCATAAAAGTAGTTATTTTTATGGACTCCTCTTAAGTTTTATTCCACTAGACTTCATGTTCAAACTTATACTAGTAGCACACAATATTCATCATCATTACTATAATAAAACTATTATTATAGTTTTATAATAAAATTTGATATCAGGAAATTTAAGTCTTTCAACATTTTTATTTTTTATTAGATATTTTCTTTATATACATTTCAAATGCTATCCTGAAAGTTCCCTATACCCTCCCTCTGCCCTCCTCCCCTCCCCACCCACTCCCACTTCTTGGCACTGGCATTCCCCTGTACTGGGGCATATAAAGTTTGCAAGACCAAGGAGCCTCTCTTCCCAGTGATGGCCAACTAGGCCATCTTCTGCTACATATGGAGTAAGAGATATGAGCTCTGGGGGTACTGGTTAGTTCATATTGTTGTTCCACCTATAGGGTTGCAGACACCTTCAGTTCCTTGGGTGCTTTCTCTAGCTTCTCCATTGGGGGCCCTGTGTTCCATCTTATAGATGACTGTGAGCATCCACTTCTGTGTTTGCCAGGCACTGGCATAGCCTCATATGAGACAGCTATAACAGTGTCCCTTCAGCAAAATCTTTCTGGCATATGAAATAGTGTCTGGGTTTGGTGGCTGATTATGGGATGGATCCCCGGGTGGGGTAGTCTCTGGATAGTCCATCCTTTCGTCTTAGCTCCAAACTTTGTCTCTGTAACTCCTTTCATGGGTATTTTGTTCCCTATTCTAAGGAGGAATGAAGTATCCACCCATTGGTCTTCCCTCTTCTTGATTTTCTTGTGTTTTGCAAATTGTATCTTGGGTGTTCTATGTTTCTGGGCTAATATCCACTTATCAGTGAGTGCATATCTAATGACTTCTTTTGTGATTGGGTTACCCCTCTAAGGATGATATCTTCCAGATATATCCATTTGTCCAAGAATTTCATAAATCCATTGTTTTTAATAGCTGAGTAGTACTACATTGTGTAAATGTACCACATTTTTGTATCCATTCTTCTGTTGAGGGACATCTGGGTTCTTTCCAGCTTCTGGCTATTATAAATAAGGCTGCTATGAGCATAGTGGAGCATATGTTTTTATTACCAGTTGGAACTTCTTCTGGGTATATGCCCAGGAGAGGTATTGCTGGATCTTTTGGTAGTATTCTGTCCAATTTTCTGAGGAACCGCCAGACTGATTTCCAGAGTGGTTGTACAAGCTTGCAATCCCACCAGCAACAGAGGAGTGTTCCTCTTTCTCCACATCCTTGCCAGCATCTGCTGTCACCTGAATTTTTGATCTTAGCCATTCTGACTGGTGTGAGATGGAATCTCAGGGTTGTTTTGATTTGCATTTCCCTGATGATTAAGGATGTTGAACATTTTTTCAGGTGCTTCTCTGCCATTCGGTATTCCTCAGGTGAGAATTCTTTGTTTAGCTCTGAACCCCATTTTTTAATGTCATTATTTGAATTTCTGGAGTTCAGCTTCTTGAGCTCTTTGTATATATTGGATATTAGTCCTCTATCTGATTTAGGATAGGTAAAGATCCTTTCCCAATCTGTTGGTGGCCTTTTTGTCTTATTGACAGTGTCTTTTCCCTTACAGAAGCTTTGCAATTGTGTGAGGTCCCATTTGTCAATTCTTGATCTTGCAGCTCAAGCCATTGCTGTTCTGTTTAGGAATTTTTCCCCTGTGCCCATATCTTCGAGGCTTTTCCCTACTTTCTCCTCTATTAATTTCAGTGTCCCTGGTCTTATGTGGAGGTCTTTGGTCCACTTAGACTTGAGCTTTGTACAAAGAGATAAGAATGGATCAATTCGCATTCTTGTACATGATAACTGCCAGTTGTGCCAGCACCATTTGCTGAAAATGCTGTCTTTTGTCCTCTGGATGGTTTTAGCTCCCTTGTCAAAGATAAAGTTACCACAGCTGTGTGGATTCAATTTTGGGTCTTCAATTCTATTCCATTGATCTACCTGTCTGTCACTGTACCGGTACCATGCAGTTTTTATCACAATTGCTCTGTAGTACAGCTTAATGTCAGGCATGGTGATTCCACCAGAGGTTCTTTTATTGTTGAGAATAGTTTTTGCTGTCCTAGGTTTTTTATTTTTCTAGATTAATTTGCAAATTACCCTTTCTATCTCTCGTTTTTGAAGATTGCTTTAGCTATTAGGTGCTATTACTGTAAGAGTACTGTCATCAACTTATCTATTTTTTCTTTTCTTTTTTTTTTTTTTTTTTTCCCATTTTTTATTAGGTATTTAGCTCATTTACATTTCCAATGCTATACCAAAAGACCCCCTTACCCACCCACCCCCACTCCCCTACCCACCCACTCCCCCCCTTTGGCCCTGGCGTTCCCCTGTACCGGGGCACACAAAGTCTGCGTGTCCAATGGGCCTCTCTTTCCAGTGATGGCCGACTAGGCCATCTTTTGATACATATGCAGCTAGAGTCAAGAGCTCAGGGGTACTGGTTAGTTCATAATGTTGTTCCACCTATAGGGTTGAAGATCCCTTTAGCTCCTTGGGTACTTTCTCTAGCTCCTCCATTGGGAGCCCTGTGATCCATCCATTAGCTGACTGTGAGCATCCACTTCTGTGTTTGCTAGGCCCCGGCATAGTCTCACAAGAGACAGCTACATCTGGGTCCTTTCAGTAAAATCTTGCTAGTGTATGCAATGGTGTCAGCATTTGGAAGCTGATTATGGGGTGGATCCCTGGATATGGCAGTCTCTACATGGTCCATCCTTTCATCTCAGCTCCATACTTTGTTTCTGTAACTCCTTCCATGGGTGTTTTGTTCCCACTTCTAAGGAGGGGCATAGTGTCCACACTTCAGTCTTCATTTTTCTTGAGTTTCATGTGTTTAGGAAATTGTATCTTATATCGTGGGTATCCTAGGTTTTGGGCTAGTATCCATTTATCAGTGAGTACATATTGTGTGAGTTCCTTTGTGATTGTGTTACCTCACTCAGGATGATGCTCTCCAGGTCCATCCATTTGGCTAGGAATTTCATAAATTCATTCTTTTTAATAGCTGAGTAGTACTCCATTGTGTAGATGTACCACATTTTCTGTATCCATTCCTCTGTTGAGGGGCATCTTTACCTATCCTAAATCAGATAGGGGACTAATATCCAACATATATAAAGAACTCAAGAAGGTGGACCTCAGAAAATCAAATAACCCCCTTAAAAAATGGGGCTCAGAACTGAACAAAGAATTCTCACCTGAGGAATACCGAATGGCAGAGAAGCACCTGAAAAAATGTTCAACATCCTTAATCATCAGGGAAATGCAAATCAAAACAACCCTGAGATTCCACCTCACACCAGTCAGAATGGCTAAGATCAAAAATTCAGGTGACAGCAGATGCTGGCGTGGATGTGGAGAAAGAGGAACACTCCTCCATTGTTGGTGGGATTGCAGGCTTGTACAACCACTCTGGAAATCAGTCTGGCGGTTCCTCAGAAAACTTATCTATTTTTTCAAAAGAAGGATCCAGGATTCATGAGTAGTTCTGTTACTTTATAGATTATTTTGGGGAATATTCCTCCTTTTCCAAAAAGGGTTTTTATCTCTGGACAAAAAGTGTCCTTTGCTTTATTTAGGTCTTTAATTTCTTTAAAAAAAAACATTCACAGTTTTCAGTGGTGTACCCTTTGTATTAGTCACCTTTCTATTGATATGACAAGATATGATGACCAGGAAAAGAAAGCCTTCAATTGGGAGCTTGGTTACAGTTTCAGAGGGTTAGTCTGCAACCATCATTGCAGGGAGCACATTAATAGTCAGTCAAGCATGGTGCTATAGCAGTAGTTGAGAGCTTAAGTGTGATCTACACGCAGGAGATAGAGGAGAAGTGGTTGGGACTGGTGTGGTCTTTTGAAATCTCAAAGTCCACCTTGAGTGATATACCTCCTCCTATAAAGTCACACCCCCTAATCTTTCCCAAATAGCTAAACCAACTGTGGACCAAGCATTTAAACATATGAGCCAATTGGGATCATTCTTATTCAAATGCCATAGACTTGTTTTGTTAAATTTATTGCTGGTTTTCTTTTTTGATGATATTACAAATGGAAATGTCTTCTTAAATTCATTGTTAAATTGTTTGCTATTACTCTATAGAAATGAAACTGAAGGCTGGGAGTTCAGTGGTAAGAGTGATTGATTATATATTAATGCCAAACCCCAAATTCAACCTCAATTTGTTATGCCAAAACAAAACAAAACTTCAAAATAAAATAAACTAAAATGTAGCCTTAGATTTTTAAAAACCTTCTTTTAATAAAGGTTCTCAAATGCTTCAACACCTCCTCTAGCCCATAGTCCAAATGTAGGGGAAATAAGATGGTAAATAGGACAAGGAAATATGGACCTGTTTAAAAGTAGTTCTTGGGGTGATTCCAATCTCCATTTGTGGTGATAGCAGCAGTCCAGTTCAGTAGTGTCTAGATACCAAACATGAATCAGAAGTGGTGGCATACATATGTATCAGAAGATGGCCTTGTCAGACATCATTGGGAAGAGAGTCCCTTGGTCCTGGGAAGGCTCTATGCCCTAGTGTAGGGGACTTCCAGGGCTGGGAGGCAGGAGTGGGTGGGTGGGGGACCACTCTCATAGAAGCAGGGGGAAGGAGGATATGGGGTTTCCAGAGGGAAAATCAAGAAAGGGGATAACATTTGAAATGTAAATAAATAAAATATTCAATAAAAGAAAAAAAAGACAAAGGGGTGACACAATTCAGCAGAAACCTCCAGGTCTCCTCCAAATTAACATGAGTCAGTGGGAGCTATTAAGACCAAACCAGATGGGATGCCAGGAGAAATTCTCTGTCAGACCAACAAAGCATTCCAAAGCTAGCTATATCCATCACTGTAACTTGAGTTCTATTTAGACTCTCTCCAAACATCCTGTGCCCTTCCATGGGTCTTGCCTCATCAAAAAGCCACGTGCATCTTCCTCAGCAAAACACCATGTGAGGTTGTACCATATGATCAACCAGAAACTTCTACTTCACAAAAAGAAAACAACTTATTTTTTATTGACCCTATAAACCTTGCAACTTTTCTCAATCCATTTATTCTCTCTAATATGTTTGGTTTGATGTTTGCAGGGCTAGAATATCATATATGCTAGGGAAGTATAATTCCTCAACCTACCTCTGTTTCTTTTGGTTTTGAATTATAAGAATTTTCTATATATAAGTTGATGTCATCTTCAGTGGAAATAGATATTTTTCCTTTCCAATCTGTATCTTTTTCTTTTCTAAGTTACCAGGAAAGAACATCTAGTACAATGTTAAAATGTCTAGATTAGATAGCCTTGTCTTACTTTCAATCTTAGAAGATAATGTTATCTGTCACACTTAAGTATAATGTACACTATTAGTAGAATTTCCATCAATGCTTTTTTATCAAATTGAAAATCCTCTGTTATCCTAGTTTTGAAAAGCTTTTATCAATGAAGAGTCTTAGATATTTATAAAGCATTTTCCTGTTCCTATTAAGATCATCATGCCTTTTCCACTTTATGAACCTAATATATTTTATTACGTTATATGCATGGACCCAACTTTGCATTTCTAGGACACACCCCAAATAGTTATGTTATATAATCCTTTCTGTATGCCAAAGAATTTGGTTTACTCGTATTTTGCATATATTCTGAAGGAGTATTGGTCTGTAGTTTTGTCATCTCAGTAGTACTAAAAATAGGATAATACTACTCTCATATCAGTAATTATTTCTTCTTTTCTTTTTGAAGAATTTGAAGATCATTTGTGGTTAATTCTTCTTTAAATGTTTGGTAGAAATCACCAGTGAACCTATCTGATGTAGACTTTATTAGCAGGTTTTGGTTATTGACTCAATCTCTATGTTCATTAAACAACATTTTAAAAATGTCTCTCAACTTCTGCTAAGTAACATTCTCTTTTTTTATGTCTATGAATTTAAATGTTAGGCACCTTAATGTACTGCTATCTAGGTGCTGGATAGTTGATAAGGAACAGAAAATTCTTTCTTATAGTTCTCAAGGCTGGAGAATCTAAGATGGGGGAGCAGCATTTGGCAAATCATTCTTGTGTCCTTCCACTATGGAAGTGGTGAGTGGGCGAGGGGGCAAAGAAAGATGTGGAAGGATTAACTTGTCCTTTTATAAAAATGCACTCCTGAATATGACAACAATGAATGTAGCATTCTCATTACCTAGTAACTGATTTAATTCATTTAGCATCATATCTACAAGTATAATGTTTATATATGTTTCTTGTATGACACAACTCTTTTCTTTTAGGGCTGTATAGCTTTTTGTTGCATGTATATATCATACATTGTTGTTTTGTGGTACCTCATATATTGCAGGAAATGCTATACTATTCAGCTGTATCTCCATCCCCCACATGTTGTTTATCCATTCATCAATCAGTGAGTTTTTGATTTTCTAGTGGAGCTGAGTGGGAAAGTATGTTTGACAATCTGCTCATGTCCTTAAATATATACCCTGAATTGCTGTCCTGATTCAGTGGTTCTGTTTTTATCTTCTTTCAGATTAAGTTATGTTTTAACCTATAATCAATATAATTAATGATGTTTGCCATTTAAAAATGTACAATCAATAGCCCAACTTGAGACCCATCCATGGGCAAGCACAAATCCCTGACACTATTAATGACACTCTGTTATGCTTGCAGACAGGAGCATGTAGTCTTCTGAGAGGCTCCTCCCAGTAGCTGACTCAAAAAGATACAGATACCCACAACCAAGTGGTGGATGGAGTTTGAGAACTCTTATGGAAGAATGGGAGGAAGAATTGTGGGCCCCAAAGGGAGATAGGAACTCCACAGGAAGACCAACAGAGTCAACTAACCTTACCCCTTGTAGCTTTCAGAGTCTAACCCACCAAGCAAACAACATACATGGGCTGGGCCTAGGCCTCCCTGCACATATGTAGCAGATGTGCAGCTTGGTGTTCATGTGGGTCCCTAACAAATTGGAGCTGGAGTTATCCTTCTAGCTAGGTTGCCTTGTTTGGCCTCAATGGGAGAAGCACCTAGCTCAGAAACTTGATGTTCCAGAGTGGGGGTATAGCCAAGGGGCCCACCACTCAGAGGAAAAGGGAAGGGGTGGGGAGAAAGATTGTAGGATGACATGACTGGGAAAGGGGCAGTGAGCGGAATGTAAAGTGAATAAGTAAAATTAATAAAAATAGAAAAAATGTGCATTCCAGAAGCTTCATTAATATGTTCACAGTGCTGGGCCATCTCACCATTATCTTATTCCTGAAGAGATCCCTCATCCAAAACAGAACTCCACATCTGTTATCAATCAAGCTCTTCTTTCTGCAGCTTCTTCCCAGCATGTGGGTGGTTTATTTCATATAAATGGAAAAACATAATGCAGCATATTACATAGATGATATCTTCCACTTAGCCTGATTTTTCAATGATGTATGCATATTGTAGCATGTATTAGTACCTGATTCTTTTTATTTCCATTTATATTCTATGGATATTGTAGATAAGGAGATTATTTTTCTATTTGCATCCATGAGCCAATTGATACTTGGATTGTTTCTAACTTTTTTGGCCATTGTGAGTAGTGAACATATTTTTTCAATTATCCTATGTTGTATACTTAGATTGGATTGCTGAATTATATGGTAACTGTTTAAATTTTAAAACAACTGCCAAGTTATTTTCTAAACTGCAGTACTATTTTAGTTTTACCAGCTAAGAGTTCCACATATCTTCATGTACTGTAACAATGCTTTTATTGTCTGCTCTTTTTATTGTACATGAAGCAGCATCTTACAATTTTTAACCTGCATCTCTATGATAATTCATGATATTAAACATCTTTACATGCACTCATTGTATATTTCTATATTTTCATAGGGAAAATGCCCATTTATATCTGGCTTAGTTTGGGTATTATTGTTGTGAAGAGACACCATGACCGAGGCAAGTCTTATAAAGGACAGCATTTAACTGGGGTGGTTTACAGGTTCAGAGTTTTAGTCCATTATCATCAAGGTGGGAGCATGGCAGCATCCAGGCAGGCATGGCGCAGGAGGAGCTGTCAGTTTACATCTTCATCTGAAAGCGTCCAGGAAAAGACTCTGGATCACACTATCCAGACTTGAGCATGCATGCATATATGTGTGTGTGTATGTGTATATGTATATATATATGTGTGTGTGTGTGTGTGTGTGTGTGTGTGTGTGTGTGTGTACACATGTATATGTATATCCTCAAAGCCCTGCCTCCACAGTGACACACTTCCACTACCTCCTCCAATAAGGCCATACCTCCTAATAGTGCCACTACCCATGGGCCAAGCATATTCAAACTACCACACTATTTTTTATTAAAATGGAAAAAGACCTAGAAAACTGTGGAGAGGTGGAAAGTCCACTGTGTGTTTAGTAATAGGTAGTTCATCAAATTTAGTGAAGTATAAGGTTTGAATAAGGAAGCTTGAGAAAATTCCAGATGAACAGACTGGAATCAGCAGTGATTTCTTTATTGAGTTACTCCATGATAATTTCTGTCAGATAGACTAGAAGTATTAAGGCATTGGGGGCTCTTTCTATCTTATTCTTCATTACACCCATACCTCCTAGCCTAGTGTACTCAGCAAATAGCAAGGTATGTGCAGGAATATACTGAATAACTGAATGACTGAGTGAAACAAATTGGTTTCAAGAAAAGACTCTGAAGATTCAAGATCAGTGTCATTTAGAGGAAGGATTTGGAAGGATAGAAGCACATTTAGTATCATATGTATAGCATCATATCATATAGTATCATAAAGGTTGGTCGGGTTTTGTCAAGTAATGAGAATATATGCATCCCAGAATAGAGAAGTATGAAGATCCAGTTCCAGGAGCCTGGCTCCACAAGGAGCTCCTTAACCAAAATCCAAAAGTCAGAAGGAAAGTCAGTTGTAGGGTACCCCCACCCCAACAATAAAAAGGGGCATGCATCTGTTTGTCCTATGGGCCCCAGCTGATGAGGGCTTCCCCATGCAGTGCATGGGGGCAGGGATGAGAGGCCAGTGATGCGGGTCTTAGAGATCTTGGTAGCATGTGCCTTATCTTTTTACATTGGGCAACGATTCAAACCCAGGAATCCAAGAACCTCAGTAAAGATTGAGGCCAGTCCAGGGGGTCTTCTTAGACACTGATAGGCATAGGCCTAGTGGTGCCACAGGAAATGACCTCATGGGTAGGTAGATGGAAGCAGAAAGAGACCCAGCCTCATTGTTTTCCAATTGCCAGCTGTGGGACCTTGAGAAAGTGTATAGGTCACTGTGGGTCATAGTTTCCCATCTGTGTAATGCACAGAAGTTTTCTCTCTCTCCATGGATGGCTGGGAGGACCTGCTGAAACAGTGTTTGAGGCTTGCCGGTGATTAAGTGCTGACTCCAAGCTGTAGAAAGTCGAAGATAATTGGGCCACAGGACAATGAGGACAGGTCCATGCTAGTAATCTGGGATCAACATTCCTTAAACCTACTGTGTTTGTTTAGTCAGATTTTGATTGCTTGGACAAGAAAAGTGCTTGAAGTAAACAACTTAAAGGCACAGACTATTTGTTTTGGCTTATGGTTAGAGGGTCCATTTTCTGTGATAGTAGGGTTTTTATTTTTCTGATAAAACATTATGCCAAAAACAATTTGTGGGGAGGGTTTATTTTACCTTAGAGTCTATCATCCAGGAAACTTGTGATAGAAACTCAAGACAGGGCAAGATCTGATGCAGAGGCTATGAAGGAGTGCTGATTACTGGCTTGTCCCTCATGACTTGCTCCTCATGGCTTGCTCAGCCTGTCCAGGAATGGCATCACCAACAAAATGGGCTGGGCTTTGACATACCAATCGATAATTAAGAAAATGCACTCTAGAATTGCCTACAGATAAATTTTATTAAAGCCATTTTCTCAATTGACAAATCCCTCATTTGGGAATGATTCTAGCTTGTGTCAAGTTGACACAAACCTAAGACATAGTCCAAAGCTGTTGTAGATGTATTTGTTAACTAGCACTGTCAAAAATAAACTACATAAATTGCACTGGGATAAGAAAGGTGGCCACCCATCAAAAACTCTAGCCTGTAAAAATACAAATTCATTCGAAAGAATGCCTGAAAAGAAAGTGCCTGAGAAGATAGAGCCCCAGTGGTGCCATATTCCAAAAGTGTGAAATATGCATTGGTTTAGTTACACGGGTATTCAGAGAGCATTGCAGCCATTGTTCAAAGAAGTCATAATAAGTCTTAAGCTGGCAGCAGAACTTGGCATCATCCTTGTGTCACAGAGTTTGGCCATGGAGGCTTTCCCCAAGGTTTCATAAAGTTACTGAAGGGAGGCAATATACGAATGGGTCAGAGTTTGGGATATGTGCAAAACTGAAGGTGAAGTTTAAGTTATTTTCTGTATAGGGCAGCAACTGGGTACAGCCACCTTTGTTGTGTACTAGCAGTGGCTGATTGAAATGTAAAATGAATAAAGGAGGGGGCAAAGAGATAGCTCAGCAGATAAGAGTGTTGGCTGCTCTTGCCGACGATGTACTTCCATACCAAGCACCCACATAGGGTAGCTAACAGTCACCTGTAACTTAAACTTTCCAGGATCTGACATCCTGTTTTGGTATCTGTGGCACCTGCACCGACTTACTGTACCCATGAGTAATATAAACTTTTTTGTTTGTTTGTTTTTTGTTTTTGTTTTTGTCTTTTTTTTTTTTTTTGGTTTTTCAAGACAGGGCTGTCCTGGAACTCACTTTGTAGACCAGGCTGGCCTCGAACTCAGAAATCCACCTGCCTCTGCCTCCCGAGTGCTGGGATTAAAGGCGTGCGCCGCCATCTCCCAGCAATATAAACTTTTATAAAGAAAAATAATACATTTTATAGCAGAACCACAGTTCTAAAAAGTTTTAACTATTAGTCTAGCAAAATATGAAGGATCTATGTGCAGAAGACTAAAATTATGAAGAAAAAAATTAAAAATGACTGATATGCATGGAGGGATGCCTTGTGTTCATGGGCTGAAAGCCCATGCTGTTCAGAGGTTGCTTCATCTCTCCGTCCCTGGTACTTTTAGTACAATCCTAAGTGGAATCCCAACTGTTATTGGGGGTACTGTCTGACTGATTCTAAAATTGACATGGGAAGGCAAAGGGCCTTAAATGGCAAAGTCCTGAAGAAGAACAAAATTGAAACACTTAGACTATGCTTATGATTCCAGGACTTGCTATAACATGACAGAAAGCAAGATATTGTGAAGTTGATATAAGGATAGACAAATCAGTGGAACAGAGATAATAACTCAGAAATAAGCAAATACGGGCAGCTAGTCTTTGGCAAGGAGCAAAGTCAATTTAATGGAGGAAGAATAATCATTTTAGCAAATGGTGCCGGAACTATTGGATCTCTACATGAAAATTAACTTAAGTTTCATATGGTGACTCATGCTTGTAATATCAGTGCTTGCGAGGTGAATAAAGGACACCATTGAGAGTTCGAGGCCATGTTTGGCTACATAGAGAGTAACTGCATAGCCACCCTGGGCAATATGAGTCCCAATATTAGAAAACTAAATACAAAGAAACTTCAGCAACAACAACAAAAAAATCTGGGAAAAGCTTTTTTATCTTTCAGGCAATTGCTGGTTTCTGAGAGAGGGAGAGGGAGCGAGGGAGCCATGTAGGAGTACTGTAGGAGACATGGACAGGATGCCTGGGCAGCTCATTGGGCAAGTGTACTTTGACAATGTTTGCTCACAGGCAGGTATGGCCTTGATAGTAGAAAGATTCTAGGTCTGGCTAGATGCCTACTTTCTCTTTTCAGAATATGAAAAGCTACTAATAAACCACAGCCGTCCTTCAGGAATGCATTATTTCAAAGGAGGCTGTGAAGGCTTCTCCAAGATGAGAAAAAAATTCCTGAGCTCCCTCTGCTGGTCATACAGGAGAATAACAGGTGAGCAAATAACCAGAAAGATCTAAAACACATCATAACTGAGGTAATCCAGTCACAAAAGAACACACATGGTACGTACTCACTGATAAGTGGATATTAGGCAGAAAGCTTGGAACACCCACGGTACAACTCACAGACCATATGAAGCTCAAGAAGAAGGAACACCAAAGTGTGGATGCTTCAATCCTACTTAGAAGGGGGAACAAAATAAAAATGGGAGGTAGAAGGAGGGACGGACCTGGGAGGAAGAGAAGAGGGAGAGAAAAAAGGGGGGGCAGGATTGAGTGTGGGAGGAGATGTAGGTGCGGGGATGGGGAAGTACAGAGGGTCTAGAATTTGAATAAGGTGTGCAGCAGCGGGGGATGGGAAAGCAGGGAAAGCCATTAGAAAGTCCTAGATGCCAGGGAAGCAAAATGTTTCCATGACCCAACTAGGATAACATTAGCCAAAATACCCAACAAAGGGGAGAGAATCTGTAGAGACCATATCCAGAGATTAGGCACGACCCCCGGTTGAGGGTTGGAGCCACCCACCCATCTCAAGAATATTAACCCAGAATTGTTCCTGTCTAAAGGAAATACAGGGACAGAATGTGGAGCAGAGACTGAAGGAAAGGCCATCCAGAGACTACCCCACCTTGGGATCCATCCCATATACAGTTACCAAACCCAGATAATATTGCTGATGCCAATACAACAAGTGCTTGCTGACAGGAGCCTGATATAGCTGTCTCCTGAGAGGCTGTGACAGTGCCTGATAGATACAGCAGTGGATGCTCACAGCCATCTATTGGATGGAGAACAAGGTCCCCAATGAAGGAGTTCTAGGAAGGACTGAAGGAGCTGAAGGGGTTTACAGCCCCATAGAAGGAACAACAATATAAACCAACCAGATCCCTGCCACCCCCCAGAGCTCCCAGGGACTAAACCAGCAACCAAAGAGTACACATGGTGGAACTCATGGCTTCTGCAGCGTATGTAGCAGCGGATGGCCTTGTAGAGCATCAATAGGAGGAGAAGCCCTTGGTCCTGTGGAGGTTCAATGCCCCAGTATAGGGGAATGTCAGTGCGGGGAGGAGGGAGGGAGTGGGGGAGTAGGGGAACACCTCATAGAAGCAGGGGGAAGAGCGGATGAGATAGGGGAGTTGAGGAGAGGAAACTGGGAAGGGGGATAACATTTGAAATGTAAATAAATAAATAATAAAAGAAAACAAAAACATGTATATGCACTCCTAGGGGCAATTAGAGTTCCAACGGCCACATGTCTTCATATAATCTTGCACATAAAGCACATACAAGCACATGCTAACCATAAGCTATGTCTACTTTACCACAAGGTAGTTAACAGTACGCACCATGGCCTTACACCGACGAGCTATCTACCAGTGTATTGCATTTAGTGGTTTATAATCCTGGACAGATTTCTTAATTGTTTTGTTTTTAAATTTTATTTCATTTTGCTAATTTTATTTTTTTAGAGACAGGGTTTTGCTATGCTCCCTGGCTGGCCTGAAACCAACTATATAGATCAGGCTGGCCTTTCTTGCACTCACAGAGATCCTCCTGCCTCTGTCTCCTATTAAAGGCATATACCACCATACCTAGAAGCTTATTATTCTGAAGTGCATGCATATATGGAAAAGCATAGGCACATGTATCTACTGTGTATCTACTCTCATAATCTATGAAAAGGGTTTAATTAACACATTTAGGCACCCAGCAAATGGGAGCTATTGTTCTTCTGATATTGTTGTTCTACCATATTTAGAGTTTCAGCTGACTTATAATTTGGGAGTATTAGTGCATATTACTTGATGTTTACCCTGTTCCTAGCAACCATTCTCATTTAATCCTTACAGCAGCTCTATGAAGTAGGACCTATTGTTATTTTGCAGGTGATGAAAACAAGTCTTCAAAGGGGTGGGATGTGGTACTTATTCATGGTCATACAACTAGGAATTGGAAGATCTGGGAAACACAGTCTGATTGTAGGTATTCTTAAGCAGTACACTATTTCTGCCACATAGATTGCATTAAGTGACATGTTTCTTGCAAAGTACTCAGTATAGTAATATTCATACCTGTGATGGTTTGTATGTGCTTGGCCCAGGGAGTGGCACTATTAGAAGTTGTGGCCTTGTTGGAGCAGGTGTGTCACTGTGGTTGTAGGCTATAAGACCCTCATCCTAGCTGCCTGGGGGCCAGTATTCCACTAGCAGCCTTCAGATGGAGATGTAGAACACTCCGTTCTGCCTGCACTATGCCTGCCTGGATGCTGCTATGTTCTCACCTTGATGATACTGTACTGAACCTCTGAACCTCTAAGCCAGCCCCAGTTAAATGTTGTCCTTATAAGATTTGCCTTGGTTGTGATGTTTCTTCACGGCAGGAAAGCCCTAACTAAGACAATACCCATAAACATACAACCAAAACCCATGCAAATTTCAACTATGTCCCTTGCTACGCACATGCATGCATTACACATCTATGGGTCCATGTGTGAACAGTAATTTAATATCAGATATGCATATGTATGTAAACATACAAATACTTACCTAAGTGTTCACGAATGGATTATTCCACCAGTTGTATTCAATGCTGTTCTTTGAGCACATATTGGATTGTGTTACTGGGGCTTTTCTAGGCAGCATAGATGCATCATTAAGCAAAAAGTTAAATGTCTCTGGTTTTGTGGATCCCACATCATAGTAAGTGATAAGGTGATATGATTAAAAAACACACACATGTAATTGGTTAGATAGTGATATGTATATGACAAAATACAGATAGGAAAATGGAAGATGAAATGCTACTTAAATAGGTGACATTTCCAGTAAGATTGGGCAGGGAAGGTCCAATTACATAGGTCTTTTAAAAGTACTATCATTACAGGGGTAGAAATGCAAGGCATACAGGTGCTTGTGTGAAGATCTTCCTGGGCTCAGGAGATGGCAAGGTGAGTCACCCTTAGCATAGTAAAGCAGAAATGAGGAACCCAATGTATCTGGCAGGCAGCTATCTGAAAGGAGAGAACAGTGGTGGACAATGGTGTGTTGGTCTTTTTGGTGCTATTAAAGACTTTGGCTCTCAATGTGGAAAACCATGGTAGGATGAATGGTGGGATGGACCATGGTAGGGAGGTAGCAGAAGAATGGCCTAATCTAATTTATGTTATTAAAATACTGCTTCAGAGCTAGAAAACAGCTCAGTTGTCAAAGTATATGCCGCATAAGCATAAAGACCTGAGTTCCATCTCTAGAACACATTTAAAAGGCTGGACATGGTGATATGAACTTGCAATCAATCCCAGCACTGGGGAGGTAGAAACAGACAGACCCCTGGGGCTCACTAGCAGTAAGTCTAATACAGTTGCTAAATTCCAGACCAGTGAGAGAACTCATCTAGGAAAAAAAAATATATGCCACTCTAGGAACAATGCCTAGGTTTGTCCTATGGATTCTCATTATGCACACATGCAGGCATGTGTACCCCACACACAATATGCATCCACACACATATACACCCCGTACATGTACCTATATATACACATATACTACATATACATGTGAACACACATCTATACACAAAGATTATTTTCTCCATGGGTTTTGAAAATAGGAACAAATTAAGTTGGATAAAAGGAAGGGAGATGGAGGGATGGTATGAAACTGGATATAGTTTGACAGTATTACTAATAGGATTTGCTAAGAAATTGGTTTAAGATTCTGAGAGAAGGGCTGGAGAGATGGCTCAGCGGTTAAGAGCACTGACTGCTCTTCTGAAGGTCCTGAGTTCAAATCCCAGAAACCACATGTTGGCTCACAACCATCGGTAATGAGATCTGATGCCCTCTTCCAGTGTATCTGAAGACAGCTACAGTGTACTTACATATAACAATAAATAAATCTTTAAAAAAAAAAAAGAGAGAGATTCTGAGAGGAGAAGAGTTCCAGACACTCTAGAAGGGTTGGTTTAAGCGATGGAAAGTGTGCTGTTTCTTTCCCAGATGTGTTGCTTCTTTTTTTTTTTTTTTTTTTTTTTTTTTTTTGGTTTTTTGAGACAGGGGTTTCTCTGTATAGCCCTGGCTGTCCTGGAACTCACTTTGTAGACCAGGCTGGCCTCAAACTCAGAAATCCGCCTGCCTCTGTCTCCTGAGTGCTGGGATTAAAGGCGTGCGCCGCTTCTTAAGACAGTCTCTCACTATAGAGGAGCTGGTTTATGCTGAGAGATGAGAGGGCATGGGGTCTCGAACATGTTAAGTATAAGATGCCAATTTGATATCCACACGGAGACATAAATATGTGGGTGGATCTGTATGCCTGAAGTTTAGGGAAGAGGTCTAACCTGAAGATAGATTTAAAAAAATATTGTGAAATTATTGGAAACAATAAGATGGTTAGAGGCATGAACCTAGATAAGATTACCAAGGAAATGAGTATAAATAAGGCAAACACCTTCAAAGGCTAAGTCTTGTGACACAATAATGTATCAAAAGATGAGAAGCCAACAAGAGAGATGAAAAGGGATGTTTAGTGACTTAAGAAGGTTTTCAAGAATGACCAGTTACGCCACATGTCACTGATAGTCCACATGACACGTGACAATGGGTTTCAGGCAAACTTTAGCTACAGAGTCAGACCTTGTTTCAAATATCAAAGAAAAATTAAGCAACAAGAAAAATAAATAGTGAAAATGTAAAAGAAAAAAACTGAGTTTTTCTGTGAAGGAGAGCAAAGAATGGAGCAAAGGCTAGAGGGAAAGCGGATTGTGTGTGTGTGTGTGTGTGTGTGTGTGTGTGTGTGTGTGGTGCTGCAAGGAATTCTAGGGCCTCGTGCATAATAGGCAAGTGCTCTCCACTGCTCTATGCCCTAGCCTGTGATCATTTGTTTTTTAAATTACCTGATGATTGCATTGGTCTACTGCACCCCGGACAGGAGCTGCCTGATAGTGCTGAAGAAGCTCTAATTGCTATCCTGGAATCGGGGGAAGGGGTGAGATTTCATGCATGGGAAAGTTTGGTCTTAGCCAGGAGTCTCAGATCTCTATCCATAATAAAAGGAAAGTAACATCTATGGGCAAAAATAGTGAAACATTCTTAAAGAAACAGGAGCCAAAGTCATTTGATGAGTATGAGTGTGTAGCTACCAAAGAGTGGAAGAAGGAAGTGTGAAATGTTCCTCAGGGAGTGTCAGAATTCATATCCTAGGAGACTAAGATAATGATTCTGGAGTAAGCTTAATACCCCTGAGGTTGGAATTGACACCGAAAGACGAAAAGTTCAAAACACTTTGTGTTTCCTCAGTTCATTCATGCATACATGTGCAGACTCAGAAGAGATGGAGAGCTGCGAGAAAATAGGTTAAATGCCGTAAGACATTCTAATGAGTGACCAAGATCATTGAAAACGGTAAGGAGAGGTATGTAATCAAGCAAATGAAGGCTCAGCGGCTTGGAGGGCTGACTGCTTGATTTGTCATGTAAATGTGTACACTGTAAAGGTAGGAGGGGATGGTTTGGATAATTAAGGATTTGAGGTATGAAAAGATGACTGATACTGCTCATAGCCAAGTCTAGGTATAGGTGATTAGAACGGATCTCACGATCTCTGAAACACAGAAGCATTCTCGAGTGCCTTCGTGTTATCACTGAACCTGCTGTAAATGCAGTCATTAGCTCTATACTTCACAGTCCCTTTCCTCCCAGAATGCAGGCTGTTCCTGTGACTTATTTTGACCAAGAGAAAGAGGATGATGTTGTGGTGTAAGGTTTTGCATGTTGATCTGAGGGCCTGGCATTTTTTGCTTCATGTTTTTTGGGATGCTGTCATCTATCTCATATTGCAAGCCAACCATAAACAAAATAGACACCCCACTCCCATTGAAAATGGAACTGCAGCCCAGCTCCTAGCTAGCCCACCAGGAAAGGCATGGGTGTGCCTGGGGGAATACAAACTGAAGAACCACTAAACAGTTCAGAGGTGTGAAAATAATCCATTTCATGGTTGTTTTAAGATGCTGAGTTTGGGGGTAGTTTGTTACACAGCAATGAGTAATTCACACAGGAAAGTGTGACTGAAGTGTGAGTAACATAAGGTAGAGGGTACATTCAAGGAACCAAGAAACCAATATTGGGAGGATCCCCATCACTTGCCAGTGACCGAGGCGACAATGTTGGAGTGCATGATAAAGTGCCAGGATGAAAAATCTTCAAGACACCAATTACAGTACGGTCTAACAAAAAGAGATTCTAAGCAAAGATTTTAACATAGCTGGGTTCTTTTTAAATGCATGTGTGTATTTTTGTATGACCATTATAACATGTATGTGTGAGTGTCAATTAAGACCAGAAGAGGGTATTAGATTGCTGTGACACAGACATGTACTACAGTTCTACATGGAGATATGAAGCAATCAGAGTCACGTATGTATACAAAAACAGACTTCAATATACATACTTTCACAATTATATATGAGTGCTTGTGCACTCAAATGCATCAGCCTTCACACACACATGCCACACAGGAATGCCCAAAAGCACATACAAACATATATGCAAATGCACAAAAATATAACTACATAAATACTGACCTCACAGACACACAGTCTCCCATAGCAACAAACAGATAACACACTTAGGTGTACTTGGACTCACACTGATGTCTGGAGACTTGAACAGAGTAAAATGCATACATGTACCTCAACACACAATATACTTAGTTGCACCTATGTATAATAATAGTGTTTACATATGGTCCTAAATACAGAATAAATGTTATAATTTTTTCATGCATTCAACATAACAGGAATATATGTATATATACATAAAAATATAAGCACCAAAACATTTGTGGCCAAGTATAAACATATTTGAGGATGGACACATGGACCATTGCACAACTGAAAGGACAAACATGTATCTAGTTCCAAGTATATATAAGTCTTGTTGACACTAAGACAACTGACAATGCTTTTTCCGTACATGTTTTCTTTTGTTTCTTTCTTCCCTTTTTTCTTTTTTCTGCCCTAGCTGGGGATGGAGCCTAAGATCTTACATATGCAAGAGGAGCACTCTACCACTGAGCCATCATCCTGTGCTTTGGTTAGATTTGGAAGTTAGTTTAGATTTGTGCTCTGCTTGTGTTTTTCAGCTGGATGGGACAGGGGCCTTTTCCATAGCAGCCAATGGGCTTCTGCTTCATTAAGGTTGCAGGAAGCTAGAGCTGTAATGAAAACAGACGACTAAGCCTATAAAAATGTAGTAAGAAACAGAGATGGAGAAGCACTGTTTTCTGTGCTCGTAGGAGCATCCCTATGGTTTGGCGATGTTCAATACAACCTACTTCAAATCCCGGGTCTTCTGCTGTTTAACCTGTCACCTTGGATAAATCACTTCATCTCTCTGAACCTGTTTCCTCATTTGGAATAGTGCTAGATAATAATAGCAAGTATAACAAAGGGTTAGTTTAAGTATTAATGGAATGAATACTCACAAAACACAGAGGTACATTACATATGGTGAGCTACTAGTATCAGGTGTTGCTGCTGGTGATGTTTTAATTAAACACTCTCTCTTGTCAGCTAGAGAACCCTGATTTCTACCATTAGTTCCACCTGTTACCACTTTAATTTCAGAGATGACAATGCGATATAGGTCAGGGAAAGAGTTAAGGGGTGGAGGGACAGTATTCAGTTCATGGCTCAGAACTTTCAAATCCATGTGTGGTGCTTACAGGAAAGGATACACCTATGTATGATGCATCATTAGATAACAGGAAGCTCTAGACAGAAATTACCTTTCCAAAGCCCCATTCCAAAGACTAGCTAGTGAGCTTACAGTGGATTCTGTCCTTAAGAGTTCCGTATAAAGTGAACATGGAAAGAGGCAACTGTCTCTCTTTTTTTTTTTCTTCTAGATCTCTGAGGAGTCTAGTTAAACACTGAAAAAAATGAAAAAAAAATATGTCATAGTATAAGTACAGGCTTTTCTACCTGCACCCTAGTTCTGGGATAACAACTCAGAGGCCATATGCTAGGCTTGTTCCATGACTCACTCATATCTTAACCTGTTTATACTATTCTATGTCTGCCACATGGCTAGTTACCTCTCCTCAGTTTCATACTTCTGACTTCCTCTGAGTTGGGTGGGGAGTCTCTGCCTCTACTCTTTCCCAGAGTCCCTCTCCCTCTGCCAGATGTCCCACCTGTCCCAGATGTCCACCTCAGCTTATTGGTCGTCAGACTTTTATGGACAGGCGATGCTTCTGTACAGTATCCAACAGATCATCTATCCTTACATGTAAGGGAACAGTTCAGCTCATTTACCCGAGCTCATGCATCTGAGTAACTAACATTTAGATTTTTAAAAATATAAACAAAATGGAAGAGGAAGAATTCATTTTAAGGGCGTGGCCCTTCTTGGATGAACACACTTAAGTGGATGGCCTTGCACTTTTGTGTTTATGGACAGCACAAATGGAACTCAGTAAGTGACAAAAATGAAGAAGAAATGAAGTTCTATGGGGGTGGAGAGTGGAAGGCAGATCTGGAGCAAGAAGGTAAATATTTCAAATTCATGGATGTATGAAGTTATTAAAGAATTAACAGCCGGGCAGTTGTTGTGCATGCCTTTAATCCCAGCACTTGGGAGGCAGAGGCAGGCTGATTTCTGAGTTGGAGGCCAGCCTGGTCTACAGAGTGAGTTCCCGGACAGCCAGGGTTATACAGAGAAACCCTGTCTCAAAACAAACAAACAAAAAAGAATTAACAAAAAATTATGTTGAAAAATACAAAACGATCAGTGCCAAATAGTTGAGTTCCTGTCCTAGAGGTGTCAATCAGCTTCTAACAGAATATAGGGCTTTTCCCGATGCTTACCAATGAAAGACTGCAGTACCTTTTCTATGCCTACCTTTCTATGTCAGGACCTTCCTTATGACTCTATCAACCAGTAGTTCATTTTTATTATTGCACGGTACTCTTTTTTTTTTTTTTTTTTCCATTTTTTATTAGGTATTTAGCTCATTTACATTTCCAATGCTATACCAAAAGTCCCCCTTACCCACCCACCCCCACTCCCCTACCCACCCACTCCCCCCCTTTGGCCCTGGCGTTCCCCTGTACCGGGGCACACAAAGTCTGCGTGTCCAATGGGCCTCTCTTTCCAGTGATGGCCGACTAGGCCATCTTTTGATACATATGCAGCTAGAGTCAAGAGCTCAGGGGTACTGGTTAGTTCATAATGTTGTTCCACCTATAGGGTTGAAGATCCCTTTAGCTCCTTGGGTACTTTCTCTAGCTCCTCCATTGGGAGCCCTGTGATCCATCCATTAGCTGACTGTGAGCATCCACTTCTGTGTTTGCTAGGCCCCGGCATAGTCTCACAAGAGACAGCTACATCTGGGTCCTTTCAGTAAAATCTTGCTAGTGTATGCAATGGTGTCAGCATTTGGAAGCTGATTATGGGGTGGATCCCTGGATATGGCAGTCTCTACATGGTCCATCCTTTCATCTCAGCTCCATACTTTGTTTCTGTAACTCCTTCCATGGGTGTTTTGTTCCCACTTCTAAGGAGGGGCCTAGTGTCCACACTTCAGTCTTCATTTTTCTTGAGTTTCATGTGTTTAGGAAATTGTATCTTATATCGTGGGTATCCTAGGTTTTGGGCTAGTATCCACTTATCAGTGAGTACATATTGTGTGAGTTCCTTTGTGATTGTGTTACCTCACTCAGGATGATGCTCTCCAGGTCCATCCATTTGGCTAGGAATTTCATAAATTCATTCTTTTTAATAGCTGAGTAGTACTCCATTGTGTAGATGTACCACATTTTCTGTATCCATTCCTCTGTTGAGGGGCATCTGGGTTCTTTCCAGTTTCTGGCTATTATAAATAAGGCTGCTATGAACATAGTGGAGCATGTGTCCTTCTTACCAGTTGGGGCTTCTTCTGGATATATGCCCAGGAGAGGTATTGCTGGATCCTCCGGTAGTACTATGTCAAATTTTCTGAGGAACCGCCAGACGGATTTCCAGAGTGGTTGTACAAGCCTGCAATCCCACCAACAATGGAGGAGTGTTCCTCTTTCTCCACATCCTCGCCAGCATCTGCTGTCACCTGAATTTTTGATCTTAGCCATTCTCACTGGTGTGAGGTGGAATCTCAGGGTTGTTTTGATTTGCATTTCCCTGATGATTAAGGATGTTGAACATTTTTTCAGGTGCTTCTCTGCCATTCGGTATTCCTCAGGTGAGAATTCTTTGTTCAGTTCTGAGCCCCATTTTTTAAGGGGGTTATTTGATTTTCTGAGGTCCACCTTCTTGAGTTCTTTATATATGTTGGATATTAGTCCCCTATCTGATTTAGGATAGGTAAAGATCCTTTCCCAGTCTGTTGGTGGTCTTTTTGTCTTATAGACAGTGTCTTTTGCCTTGCAGAAACTTTGGAGTTTCATTAGGTCCCATTTGTCAATTCTCGATCTTACAGCACAAGCCATTGCTGTTCTGTTCAGGAATTTTTCCCCTGTGCCCATATCTTCAAGGCTTTTTCCCACTTTCTCCTCTATAAGTTTCAGTGTCTCTGGTTTTATGTGAAGTTCCTTGATCCACTTAGATTTGACCTTAGTACAAGGAGATAAGTATGGATCGATTCGCATTCTTCTACGTGATAACAACCAGTTGTGCCAGCACCAATTGTTGAAAATGCTGTCTTTCTTCCACTGGATGGTTTTGGCTCCCTTGTCGAAGATCAAGTGACCATAGGTGTGTGGGTTCATTTCTGGGTCTTCAATTCTATTCCATTGGTCCACTTGTCTGTCTCTATACCAGTACCATGCAGTTTTTATCACAATTGCTCTGTAGTAAAGCTTTAGGTCAGGCATGGTGATTCCACCAGAGGTTCTTTTATCCTTGAGAAGAGTTTTTGCTATCCTCGGTTTTTTGTTATTCCAGATGAATTTGCAAATTGCTCCTTCTAATTCGTTGAAGAATTGAGTTGGAATTTTAATGGGGATTGCATTGAATCTGTAGATTGCTTTTGGCAAGATAGCCATTTTTACAATGTTGGTCCTGCCAATCCATGAGCATGGGAGATCTTTCCATCTTCTGAGATCTTCTTTAATTTCTTTCTTCAGGGACTTGAAGTTTTTATCATACAGATCTTTCACTTCCTTCGTTAGAGTCACGCCGAGATATTTTATATTATTTGTGGCTATTGAGAAGGGTGTTGTTTCCCTAATTTCTTTCTCAGCCTGTTTATTCTTTGTGTAGAGAAAGGCCATTGACTTGTTTGAGTTAATTTTATATCCAGCTACTTCACCGAAGCTGTTTATCAGGTTTAGGAGTTCTCTGTTGGAATTTTTAGGGTCACTTATATATACTATCATATCATCTGCAAAAAGTGATATTTTGACTTCCTCTTTTCCAATTTGTATCCCCTTGATCTCCTTTTGTTGTCGAATTGCTCTGGCTAATACTTCAAGTACTATGTTGAAAAGGTAGGGAGAAAGTGGGCAGCCTTGTCTAGTCCCTGATTTTAGTGGGATTGCTTCCAGCTTCTCTCCATTTACTTTGATGTTGGCTACTGGTTTGCTGTAGATTGCTTTTATCATGTTTAGGTATTGGCCTTGAATTCCTGATCTTTCCAGAACTTTTATCATGAATGGGTGTTGGATCTTGTCAAATGCTTTTTCTGCATCTAACGAGATGATCATGTGGTTTTTGTCTTTGAGTTTGTTTATATAATGGATTACATTGATGGATTTTCGTATATTAAACCATCCCTGCATCCCTGGAATAAAACCTACTTGGTCAGGATGGATGATTGCTTTAATGTGTTCTTGGATTCGGTTAGCGAGAATTTTATTAAGAATTTTTGCATCGATGTTCATAAGAGAAATTGGTCTGAAGTTCTCTATCTTTGTTGGATCTTTCTGTGGTTTAGGTATCAGAGTAATAGTGGCTTCATAAAATGAGTTGGGTAGAATACCTTCTACTTCTATCTTGTGAAAAAGTTTGTGCAGAACTGGAGTTAGATCTTCTTTGAAGGTCTGATAGAACTCTGCACTAAACCCGTCTGGTCCTGGGCTTTTTTTGGCTGGGAGACTATTAATAACTGCTTCTATTTCTTTAGGGGATATGGGACTGTTTAGAAGGTCAACTTGATCCTGATTCAACTTTGGTACCTGGTATCTGTCCAGAAATTTGTCCATTTCGTCCAGGTTTTCCAGTTTTGTTGAGTATAGCCTTTTGTAGAAGGATCTGATGGTGTTTTGGATTTCTTCAGGATCTGTTGTTATGTCTCCCTTTTCATTTCTGATTTTGTTAATTAGGATTTTGTCCCTGTGCCCTTTAGTGAGTCTAGCTAAGGGTTTATCTATCTTGTTGATTTTCTCAAAGAACCAACTCCTCGTTTGGTTAATTCTTTGAATAGTTCTTCTTGTTTCCACTTGGTTGATTTCACCCCTGAGTTTGATTATTTCCTGCCGTCTACTCCTCTTGGGTGAATTTGCTTCCTTTTTTTCTAGAGCTTTTAGATGTGTTGTCAAGCTGCTAGTATGTGCTCTCTCCCGTTTTTTCTTGAAGGCACTCATAGCTATGAGTTTCCCTCTTAGAAATGCTTTCATTGTGTCCCAAAGGTTTGGGTACGTTGTGGCTTCATTTTCATTAAACTCTAAAAAGTCTTTAATTTCTTTCTTTATTCCTTCCTTGACCAAGGTATCATTGAGAAGAGTGTTGTTCAGTTTCCATGTGAATGTTGGCTTTCTGTTATTTATTTTGTTATTGAAGATCAGCCTTGGTGCATGGTGATCTGATAGGATACATGGGACAATTTCAATATTTTTGAATCTGTTGAGGCCTGATTTGTGACCTATTATGTGGTCAATTTTGGAGAAGGTACCATGAGGTGCTGAGAAGAAGGTATATCCTTTTGTTTTAGGATAAAATGTTCTGTAGATATCTGTCAGATCCATTTGTTTCATCACTTCTGTTAGTTTCAGTGTGTCCCTGTTTAGTTTCTGTTTCCATGATCTGTCCATTGGTGAAAGTGGTGTGTTGAAGTCTCCCACTATTATTGTGTGAGGTGCAATGTGTGCTTTGAGCTTTACTAAAGTTTCTTTAGTGAATGTGGCTGCTCTTGTATTTGGAGCATAGATATTCAGAATTGAGAGTTCCTCTTGGAGGATTTTACCTTTGATGAGAATGAAGTGTCCCTCCTTGTCTTTTTTGATGACTTTGGGTTGGAAGTCAATCTTATCAGATATTAGGATGGCTACTCCTGCTTGTTTCTTCATACCATTTGCTTGGAAAATTGTTTTCCAGCCTTTCATTCTGAGGTAGTGTCTATCTTTTTCTCTGAGATGAGTTTCCTGTAAGCAGCAAAATGTTGGGTCTTGTTTGTGTAGCCAGTTTGTTAGTCTATGTCTTTTTATTGGCGAGTTGAGACCATTGATGTTAAGAGATATTAAGGAAAAGTAATTGTTGCTTCCTGTTATTTTAGTTGTTAAAGGTGGCATTCTGTTCTTGTGGCTGTCTTCTTTTAGGTTTGTTGAGGGATTACCTTCTTGTTTTTTCTAGGGCGTTGTTCCCGTTCTTGTATTGGTTTTTTTCTGTTATTATCCTTTGAAGGGCTGGATTCGTGGAGAGATAATGCGTGAATTTGGTTTTGTCGTGGAATACTTTGGTTTCTCCCTCTATGATAATTGAGAGTTTGGCTGGGTATAGTAGCCTGGGCTGCAGTTTGTGTTCTCTTAGTGTCTGTATAACATCTGTCCAGGCTCTTCTGGCTTTCATAGTCTCTGGTGAAAAATCTGGTGTAATTCTGATAGGCTTGCCTTTATATGTTACTTGACCTTTTTCCCTTACTGCTTTTAGTATTCTATCTTTATTTAGTGCATTTGATGTTCTGATTATTATGTGTCGGGAGGAATTTCTTTTCTGGTCCAGTCTATTTGGAGTTCTGTAGGCTTCTTGTATGTTCATATGCATCTCATTCTTTAGATTTGGGAAGTTTTCTTCAATAATTTTGTTGAAGATGTTTGCTGGACCTTTGAGTTGAAAATCTTCATTCTCATCCACTCCTATTATCCGTACGTTTGGTCTTCTTATTGTGTCCTGGATTTCCTGGATATTTTGAGTTAGGATCTTTTTGCATTTTCCATTTTCTTTGATTGTTGTGCCGATGTTCTCTATGGAATCTTCTGCACCTGAGATTCTCTCTTCCATCTCTTGTATTCTGTTGCTGATGCTCAAATCTATGGTTCCAGATTTCTTTCCTAGGGTTTCTATCTCTAGTGTTGCCTCGCTTTGAGTTTTCTTTATTGTGTCTACTTCCCTTTTTAGGTCTAGTATGGTTTTGTTCATTTCCATCACCTGTTTGTATGTTTTTTCCTCTTTTTCTGTAAGGACTTCTACCTGTTTGATTGTGTTTTCCTGTTTTTCTTTAAGGACTTGTAACTCTTTAGCAGTGTTCTCCTGTATTTCTTTAAGTGATTTATTAAAGTCCTTCTTGATGTCCTCTACCATCATCATGAGATATGCTTTTAAATCTAGGTCTAGGTTCTCAGGTGTGTTGGGGTTCCCTGGACTGGGCGAAGTGGGTGTGCTGGGTTCTGGTGATGGTGAGTGGTCTTGGTTCCTGTTAGTAAGATTCCTCCGTTTACCTTTCGCCATCTGGTAATCTCTGGAGTTAGTAGTTATAGTTGACTCTGTTTAGAGATTGTTCTTCTGGTGATTCTGTTACCGTCTATCAGCAGACCTGGGAGACAGATTCTCTCCTCTGAGTTTCAGTGCTCAGAGCACTCTCTGCTGGCAAGCTCTCTTACAGGGAAGGTGCGCAGATATCTTGTATTTGGACCTCCTCCTGGCCGAAGAAGAAGGCCCAAAACAGGACCTTTCTCAGACACTGTGTTGCTTTGGCAGTTCCCAGGTGGTACAGACTCTCACCTAAGCAGACTAAATTCCTAAGTTCCTTGGAGTCCCGGGACCAAGATGGCGACCGCTGCTGCTGTGGCTTAGGCCGCCTCCCCAGCTGGGTGGGCACCTGTCCTCCGGTCCGGACGGTGGCTGGCTGTCCCCGGCCCACAAAGGGTGCTGCCTCAGCGCCTCTGTGCTTCCGCCTGTTCCAGAAGCTGTCAGGTTCTCTGGCGCACCCTCTCACCTGTTCAGACTAATTTCCTAAGTTCGGCGGGTCTCGGACCAAGATGGCGACCGCTGCTGCTGTGGCTTAGGCCGCCTCCCCAGCCGGGTGGGCACCTGTCCTCCGGTCCGGAAGGTGGCCGGCTGTCCCCGGCCCACACAGGGTGCTGCCTCAGCGCCTCTGTGCTTCTGCCTGTTCCAGAAGCTGTCAGGTTCTCTGGCGCACCCTCTCACCTGTTCAGACTAATTTCCTAAGTTCGGCGGGTCCCGGACCAAGATGGCGACCGCTGCTGCTGTGGCTTAGGTCGCCTCCCCAGCCGGGCGGGCACCTGTCCTCTGGTCCGGAAGGTGGCCGGCTGTCCCCGGCCCACACAGGGTGCTGCCTCAGCGCCTCTGTGCTTCTGCCTGTTCCAGAAGCTGTCAGGTTCTCTGGCGCACCCTCTCACCTGTTCAGACTAATTTCCTAAGTTCGGCGGGTCCCGGACCAAGCACGGTACTCTTGCTATGTGTATTTCTTACACTTCATCCATTTGAGTAAAAGCCAGTCTGGGGCCACCAGAAATAATATACTATGTCTCTAGTACATTGCTGTAATGTAAGAAAGTATCTATTCTAATATATTCCTGTACTATAAGGAAGTAGGGTCACTTGGAAGTAATCTTAAATGTTTTCCTCAGCAAGGTTACAGTTCAAACTTATTGGCTAAGCATATTGATCTTTTTTTATTTATTTTTTTCCTTTTTAAAATTAGGTATTTTCTTCATTTACATTTCCAATGCTATCCCAAAAGTCCCCCATGCTCTCCCCATGACTTTCCTCCCCCCCACTCCCATTTCTTGGCCCTGGCGTTCCCCTGTACTTAGGCATATAAAGTTTTCAAGATCAATGGGCCTCTCTTTCCACTGATGGCTGACTAGGCCATCTTCTGACATATATGCAGCTAGAGACACGAGCTCTGGGGGTACTGGTTAGTTCATATTGTTGTTCCACCTATAGGGTTGCAGATCCCTTTAGCTCCTTGGGTACTTTCCCTAGCTCCTCCACTGGGGGCCCTGTGATCCCTCCAATAGCTGACTGTGAGCATCTGCCTCTGTGTTTGCTAGGCCCAAGAGTAGCCTCACAAGAGACAACTATATCAGGGTCCTTTCAGAAAAATCTTGCTAGTGTATGCAATGGTGTCAGCGTTTGGAGGCTGATTATGGGATGGATCCCCGGGTATGGCAGTTTCTAGATGGTTCATCCTTTCATCTCAGCTCCAAACTTTGTCTCTGTAACTCCTTCCATGGGTGTTTTATTCCCAATTCTAAGAAGGGCAAAGTGTCCACACTTTGGTCTTCATTCTTCTTGAGTTTCATGTGTTTTACAAATTGTATCTTATATCTTGGGTTTCTAAGTTTCTGGGCTAATATCCACTTATCAGTGAGTACATATTATGTGAGTTCTTTTGTGATTGGGTTACCTCACTCAGGATGATGCCCTCAAGGTCCATCCATTTGCCTAGGAATTTCATAAATTCATTCTTTTTAATAGCTGAGTAGTACTCCATTGTGTAAATGTACCACATTTTCTGTATACATTCCTCTGTTGAGGGGCATCTGGGTTCTTTCCAGCTTCTGGCTATTATAAATAAGGCTGCTCTGAACATAGTAGAGCATGTGTCCTTCTTACCAGTTGGGGCATCTTCTGGATATATGCCCAGGAGAGGTATTGTGGGATCCTCTGGTAGTACTATGTCCAATTTTCTGAGGAACCGCCAGACTGATTTCCAGAGTGGTTGTACAAGCTTGCAATCCCACCAACAATGGAGGAGTGTTCCTCTTTCCCTCATCCTCGCCAGCATCTGCTGTCACCTGAATTTTTGATCTTAGCCATTCTGACTGGTGTGAGGTTGAATCTCAGGGTTGTTTTGATTTGCATTTCCATGATGATTAAGAATGCTGAACATTTTTTTCAGGTGCTTCTCAGCCATTTGGTATTCCTCAGGTGAGAATTCTTTGGTTAGCTCTGAGCCCCATTTTTTAATGGGGTTATTTGATTTTCTGGAGTCCACCTTCTTGAGTTCTTTATATATATATTGGATATTAGTCCCCTATCTGATTTAGGATAGGTAAAGATCCTTTCCCAATCTGTTGGTGGTCTTCCATTCCTATCTCCTTGTACTAAGGTGAAATGTAAGTGGATCAAGGAAATCCACATAAAACCAGAGACAGTGAAACTTATAGAGGAGAAAGTGGGGAAAAGCCTCGAAGATATGGGCACAGGGGGAAAATTCCTGAATAGAACAGCAATGGATCGTGCTGTAAGATCGAGAATTGACAAATGGGACCTCATAAAATTGCAAAGCTTCTTAAATGTTTTCCTAAAGCTCACATTTTAAAGGTTTGACTCCTAGAAATGCTATTATAGGGACAGACTGAGGAAGTAGACACTGCAGATCCAATGCTTTTTGTAGTCTGTCTCTGCCTGTCTCTTTCTCTGCTCTGCTTTATCTCTTTTTCCTAGGTTGATATGGGATCAGCAGCTTTCCTTCACTGGATAATCCTCTGTTGTGATAGCCCCTATTACCTTAGGCCAAAAATAATGGAGCCAAGTACCCGTGGACTTGAAAACTTTGCAATCTTAACTTTAAGTTGATTTTCATTCATTTTTCTAGGGTACTTTGTCATAGTAGCTGAAAACAAATGGCATAGCCTCATAAAAAAGAGGTACTGTTGTCTAGAGAGATGGTTCATAAGTTAAGAGTATGTATTAGTCTTCCAGAAGGATCTGAGTTCAATATCCAGCACCCACACCAAGCAGTTCACAACCACCTATCACTTTAGTTTCAGGGGATCTGACCCCGCTGGTCCCATGCATATGTGACAGACACATATACATACTTTTAAAACTAAAATGAGTTTTTTTTAAAGCAGTAACATTATGAGAAAGCATTGTTAAATAGAATTAATTTAATTTGACAAAAATCAGTAAGCAAAAAAATAAGCAAATACATAAAAGAGGCATTCATTATCTTGCCTCTTTTAAGTATTGCAAGGAAAAAACTAAAAAATGAGCAGTAGCTATACAAAAATAAAACACACAAATAGCTTTATTAGAAAGTGAATGCCTTAGTTTGTTTCCTGTTGCTTGATAAATACCTTGAAAAAAAATGTAAGGGAGAAAGGTTTATTTTCACATACAGTTCAGGGTACAGTCCATTATGGTGGGAAAATGAAGGCTTCAGGACCTTGGAGTAGCTGGTCAAATCACACCTATAGACAGGAACAGAAAGCAATGAATGCATTCCTCCTGTATCTCAGCCCCCTCTTCACTTATACAGAGCAAAATACCAGCCAGGGAGCAATGCCACCAATAGTGGATGGGTCTTCATATATTAATTAAAGTAATCACGATAATCCACCGTAGGCATCCTCAAAGGCTTCTATCCCACATGACTCTAGATTCTGTGAACTTGTTAACAGTAACCATCACAATGGGTAGAAGACCTGAGCAGGTATTTTTCTAAAGCTATAAAAGTTGCCAACAGGTAAGTAAAGATGTTTAACACTATTAATATCAGGGAACTAAATGTCAAAACCACATTGATGTATTACTTTGAGTACGTGTTAGTACAGCAATTATCAACAAGTAAAAACATATAAAAGGTCAATAAGAGTGTGGAGAAAAGAGAACACATGCACCACTGTTGGTGGAATTATAAACTGCCTTGGAGATTCTTTATTGTCTTACTTTTCTCATTGATGAGACAACATACCTGACAAAAAGCAACTTGAAGGAAAAGATGTCTATGGCGAAGGGGATACAATCCATTGTGGCAAAGATAACATGGCAGAAGTTTATGGCAGAAGTCACCCTTCAAGACAGTGGGAGTTGTGGCTTGGCTTATTCCTATCTAGGTGGATCAGAAGGCAGAGATAGCAGGGCCAAGCTATATGACCCTCACAATTTGCTCACACTCCCAACTCCCAATGAGTCACTTCTTCCAGTTAGGCCAAAACTTCCAAAGGTTGCACAGTGTCCCAAAACAATGCCACCAAATGGGGACCAAGCACTTGAATGTATGAGCCTGGAAGGCAATATGCCATATCTGGCTATACTCAGAAACTTGAGAATAGAACTACAATATGTTCTGACAATGCCATTACTGAATATGTAGCCAAAGGTGATGAAATGCCAAAGAGACGTGTCTGTTACAGCCTCTATTCACAAGAAAGGATGAGCCTTACCAAATGGGTTAATTTGTCATCTATTCTCTATTCAGGTATTATTTTCCTTAAGGTTTAAGTTAGACTGTTAAATATTGAGTTGTTCTAGTTTCTTTCCCTTTAATGGGAAGTAAGATATTCCCATTTGAATCTTTAGTAGAGTTCATTGTTGATGTCTTTGCAAGTTATTTGTATTTTATATTAAAATGATTTTATTATCTGTTCATACTACACAGGAATTTTCTGGGCACCAAGAACTTATTTATGGTGCGTAGAAGAGTGGATTAAGGCAGTGTCCTGGTAGTACCACAGAGGAAGCAGACAGGTGTAGACGTGATGTCACGCTGCATCACTTCCAAACAGTGAGTGCTTGGGTTTCTCCGAGCCTTATTTGTGCCATCTGTGAAGTCTTTTTCTTTCCTGTGTGGGTCAAGATGCTTCACCCTGATAATCTGCCCTGTGAGTCATTCTCCTCCCACACTCTTGAAGAACTCCTAGCATTCCACGAAAGTGTACATGATGAATACTGCTCTGTAACATTTCTTCTGACCTTTGCTTCAGACGAGTCCCTCTTACTTTAGAGTGCCATAATTGTATGCCAGTTTCCATCCAGCTGTTATCTATTTTGTTAGCACAGGTCTATCTTTCCCATTAGACTCTGAACTCCTTTTGAGGACAAGACTCCGTTTTTCCATATCTTTGTATCATCAGTGCCTAACTCAGAGATAACTCAGAGTAAGACCTCAAATGAAATATATTAAACATTATTATCAATCATGCTGATAATCACTTTCCATGTTGACATTTGTGATATTGGTAGTCGACCACACATTGTGTCACAATTTAGGCACTAAGCCATATTCCTCCTGGTTTCACACTTGTAACTATGAGATTTCCCCAAATGATTAGGTTGCATAAAAGCAGGATGTACTTGGATCTGTTTCTTATTCGGTGGGATGCTTGGACCTATAATAAGTTTTCGACCACCACAGTTTGACTGTGAAATGGTGCTGTGCTATTGGGATGCTATCATTTCAATGCCTTTATATTGACAGCAATTTGCCAGAAAAAAAAATAGGAAACCAAGCTGTGGTGGCAATAATCTCTCCTATGCTAGGGGATTCTCCATTCTCCTTAGCTGTTCACAATGGATTCATGAACACCAGCAAAATTGAACTTGCTGGATATTTGGACTTTTGCCCAATGTTGATTCTACTTTGATTATACAAGCAATTATTCCAGACATTGTGGAGTTCAATATGGCCAGGAAGATATTAGAATGTGTAGTAATTCATCAAGAGGCCTGTCCATAGAGTAGTTGGGGGATTTAAACATGTAATGAGTGAGAAGTTTTATAGATTATTGAATCAGAGAATCCAAAGGTATTCTGAATATTTATACATTTATAAATATTTACAGATCCTTTAAAGATAGAGTCTGTCATTACCAGTTTCCATGCTGTTTATTGTCAGGATCCAGTGTGATTTTCTAGGATTCTGTACTCATAGGAGTACTGCTATGTTATGCTCAGCTCTGCTGGATCTCCATAGAAAGGAGCTGGAATGCTTTGTGAAACAATGGTCTGAACTCCCAAGAACAAAGAATGAAGGGTAGTCTACTTTGATAACCACATTAACACACTACCAACATCTGTTCAAGGCAAAGACAACAGTATCTCCCAGAATTAACCTTCTGAACTACTGAATCATTAGCCTCAGTGGAGTGAAAGTTGGGCAACAAGAGCCTATTTGTCAGTGGGTCCTTAGAGAGACATGGTAAGCCATATTGTACAGAAGTAACAGCAGGAGAGTCTTGGATCAGCTCTGTGTGTTTTAAGTATAGAATATATTTGTATGGAAAACAGGCAGACAGTAAATGTAAATAAACTTTTACTGATACTTTGCAACTTTCATCATGTATTCCATTCCAGAATAAATAGTACATGGATCATTGCCCCCAGGAAGTAGCAGTTTCCACATTCATTCCTAAATAAATGTTTCCCCCTTTTTAAAAAAAAAGACAGTCATGATAGAAAAGTAACAACAGTATTAAGTGCAAGTCACAACAGTGTCAACTAACCTGGACCCTTGGAACTCTCAGAGTCTGAACCACCAACCAAAGAGCATACATAGGCTGGATCTAGACCTCCCCCCACATATGTAGTAGATGTGCAGCTTGGTCTTCATGTGGGTCCCCCAACAAGTGGATCAGGGGCTGTCTCTAAAGCTCTTGCCTATCTGTGGATCCTATTCCCCTAACCGGGCTGCCTTGTCTGGCCTCAGTGGGAGAAGTGCTTAGTCCTGCAAAGATTTAACATGCCAGGGTAGGGGGATTCCTGGGGGTGGGGGGATGCCACCCTGTCAAAGGAGAAGGGGAAGGGGAGGGACTGTGGAAGGGGATAACAAGATGGGGACAGCAATCAGGATGTAAAGTGAATAAAGAATGCAGGTCACATTTGCACTAATAGAATAAAACTAACTTTTGGCTGCAAGTACTATGATTCATGAAACCTTTAATAACTAACTGGATGAACTCTGTGAAGCTGTGCAAATGAAGAGCTCAGCAGTGCGCATGAGAAAGGGAAAAATCCAGCGAAGGTCTTACTGCAAATGTAAGCCTAGCAGGCATGACCTTGCAACCTCATGAAAAGACTTGGCAAGGCCAGCAAGGCCAGCTAGGTTTTTTTTTGGGGGGGGGGTAGGGGGGTTTGGTTTGGTTTTTGTTTTTTCAAGACAGGGTTTCTCTGTATAGCACTGGCTGTCCTGGATCTCACTTTGTAGACCAGGCTGGCCTCGAACTCAGAAATTCACCTGTCTCTGCCTCCCAAGTACTAGGATTAAAGGCGTGAGCCACCACCGCCCGGCTGTCCAGCTCATTCTTATGATGAAGACTGGCAGAAACTTGTGCTATTACATGTTTTCAGCATTGGTTTTATGTCTTTTGAAGTCCAGTTTCACCCTCTGACATTTTAGTGTATTCTTTTTTAGATAAGATTTCATTGCATAGCACACTCATGTTAGCTTAGAATTTCCTGTGTCACCCAGGCTGACCTTTAACCTAAGGTCTTCATGCCACAGCTTCTAAAATGGTAGGATTACAGGTATGTGCCACCATACTTGGCAGTATTCTCTGGTACATTCTTGTCTATGTGGTGTGTGTGTGTGTGTGTACATGCGCACAAGCCTAAGGTCAACATCAGCTGTCGTAATCTGTTATTCTTTATATGATATTTTCAGACAGGATCTCTCACTGAACCTGAAGCACATATTATGCAAGATTGATAACCAGTTGAGCTTCAGGGATAATCTTGTCTCTACTTTCTCAGTGCTAGAATCACAAATGAATGATACTGTGTCTGGATTTTTTACATGAATTTCAAGGATCCACACTCAGTTCCTAATGCTTGCCTGGCAATCACTTTACCAACTGAGTCATAGCTTTAGGCCCTGATACATTCTTTTTACTGGTTTGTTTGCTTGCTTGGTTTTTAAAAAGATTATTTACATTTATTTTATGTGTATGAATGTTTGCCTGCATATGTGTACATGTTCTGTGTGTGTGCTTGGTGTCTATGGAGTTCAGATGAGGGTGCCAGATCTCCTAATGACGGAGTTGTGAACTGCTATGTGGATGTTAGGAAATGAACCCTGGTCTTCTGCAAGAGCAGCAGGTGCTCTTAAGAGCTGAGCCACATCTCTGGTCTCTTTGTTACTACATTCTTAATTAAAGTGACTCCTCCTTAGTATACATGTGAATTTTATTCCAAATTTGCCTTTATATGAATAAGACTAAACTGAGCTTTTTTTTCTTACATCAGTGTCTGGAGCATGCATCTTTTAATTTACAACACTTCTGTAGTACTCATTATGCAATCAATATTCTAGAAATAAAGTGAATACTATATAGTGACTGACACCTGTAATCACAATAAAATATTCCTTCCTTTGATGATTTGGGTATATGAACTATGTAGCATGCCATGTATAAAGTATGTGTAAGTATACACGTATATAAATTATTCATATATATATATATATATATATATATATATATATAGTCTCTAGATTTACTAACTTGAAGTGAGGCTGAGCTGAGCATCAGTGTTATGGCTTACTGTATTCCCTAGAATTGCTTAGGCACGTAATATTGTGGGCAGCTCAAGGGATGGGTATCCCATGAGCTGACTTTCTAGTGCTTATATAGCATGCCTGGGTGAATGGTATAATACTTCTCAGTCAGTACAAAAGCATACTGTACGGAGTCTGAATACAACAGGGTACTCTGTGAAATTCCACCTGTCATACCCCCTAAGTGGACCCCGTTAGAGGGTTTGACAAATGTTTTAATTCTAGTCCCTCAAACACACCTGGGTAGAAGATTATAATGGTGGAAAATACAAGCTCTAGGGGTCTCATAGATAGCAGGAATTTACTGAGTGGGTGAATGAAATGAAACTTTGGGTAAAGCTTACACACTGCTAGTATGAGCCATGAGACATAAGGATCTCACAAAGCATTCCAGGGAGCTTGTGAGGCCAGAACTATTGTACACTAATGGTGATATGATATTTGCCTTTTCACTATGTTATTCACACTGAAGGGACAGAAGCCATGGTGGATAGTGCTGCTGTTTTGTCAGTGTAAAACTAGACAGTAGCACCAAGCTGTTCCAGCAGCCGTCAGATTCTTTACTGCCAGCACACACAGACAACAAAGGAGGGGCAGGTCTTACAAGAATGCCCTTGATTAGGCAGTAAAAATACTAATTTTATTGAATCTCAACCCGTAAGTACTTGTGCATAAATCACCTCTGCACACTGAAGTGTGGGAGCTGTCTTGAGAAAAAAGTATTTCCACTGTTGTTTGAATTTGCATGCTGAACTAGCCATTTTTTATTGGATATTTTATGTATTTACATTTCAAATGTTAGCCTCTCTCCTGGTTTCTCTTCCGGAACCCCCCTATTCCATCCTCCCTCCACCTGCTTCTATGAGGGTGCTCCCTCATCCACCCACCCACTCCCACCTCCCTGCCCTGGCATTCCTGTACACTGGGGCATAGAGCCTCCAGAGAACCAAGTGCCTCTCCTCCCATTGATGTCCGACAAGGCCATCCTCTGCTACATATGCAGCTGGAGCCATGGGTCCCTCCATGTGTATTCTTTGGTTGGTGGTTTAGTCTCTGGGAGACAAGTAGGGGGATCTGGTTGGTTAATTTTGTTGTTCCTCCTATGGGGTTGCAAAGCCCTTCAGCTCCTTCATTCCTTTCTCTGACTCCTTCACTGGGGGTCCCCCTGCTCAGTCCAATGGTTGGCTGTGAGCTTCCACCTCTGTATTTGTCAGGCTCTGGCAGAGCCTCTCAGGAGACAGCTGTGTCAGGCTTCTGTCAGCAAGCACTTCTTGGCATCAGCAATAGTGTCTGGGTTTGGTGTCTGCTTGTGGGATGGATCCCCGGGTGGGGCAGTCTCTGGATGGCCTTTCCTTCAGACTCTGCTCCACACTTTGTCCCTGTATTTCCTTTAGACAGGAGCCATTTTGGGTTAAAAATTTGTAGATGAGTGGGTGGTCCCATCTGCCAACCAGGGGCCTTGCCTAATCTCTGGATATGGTCTCTTCAGGTTCTCCCTCCCCTTTGTTGGCCATTTCAGCTAATCTCATCCCTGTTGGGTCCTGGAAGGCTCTTGTTTTCCTGGTATCTAGGACTTGCTGGTGGCTGCCCCCCACCCCCAATCCCTTTCCTTGTTCCTCACTGCTACACCTCTGTTCAATTTCCTGACCCTCTATATATCATCCCCATCTCCTCTCATACTTGATCCTTTCCCCCTTTTTCCCCTCCTCCTCCTCTCCTCCTCCCAAGTCCTTCCCAACCTCTACCTCCCAGGAGTATTTTTCCCCCTTCTAAGAAGGACTGAAGCTTCCACATTTTGGTCTTCTTTCTTCTTGGGCTTCATGTGGTCTGTGAATTGTATCTTGGGTATTCCAAGCTTTTGGGCTAATATCCACTTATCAGTGAGTACGTACTATGTGTATTCTTTTCATGTTTTAAAAAAAGAAGTTCCCCTCCCCTTGCTAACTGAAAAGACAACCTACAGACTACGGTGATTCAGATGTGGGCCCTTGAGTAAACATTGAGCCTGCCACTTCAAGGAAGACAGCTGACAAGGATTTGTTGCCAGTGATAGAATTTTAGTTTTCAACCTAACACTGGAAGTTTAGAAAATGTGTATCCACCTTTGTGAGCTTGACAGTTTCCTAACACTGGCAGATTTTCCTAATGAGTCTAGTGATAGATACCAATTACAGATGTGATCCCTACAACAAGGTGTAATTAAAGGTATAAATATTTGGAAGATTTTTACAACTCAGAAAGGGTTATACATTTTAAATTATTACAACATATTATTGAGAATCACTCTGATTTGAAGTATGAATTTTAGTTTTTAAAGTGTATTCAGGTATAAATGCAGAATCATCGCAGTAAAAAAGAAATTCCTTGTCTTTGCATCTCCCTTCTCAGTCCACAGCCCTAGGTAACTGTAGTCTGTGTCATAAGATCTATAGATTTCTCTATTACAGACTTCATATGAATGGAGTTCTGCCACATGTGGTATTCCTAATAAATTTCAAGCACTATAGGGTTTTCAAAGGCCATCCATGCTATTTAGCATGCACCACTACTTAATTGCTCTCATGGTGAAATTAGATTGCATTATAGGAGTAATACTGATTTTCTTTTTTCTTTTCAACCAGTGACAGATTAAAGTTGTCACTTTACATACTCAGGTTTTACATCAGAAGTTTTTATTGTTTTGGTTTTTGGTTTTTCAAGACAGGGTTTCTCTGTGTAACCCTAGCTGCCCTGGAACTTATTCTGTAGACCAGGCTGACCTTGAACTCAGAGATCCACCTGCCTCTACCTTCCAAGTGCTGGGATTAAAGGCATGTGCCACTACCCCCCAGTTCCAGAAGTTTTATATCAACTAAAATTGTTACTAATGTAACAGTTGTTGTATAATTGTTACATTATATTATTAGGCCTGTGACAGTATCATATGGACAATGCCCATACTTTTCTTGTCGTTATTCCATAAACAATACAGTAAACCAAATGTTTATATATCATTTACTTTATAGGACATATTGGAAGTAGTCTACAGATGATTTAAAGAATTTAAAGATTAAAGAATATGAAAGGGTATGCCTTAATTTAGTGTTTTTGAATAATCAATGCAAAATATTACAATATCACTCATGAACCAATTATGTCAAACACAAGATAGGATTAATGAGTTTATGGTATAATATGATAGAGTTCTAATACCACACTGTAAATAACTATCATTTGTAGAGACTGTGTTCAATGTTAAAACAGGATATCTGCTATTATCTGAAAATTCAATTAAAATAAGAATCCCATTTTCAAACATGTATCCATATAAAGAGGCTTTTAAGTACATATACATCATATTGCAAACAATTGAAGTCAAAAGCAGATATGAGAACCCAGAAGCTAAGATATATTTTAAAGACACATTTTTTTAAAAGATTTATTTATTATTATATGTAAGTACACTATAGCTGTCTTCAGACACACCAGAAGAGGGAGTCAGATCTTGTTAGGGATGGTTGTGAGCCACCATGTGGTTGCTGGGATTTGAACTCTGGACCTTCAGAAGAGCAGTCGGGTGCTCTTACCCACTGAGCCATCTCACCAGCCCCAAGACACATTTTTTAAAGGCACATAAAATACATAGCCAGCCTTATCTTACTTTTTTCATATGACAGTATCTTCCTCTGTAGCCTAGGCATGCCTTGAACTCACAAATGCCCTGTTTCAGCCTTCTGAGTGTGGGAATGTACCAGCATGCCAAGCTGGTATTCTTATGATTTTTTTTTGTTTTGTTTTGTTTTTTTCTTTTGAGACAGGATTTCTCTGTGTAGCCCTGGCTGTCCTGGAACTCACTTTGTAGACCAGGCTGGCCTCGAACTCAGAAATCCACCTGTCTCTGCCTCCCACGTGCTGGGATTAAAGGCATGCGCCACCACACCCAGCTATAATTCTTTTTGTTTGTTTGTTTGTTTGTTTGTTTTTTTGAGACAGGGTTTCTCTGTATAGTTCTGGCTGTCCTGGAACTCACTTTGTAGACCAGGTATGGTGGCACAAGCCTTTAATCCCAGCACTCGGGAGGCAGAGGCAGGTAGATTTCTGAGTTCGAGGCCAGCCTGGTCTACAAAGTGAGTTCCAGGGCTATACAGAGAAACCCTGTCTTGAAAAACCAAAATAAATAAATAAATAAATAAATAAATAAATAAATAAATAAGTAAATAGGTGTGAGAATTAAATCAAATTCTCCTGAATTTTTTTAAAAAGAAAAAATACTGATTTTCAAAAACTGTGTCATATGTATATATAATCCGATGATTATTTTGAGAAACTTAAATGAATTTCAAATTTCATTGTTTTCATTTTAATATATTACACAGAAGTGTATCCTATACTAAAATCATCAATAGTCATGATGAGTGTGAATGAATCCAGAGACTAAAGCTTTTGAGAATTGTTATCTGGGACATCAATTCTCAGAACCTATTCGAAAGCTCATGAATAATTGTATGCTTGGAACTTAGAATGCTCCAGGTTTTTAAAAACAATAATTATTTTAATTTTTAAAACTTAAAATGTAATTACATAATTTTCCCTCTTCCCTTTTCTCTCTCTAACACCTTCAATGTTCCTCCCCCTTGCTCCTTCTCAAATTCATGGTCTCTTTTCTGCAATTGTTATTATCACACACACACACAAATACATCAATACAATCCACTGAAATTGTCTACTATTACACACACACACAAATACATCAATACAATCCACTGAAATTGTCTACTATTACACACACACACACACAAATACATTAATACAATCCACAAAAATTGTCTACTATTGCACACACACACAAATACATCAATACAATCCACTGAAATTGTCTACTATTACACACACACAAAGGAAAAAAAAAGAAGATTTCAGAGCCTTCTACTTGTTACTGGATAACCAGTTAGGGAACTCATGTCTGGGGAAGTCTAACTATCCCGCCCTCAACATTCCCTAGTTGCCTGTAGTTCTTTGTCTACTGGTAAGGCCCCATGAGAATTTTTCTCCTTTGTCTTAGGGTTTTCTTTACTGTGAACAGACACTATGACCAAGACAACTTTTTTTTTTTTTGGTTCAATATTTTCTTTATTACATTTCAAATGTTATCCCCTTTCCAGGTCTCCACTTCAGAAACTCCCATCCCTAATTTCTTTCTCGGCCTACTTATCCTTTGAGTATAGGAAAGCTACTGATTTGAGTTAATTTTATATCCAGCTACTTTTCTGAAGTTGTTTATCAGCTGTAGGATTTCTGTGGTAGAATTTTTGGGGTCACTTATATATACTATCGTATCACCTGCAAATAGTGATATTTTGACTTTCCAATTTGTATCCCCTTGATCTCCTTTTGTTGTCTAATTGCTCTGGCTAGCTCTTTGAGTACTATATTGAATATGTAGGGGGAGAGTGGGCAGCCTTGTCTAGTCCCTGATTTTAGTGGGATTGCTTCAAGTTTCTCTCCATTTAGTTTGGGGCTGGCTTAAAGGTTCAGAGGTTCAGTCCACTATCATCACGGTGGGAACATGGCAGTATTCAGGCTGTCATGGGACTAGAGGAACTGAGATCTCCATCTTGTTCTGAAGACATCCAGGAGAAGACTAGTTTTCAGGCAGCTTTGAGGAAGGTCTCAAAGCCCATGCCCAGAGTGTTACACTTCCGCCAACAAGGCCACACCTATTCCAACAAGGCCTCACCTCCTAACAGTGACACTCCCTGGGGCAAGCATATACGAACCACCACGCCCTTCCACCTTAGCATCTCTATTGGTAGTGTTCTTTCTCAGGTCTTGTTTAAGCAGCCACATTTTTAAGGTATCATAGAAGAAAGCTTCTCGGTCACTTCTAGGAGATGCAATTACACAGTACACTTCCCGATTCTCTATCTGTTACAATCTTTCTGTCCTGTCCTCTATGATATTCCCTGATCCTTAGGTGCAGGAGTTATACTGTAGATGTCTCCACTGCAGCTGGGCACCCCACAATCTCTGCACTTTGATTGATTGTAATTTTCTGTAATAGTTTCCATCTATTGCAAAGGCTCTTGGTTTCTTCAGCTGTAAACAGGATTATGATACTAGTGCTATTATTGTTTATTTTTATAAAACTGATTCAGTCTCTATTTTTTTAAGCCATGGTCTAATGTAACCAAGGCTGCTTTCAAACCTCATTGTGTCTCCATTATAACCTTTTTCACTCCTGACCTTCCTTACTCTGGAAGAACTGGTATTATATGCTTACACCACTATTCCTTCTGCCTTATAAAGCTGTTAAATATATAAGGTGATTTTCTTTATAAAGATGCTTAGCATTATCTGGCCTATTCATTTCATTCTATAAGGACTAGGCAGTACACATTGTACTCCAAAGTATAGTGTCAAACAATGGATTAGTTCAGGCCCTAGTGTTTCTTATTGTTTGGTGGATTTCTCTCTTTGTTGTGCACTTTCTCTCCCTCTTCTTCTTCCTCCCTCCACCCCCATCTATGTGTGTGTGTGTGCACGCGCTCGTGTGTGTGCATGCTCTAGCTCTTTTTACCTCACTCTACATCTATGTGACCAAGGATTCTTTGCTGATAAATCAAATGACATTTTTCTCTTGACTAAAACACTTCGGTTCTTTCCCAGTGCCTAGAGAATAAAGTTCATACCATGTGCCCTGGCTTGTTATGACGGGATAGCCTTTTCTTCCTCAGTAATTCTTCATTTAGGCTAGATGCCCTGGTTGTACTGAATTGTTTTAAAATATCCTGCACATTGTGTTCCTACAGAAGTTTTCCTGTACCTAATGCCTTTACTGCACTAGTCTATCTTTTTAAAGATTTACATATATATATATATATATATATATATATATACATATATATGTATATATATACATATGTATATATATATGTATATATATACTAAAGGTGGAGATACAGACAACTGTGGGAAGCCCCAGGACAATAATGCATTAATGTCTTTGCATACCTGACCCTCCCAAAGGATTCTATTTTTAAAAGATGAAACAAGCCCTAACTATATTCCCTGACTAGCCTAAACTTGCTGTGTCAACCAAGCTTCCCTACCTTCTATCACAGCCTTCCAATGGATGGAGTTACAGGTGTGTTCCAGACTGGGAGATTTTTAAGGACAGTGACTATACTAGTCACATCTATATTTCTGGTATCATGTGTGGTTAAATTACTGTTGTTCTTGTTTTGTTTGTTCTTGTTAACAACATCTTACATTTGTAAACCCAAACTGACCCCAAACTCATTGTATGAGTTTGGCTTTAAACTCAGGATGGCTTTAAACTCAAAACAAAACAACTACAAAAAGAATTTAGATCAAAAGGAACTTGAAGAAGCCGTTCTCTGTTTATTAATTCTTATATTGAAAAACCCCTCATGTTTCCACTTCTGAAAGCTATTAGTTGCGAATAGGTACTTGGTTAGAGGTAGTTTTTGCACACACTTCCCCTTCTCTGTGCTAGGATTTTGTCTGGTTTGGACCTATGCAGGTCTTGTGCATGTGCTCTCAGACTCTAAGTTCATTAGAACTTCAGCCTGGTTGTGTCTGGAAGATGCTGTCTCCTTGGAGTCATCTACCACCTCTGGCTCTTGCAGTCTTTATGCCTCCTCTTCCACATAGGTCACTTGAGGGGAAGGGTGTGATAAAGACATTCCATTTGGGTTGAGTGCTCCAAAATCTCTCGTTATCTGCATGTTGTTAAGCTGTGGGTCTCTGTTAATTACCCTGTTAATTACTACTGTTAATTACTACTACAAGAAGTTTCTAAGATGAGAATACCAGAATGCACTGATCTATGGGGATAATAATATGTCATCAGGAGTTGTTTTATTGCTATCCTCATTTAGCACAATAATTGAGTAGGTTTTCTGTTAGGATCTATGACCTATCTAGTCTCAGTTTCTTGGCTTCGTTCATTCCCAGTGTCAGGTATGGATTCAATCTCATGGAGCGAGCCTTCAGTCCAATAAAAGTGCAGTTGGTTACTTCCATAAACTTTGTGTCACTGTGGCATCAATGAGTTTATCTTGCAAGCAGGTCACAGTTGTAGCTCCCAGGGTTTGTAGCTGGGTGGGGTGGAAGCTTACTTTTCTCCTCAGGTAACTCCAGCACTATGAATACTAGTCAGTGGAAATGAAGCAATAAGGTCTTATCATCAGATTGTTGTGGGTAACCAATAGCATTGTCAATAGCCTGAAATGTTTGGGAGGTTTGTGTCTGGGATCCCTTTGGCCAACAATTCAAAAAGCTATAACCCATTCCTGATACTTGGACTTTTATCTCATAGATTATGATGTCTAATTGAGGCATTGTATCCCTATTATATATGATAACTCTACTGAAATCCCATATATTCATATTTTAAGAAGCTTCTACAGTAGTAGGGCTAACATCCACATATAAAACACAATATTTGTCTTTTGGGGTTTGAGTTTACCTCACTCAAAATTATTTTTTCTAGCTCCGTCCTTTTATCTGTTTCAAATTTTATAATTTCATTTTTCTTAACAGTTGAATATTCCATTGTATAAATGTACCACATGTTTATGGTCCAGTCAAGAGTTGATGGACACCTAAGCTCTTTCTAGTTTTTGGCTATTGTGAATAGAGCAGCAGTGACCATGGGTGAGGAGGGATGGAGATTGGTGTCTTATGTGATATTGAGTTTGACTTCAAATGGGCTTCATAGTCCAACTCTGCTGTGGCTGATGAGGCTGTGAGTAATGAAATTTGATGCTGTGTTATATGTCAGATTCTGAGGGTTCCACCTTGCTAGGTCCTACAATAATAGTATGTGTGGTAATCCATGTATGGTAGAGAGGAGACTATATGGGGTGCCCTCTGTGGTTAGTCCTTTAGTCTTTCCTATCAGCAGTGTACATCATGAAAGAGTAGTATCTTGGCAGCTGTGTGTGTTAGTTTTGGTTTTGGTTGGTTGTTGTTTGTCAGCTTTACACAAGCTATGGTCATCTGGGAAGACAGAACCTCAAGTGAGAAAATTCCTTCATCAGTTGCCTATAGGCAAGACTATGGGGCATTTTCTTGGTTAGTGATTAATGTGGGATGGCCCATATGATTGGGGACAGTGCCACCCTCTGAACAGGTGTTTCTGAGTTGTATAAAAAGGCAAGCTAAGAAAGGTATGGGGCACAAGCTAGTAAGCAGTGTTCTCCTGTGGACTTTGCTTCAGTTTTTGCCACCAGGTTCCTGCCTTGACTTGCTCTGATAATGGTGGGCTAAAGCCTGTAAGCCAAACATACCCATTCCTCCCCAAGTTACTTTTGGTTATAGTCTATCACAGCAATAGAAAATGTAGCTAGAACATGAGAAATGTGCATGCTGAAAGGGCATAGGAGCAATCTACACTCAGATTGCTGCTAGGGGCTATGCTTTCAGTAGCAATGTTATTTCTATAATTGATAACGGAGTATCTAAGAGTGAACTTTAGGCTTGCCCTACCAATGCTTGGTCATTGGTTGGCTTTTGGTGGATTTGTTATTGTTCCCTCCAGTCTTTAAGTTGAATTATCTGCCAAGGTTTGAATGGAAGTAAGTCATGTCTAAAGTAAGGAGCTATTTCCTGCCCCTGGGCTGCAGGTATAGCTCAGCAGCAAAATACCCACCCAACATGCTCAAAATGCCTCCTGGTGAGGGAAAGCAAGCCATAGTAACACCAGGACCATGATGCAGGGTTGGGGGGGGGGAGAAAAAGAAACACAGCATCATTCAATTGAAAATAAAAACTAGAACATCAGTAACATCAGGGAAGAAAAGGGCAAATGCAATGTGGAATAAACTAAAAAAAAATGAGTAAAAATGAAATTAGTAATAATAAACATGGAAGAAAACAACAGAAAAAGGAAAACATGAGAGATTAAAATTTGTTTCAAGAATGAAAAATAATTAAATAAAATTAAATAAAGAAAATAAATGTCACCCTAGACAATTATTGTCAGAGACATTTCTTTCTGGCTTCTTTTTTATTGGAATCTCTCATATATGGGGGCAGCAGTAGGTTGCACGGAAGGCCTGTTGTAATTCTCACTTTCCACTAGACATACTTGTAGGAAGACTGATTTCTAACTTGGGTCCTACCAAATCTATTAAGGCTCTCACATGATGAACATAGGTATATATCTGGATGGAAGCTGTCATTACTCAGAGGATATTCAGGAGCATGTGGGCTGGGCAATTGCTCATTTACTGCAGAGGTCCTCCATCTGTGTACCAAGAAACATAGCAAATGCACAAGCTACATGTATCCCCTAAATGACTTTCAGAGAGCAAAGGAAGCAAATGGGGTATCTTAGGGTTTTATTGCTGTGAAGAGACACCATGACCAAAGCAAGTCTTATAAAGGACAACATTTCATTGAGGCTAGCTTACAGGTTGAGAGGTTCAGTCCATTATCATCATGGTGGGAAGCATGGCAACATGCAGGCAGACATGGTGTTGGAGGAGGAGCTGAGAGTTCTACCATCTTGTTCCAAAGGCAGACAGGAGTGGACTACTATCTTCCAGGTAGCTAGGAGAAGGGTCTCTCAAAGCCCATCCCCACAGTAACATACTTCCTCCAACAAGGCCACACCTCCTAATAGTGCCACCCTGGGCCAAGCATAGTCAAACCACCATATAGGGTATGCAATCTAGCAAATAATCAACCTCTGCCTGGTGATAAAGCACACTTAACAACTGCTACTATTGCTCATACTGGAGTGCATGGCTCCTGACCATTGCACCTATCTCCACTTAGTCTCTCCCATGCTTAAACTTCTTAGTCTGTCCTTGCCCAACCCCCTCCCCTTCTTTATGTCTGTTGTGGCTGTCTTTCATCCAGCCATTTTATCAGAGTGCCCCCAGGATCTCTGACTTGTGATTGCTACTTCTTTTTAGGGCCTAAAAATAGTCTCACCTGGAACCATAGGCCCCTTTTCAAGATGACTCCTCACTGTAGCAATACTTGGATCTCTTCTCCAGTGCTTGCCTGCCAAGCAGCAGAAGTCACTGTCATACGAAATCCACCCACTAGATTTCAGGTTTGTGGGAACAGTAGGTTTCTTCTGCAGTTGTTTTTACTCAGGTTACCTTAATGTGCTTATTTACCGGGCGTTTGTGGGATTGGGGTTTAATTGTTCTTGTTTTTTTAAGGCAAGGTCTCATTTGGCCCAGGTAGGCGAAGACCTGGGTCAAGCCAAGGATTACCTTGAACCCCTGATCTTCTGCTGAAATTCTGGCCCTCTGGGCTACCACCTAGGTCTATAAAGTTCTATGAATTGAACCCCAAGCCACAGACATATCAAGCTGGCCATCTATCAACTGAGCTATATCCACAGCCCTAGATTTGAATGTAACATGTTTGAGGGCCCTTTCTGAAGGCTCAGGGAAAGGCAGTGTGGCTCAGTAGATCTAAAATTGAACAGGAGGCCTGGATTCCCTCCTGCCTGTCACTGACAAATTATATGATCAAGGGAAGCCACTTCATTGCCTTGGTTCTGCCTTTCTTCAGTCAGGAAATGTACATAATTAGGCCTGTCTGCTTAATGGGCAAGGTTCCTATTTAGATAAGGTATTTGTTCTCTCGGAACTGAGCACAGTGCCTTGCCTATAGCAGGAGCACCAATCGTTGCTTAGGGATGAATAAAAGGAAGTGTTTTGGACATGAGAAAGAATTCTATGAAAGTAAGCTATGAATAATAATAAATTCAAAAGCTGCCTACTCCAGTCACTTGGCCTTAATAGTAACTTGATTCAAACTGGTTCCTTACAGAAAGGATCAAACCACCTTGATAGGTCTTTGTTTTAGAGTGTAAGAAAAGGACAACTTTCAGTGACCAGTCATGTCTACAAGATATCAAAAGAGGCAGCTAATTTGGTCGATTCATTGAAAAAGCAAAGCCAACAATATCGGGTACTGTGCATCAAAGGAAGCTAAGTGGCTCAGAGCCTTTTGCATTGCTGCTCATTGGCTTGGCGTTATGTACACACAGGCATCCTTTCACTTTTAACAAAATGGCTTATTTTCATTTTTGAAATGGCAGCCACGTGGGAGTCCCTGGTTTCTGTAGAGAAGACAGGGAGAGGCCCAGCTGGTTGATAGCCACTGGACTTCTTGAGCCCTCCTCTTTGCCTTGGCTGCTGTTGGGAGGCAGGAGTCTCAGCGTTTTTTTAGTTCGTCTTTCGAATTAGTGCCCACAGACTCTGCAGCTATGAACATGCAATTAGTCTTTGTTTGTGCACAAAAGGGAGCTTGACCCTTGCCCGTCTTTGATTGGCATGTACAACTCTCATAGCTACTTACCTAAGGCCCTCTTTAAGGAGTGCAGCGTCTTGTTCCTGCACCTGCCTTCAGCTTTTCTCTTTTGTGACTTGTTCCACATAATATTCAGACCAACTCGCAGCAAGATTGCAGGGAGGAAGGCGTCATGCAGGCACAGTAAGATTTCCTGTTTTTTCAGGGAGTGGAGGGGGGTGAGTGGGAAGGAGGGAGGGAGAAAGGGAGGGAGGTTTGAATCTATAATCTGAGTTTGGGGTAATTGCTGAGCCCCAAAACACTTAGCAGGAGCCTAAAGAACTTTTTTTTTTTTTTTAAATAAACTAACACTTTGCTTGCTTTCAAAAGCAGACCTCCCCTGTCCTGGAAAACAAGCTGCAAGCACAAAGCTTTCCATCTCTTTCCTACCTCACCTGCTTTCCCACCAACATAGAAAGTTGCTAGTTTTTTGAAAGATAATAGCTATGAAAGACATGCAATTATTATAGCCAGACTTTTTTCTTTTCTCTAAACCATGTATAGAGAAGAGCATTCGTTAACGGCCTGAATGAGATAAATACTATGGTGGTACATTGGGTTTTCAAGAAATGGTTTTGAGGAGTTTGTTTCGTATTTGAAGCAGCCTTCTTTCTAATTACTCATACCTAAAATGCATCATGATATATAAGCTACCCAGATAGGATTCTTGGAGCAAAACTCCAAAACCTGTCTAGTTTGAAATAAAATCCTCTTCAACTACCAAATCTGCAAATAACAAGTAATAAATTATTCAAAATTATAATAGCTTCCTTTTTGGAAATGCCCATCTAGGTTTAGGCATGTTATTGGTTACTTTATAAATTTTATTTCCTCTTGGTCCAAATTTACTCTTCCATTTTGTGGTTTATTATCTGTTTAATTTATGAGAAAAACTGATGTTCAGAGACTCAAAAAAACTTAACCATGTCCAGTTGTTGAAAGGCAGGGGAAATAAATAAAAACTGGTGTTTTTGTTTGTTCTTCCATGGTCCTGAGACTTCATGTTTGAAGTATGCATATTAGAATTTATATAGTCAAAAGTTTTTGTCCTTGAACTAAGTTATCTTGGGAGCACAGATGTGCCTTCCAGAGGTGTCTAGCATTGTCTTTGGGATGCAATTTCTGACCTGAGTCATGTATTACATGGGAACATCTGTGTCACTCCACAGTCACACTATCCCTTTGACCATCTTTACTTTCCTACCTTAGTCAGTTACCCTATAATATAACCTGATTCCCAGATTTTAAAAAAGAAATCACTATGCTCTGAAGAAACAATGTCTTACCACTTCTAGAGAAAATATATGAAGAACTCTTTCTTCCTAAAACAGATGTGACAGCATGATTGGCATAGGTGTCACATTTTTGAAACAACTATCTTCCATGGGCCTTCCATTCAATGGACATCTGAGCTCTGCAGTATGGAACAGGACATGGAATGCTAGCAGGGATTAGCACCTTTGTACCACACTTCCTGTATTTGAATCCTGGCTCTACTACTTTATGGACAGTATGCCTTTGAGAAAGTTATTTAAGCTTTCTAATCTTAGTTTTCTTTCCATAAAATGAGGGTAATAAAATCTAATCCGAAAGGGTTGCTACATGAATTAAATAGCAATATGTTCAGTACCCTGAGCCTAAAATTACTGCGCAGTAAATGTTAGTTTCCTATGCTCCCCCTTCCTGTTTGATGTTTGGTAAAGTAATCTTTCTTTTTATAGGCATACTCACCTTTTCTGTGTTGAAAGGGCCCTTTAAAATAATCTTAGCCAGTGGCTATCAAAGATCTTAAGAACAGAATTTGCAGTTCACCAGAAAATATACAAAACCTCAGAAATTAACGGCCAAGGTAGAAGTCCTGTGGCTGAAAGGTAGGTATGGAACTCAAGCATTTCTGGACTGTCTGTCCCCTTGGCTAGATTGTATTGCCATCACTGAATCCTAGTCTTTAACTTTCCAGCACTCGTAGCAGAGGAAGTCTTAGCCAAACTTTAGTCTACCCGTAAGTAAATGCTAAAGCATCCACAGTGTTGGACAGCAAGACTCAGCCTACAGGTAGTCTCTGCTTTTCTGATTCTTTATTGCCAATGTATGTCTACACTATAGCTTTTAGCAAATTTGCCTTCACTTTAGAGTTATGCATCTGCACTTAAAATCCATATCTTAATGATGTATACAACAAAAGAGAGGCACTCGAACCACCTGTTGCTTTTTTTTTCCTATTGCATAATTGAAGGGAAATAATCTCAAAAGGCTTTGAAAATGTATTGGGTCAAACCCAAGTGAGAACGAACAACAGAGCATAGCAAGAAAATGTAAGAAGTTCTGGCCGATCTTTCTTTTTGCCCTTTGAGAGAGCATTATTATGTACCTGTGTCTAAGTAGCTTATTGCCAAGTCCAGTAAGCTAGAAAGGTGACAGTCATCAGATGTAGTCATACTGCCACATGAGCATAGGCAGCTAGAGATTTATGTATCAAATTTTCTATATTACAAAAAACATATAAGATATACAGCAAATGTTATTTTTCACTCTGTAAGTAGGATATGTGAATTAATAATGTACATTAGTCCTTTATATGTGGCTATGGTTCAAGAATGATTATTAGGGACTAGAGAGAGAGCTCATCGGTTAAGGGTACTGACTGCTCTTCCAGAGGATCCAGGTTTGAACCCCAGCACCCACATTGCAGCTCACAACTGCCTATAACTCCAAGAGCTAACATTCTCACATGTACATACATGTAGGTGAAACACCAGTGCACATAAAATAAAAATAAATAAATAAATAAATAAATAAATAAAATTTTAAAAAATGATAACCAGAAATGAGGGAAGAAAGTCTTTATTGGCTGAGATCTGATGGGGTTAACCTTTGGAGGAGTGAGTTTCACTATAATTGTATTTGGAAAGATCAGACCTGTCGGTTTACATGTTCAGTTTTTATTCAGTCTGTTTTCAGGTTTTAACTGATAATAAAGAAAAGACAGTAGAGCTTCAGTGACGGCTGCAATCTCTCTTACAAGGCCAGCACAGCAGACCGTGGATCTGAGTCAACAGGCTGGTAAACAAGTCAAAAAGATACCATGGTGTCCCTTTCACCTTGATCAAGCAAAAGCTTTGGGGTTTTTCAGTCTTGTAAAACAACAAGACTAATGAATTACAGGATGACACATTCTCTGTAAACAAGGCATGGTTCATGCATTTGCAGAGAGGCCATGGTTTGTAACATGAGTGCTCAGAGCAAAGCTTCTGATGTTGATGAGAAGGGAGCAGAAACGGGATTTGAAGACAGCAGCAAAGACCATAGCACATTTTGTTAATGTTTATTTCTGCTAGCAAAAACTGTATATGGTTAAAGGGGGAAAGGAAGCATTCATTTCACTTGGAGAAAACTTAAATATTAAGCAATCATTTTCACATAAGATCTTCTCAAAGATCCCTGGATGAATTTCTCCCACAGAAGTCTATATTTAGATGGTGGTTCATTCCTTTCATATTTATGGCGATAAATGTGAAGCCATGTTGTAAAGTTGGGTGACAAGGAGCTTTGTTATGTTTACTAAATGAAATGCAGTTTTACTGGATTGGGTTTCATTTGAACACATGATCTGATGAACCTTTGGCTTACATCATGCCAGTTACTTTCTCATTGTTGTAACAAAAGCAACCTCAGAAAGGGCTTGTTTTGAAGGTATGATCCATTGGTCCATCATGGTGGGAAACTTATTGTGGCAAGAGTGAGAAGCAGCTGGTCCTATAGCACCCACACTTGGGAAACAGGGAGATATGAAAATTGATGTTGAGATTGCTTTCTTCTTTTTCTATACTCTGAGCCCCCAGCTAATAGAGTGGTTCTACCCACATTCAGAATGAATGTTGCGTAGTCACTTTTTTTTTTTTGAAACAGGGTCTCACTATGTACTCCTAGCTGTCTGAAACTCAGTATATTGATTAGAGTGGCCTTGAACTCACAGAGATCCACCTACCTCTGCTTCCTCAAGAGCTCTTAGATCAAAAGGTCACCATGGCCAGCTTCCTGTTCATTAAAACCTTTGTGGAATTACCCTCATAGAAACACGTGAGGCATGTTTCCATGCTGATTCTAAATATCATTAGATTTAAAATCAAGATCAACCGTATGTGTGTGTGTGTGTGTATGTGTGTGTGTGTACACACACACACATACACACACACACACACATACTGTTTATGGTTATTTTTTAAAACAAGTTTGCCATGACCTCCTTATAGTATCAGTAGTTCTCATTTGCAGTGGCTTCACTTTGGTGTATAGCACTGGTTTGGAGTTGGGCTGTAGGTAATTTATTACTACTAAAGATCTGAGATTTGTTACAAATTGCGTGTTTTAGTAAACGATACCTGATTCCAGTTCATTCTTAGGACAATGTTGCTCTCATTCCCTTGCATCCCAAACCCTTGGCTGTTTGGGAGAGGACAAGGGCACACTTGTGTAACTTCTGAGAGCTGGCCCTTTATGTGAGCATTTTCTGTCATGCAATAGCTGATACTAGAGGGTAGCTGTGCCATTTCATTTCATTGTTTCAATGAAAAATTCATATGAAAATAAGAACCCTAAGATGGGCAGTTTTTCCTCCTTGGAGCAGAGATTCTCAACCTATGGATCACAACCCCTTAGGTGGTTCAATGAACTTTTCACAGGGTTCACCTAAGACCATCAGAAAACACAGATATTTACATTACAATTCATAATGATAGCAAAATTACAATCATGGAGTAGTAATGAAAATAACGTTATGGTTAAGGGTCACCACAATGAGTCACAGTGTTTAGAAAGGTTGCGAACTGCTTCTTTAAAGAGTTAAATTGCTATAATTATTCACTTGTTCAGTTGTTCAGTTCTCACTCAGTCTGTTTTAGGTATTTGAAAGTACTACATCACATAAAAGAAAAGTTGAACCTACTACTACACTTTGAAGTTAAGTGGGATCTTAGGTTGGGTGGAGGGCACAGCATGCACAAATATGGGTATTAAAAAAAAGCAAAAACAAAACAAACAAAGAAACAAAAAACACCCACATGTTTTTATAGAAGAAAAAATCCAGTATCTGAAAGCCATAGGATTTGAACAGGCCTTGGTGTATGCAGTTATATTTACAGTAATTACAACTCTGAAACACCTTTATTGTTGTTGTTGAGAGTACATGTGGAGAGGCCAGAGGACAATTTTGTGGAGTTGGTTGTCTACTTTCACCTTCAAGTAGAATAGGGGAATTGGACTTAGAGCATTAGGCTTTGTGGGCAAGAGTTTTACCTGCTGAGCCATCTACCTGGCCTTACAAGTATCTATTTTTGTTTCTGCCTTTTAAATACACATTAACCTGTCATAGAATGTACTCCAGAAATTCCAGCCAAACACATCTGAATGTGAATCTCTATCATCTGGAAAAGCTTGCAACAGTCTCTGTACAATTTTTACCACAGACCTCCACCTTTTACGCAGAGTGCTATTTTTTCACACTTAAAAGAAATACTTGAGATCTAATTCCTACCCAGAACTTACTCATTTAAAGCATACAATCTAGTACTTGCCAAATTAGCTCATCAGCTGCTTCAGTCAGGCCTAACAACCTGAGTTAGATCCCTGGAACCCATATGATAGGTGGAAAGAACTCTCTTCTAATGGTTGTCCTCTGCTATCCACAGTGCACATGGCACATGTGCTCATGAACACACACACACACACACGCACACACACACACTAAGTAAAAAAAAATTAATGTCTAGAAATCTAGAGGATTTTATTTGACTGGTAAAGTTGGGCATACTTTATCACATCTAATTCCTGAAAAAAAAATACTTTGATCAACCAAAGAAGAAAGTTCTGTATTGATTAATAGTATATATTCATTTCTCTGTTCCCAACCCTCAGAGGAGATGTATTTGCTCTGAATATTGCATATAAAAGGAGTCATGTGATAAAGAGCCATTTTTTTTCTTAGCGAAGTGTTTTCAAGGTGCATACATGTTACTACATGTAACATACTACTTTTTGTTGATCAGCTATACCCCATTATGTGCAAATTATCATGTTTCATTCATCAGTTTATGGATACCTAAGTTGTTTCTATAGTTTGACTATCACAAATAATGCTTTTATGGGCATTCATGTATAATTTTTTGCATTGACATATTTTCATTCTTTTGAATATATATACTGTAGGATATATTCATGTGATATTTCCATATTTAACATTTTGAATCATCTGAGTTGTTTTCAAATGGTTAGCAATATTGTATAATCCTACTAGAAATAATAGTTATCCTACTAGAAATAATAGTTTCCATTTCTTGACATCTTCACAGCACATTATCTTTTTAAAATAATAGCCTTTCTAATAAGTGAGATGGTACTTGACTTTGTTTTTTATGTTTATACATTGTCTTGGACATTGAACCCAGAGCCTTGTGCATGCTTGTGTTGAACCACTAAGGTATATTACTGCCCCTCTCCCCATTTTGAGACCGGCAGTGTTATCTGTGTAACCCAAATTGACCTTGAACTCAACATGTTCGTGCCTCTGCCTTTTTAGTATTAGGATTATAGGAGTGTACCACCAAGCTTGGGCTCATAGTGGTCTTGGCTAACATTTTCCAAATGACTAATGCTATTAAACATTGTCGTAAATTTATTTGCTACTTGTATATCTTTAAAAAAATGTTTTCTACGTTAGTGTTTCTAAGAGTCCAATAAAACATTGTAACCAAAATCAACTTGGAGAAGAAAGGGTTTATTTCAACTTATAAGTCTCAAATCGTACTACACTCCTTTGTTACAGGAAGTTGGAACAGTAACTCAAGAGGGGAACCTGGAGGCATGAACTGAGGCAGAGGCAATACTGCTTATTGGTTTGCATCCCATGGCTTGTTCAGTTTGTCTCCTTATAGCTCCTAGGACCACCAGCCAAGTGGTGACACTGCTCACAGTAAGCCGGGACCTCCCATGTCAATCACCAATCAAGAAAATTCCCTATAGACTGGCCTATAGGCCAATCCTATGAAGGCAATTTCTCAGTTAAGATTTCTTCGTCCAAGACAAAAGTAGTGAGCACAACTATCTAATCTGACTTTTTGCCTATGTTTTATTTGTGTCTCATATCTTGATTGTTAAATTGAATTATAAAGCTAATTTATATGTTCTAATTAAGAGCTCCTTTTCAAATACATGATTTGCCAGTAGTTTCTGTGTACTGTCCTTCTACTTTCTTTTTTCTCAGCATAATATTTTTATTGATTATTTGGGAATTTCACATAGCACACCCCAATCACACTCTCTCCGCAATCTTCCCAGGTCTGCCCCTTCTTGAATTTAGCTACATTTCTCTTGGTTCCTTATGGGAACAAGTCCTATGTTAAATGAAAGAATAATCCATGGAAATAGCCCCTGGCCCTTGGGGTCTGCTAAGGGTTAATGGCTGGGAAGTCTGAATTATCTTTAATCCTATTACTAGATTTAGATAATAGTTTAGAATTAGCTAATCATTATCGACTTACCTAAAATTCCATTGTAATCCTGGAATAGATAGGGACCCAGACTAGTATTTAATTCCTTAAGATTACAGGACTAGTGTGGAGACTCGATGGATGAAGGAGGGCAAGGACATTTTGTTGTATGTAAAATCAGCTTTGAACTAAAGGATTTCTAACTCACTTTTGGAAACTTTGACCTTGATTTAAATCAAATTTTGATTTGAAAATAAAACAAACTGTTATTAGCAAGAATCTAACCAACATCTGGAAACTGCTGAAATGGTTAAAACTGTAATGCAGTTTAAGAACCAAGAGGTAGGTGTTGGTGACTCCACCCTGAGGCCCTGATGCATATAAAATAATAAAACAAATGTGAAGATTTTTAAATCAGTTTCTAGGTGTACAGAATAGTTCTTTCTGTTTTCTACAGTTTCCTCTTGAGTTTCTCTGTACATGTGAATACTTTGCTCATGGACTCTTCCACTCTCAGAATTCAAAAGAATCTTGGAAGTCATATAACCCAAGCCTCCACTCCTTTTTCAAATCTACTCCCTAACAATGAATATTTATGGCAAAGAGAATACTAGAAAGAACCATGAGGGAGTGATGGCTCAAGGAAGTTATGCCTGTTTCAGGAAGGACAGACACAAATTAAAGGGAGAGATGAAGTGTTTTGGGACTTGAGGGAGAACAAAATAAATAAAATTTGCAAAGACTCAAGCAAAAGGCTAGCTTTTGAGATTTTCTTGTACATAAAGACATTTATATTACAAGATCTCTTCCATTCATCTGTAACCATTTGCATCCATGATGTCCTTCCTCATTCCATAGTGATCTGCTCTGTCTTACTAAGGGCTTCTCTGGGAATATGCCCTCTTTATATCTCTTTATATCTCCAGGAGGGGAAAAAAACCCATGATCTCATTAATTAGTGTAACCCTTCCAGTTTCTGACATTTGGGTCATGTAGGTAGTAATATTGGGGCACACCTATAAATATGGGGATAATAAGGTTAGCTATTGGCCTCAAAACCCCAAGACTGGATATTCTAATGGGGCTTTCAACTTATTCTATGACCATGGGAAAGCATGGTGGTTAGTATTTATTGTCAGCTTAATTAATAGGCTTTAGAATCACCTAGGTAACAATCCTGTAGGCTTATAACTGTGCTTTTTGGCTACTTTATTGGGTTCTTTTACCTACAACCCTTCTCCATCCCAACCCCCTCCAACACCCCCCCACACACACACTAGGTAGGGGAGAAATATGGTTAGAGGGAAAAGGGAAGTGGATGTCATTAGACTCCTTCCTGCTGATTAGGAGCGTGGAGTTCCTTGAGGCAATGTTGACTTTGCTGTCAAGATATCCAATTTCTTCTTCTCTCTTTGCTCATGACCACTTACCAAACCTCAGCAACAGGAATCAGGAGCAGCAGCCTCTGCAGCCTCTCCGCAGTCTGCCATTTATATACCCTCTCCAGAGTCCCGAGAATTTCAAATGGAAACTATCTACATGTGGCAGAATCATACCTGCCAGAGCATGAGGCAAATCAGAGCTGCTGTGGACAATCTGAGCAGCCACACGTGGGATTAAAACAAAAACATATTCACATAACAAAACTGGGTTTTTAAAGAAACCAAAATTCTCACTACATACTCTCTGTGAGAGTTTCTAGGTTGGTTTAACTGAGATGGAAACCCTACTATGAATGATGGAGGCATAGTGCATGAACTGAAGAAAAAGGAGACTGAATTGAGCATTCCTCCCTTTTTGCTTCCTGATTAGATGACCAGCTGCCTGGCACTGTTATGGCCAGATCTTCCCTGCAATGACAGGCTGCACTCTCAAATTACGAGCCCAAATAAACTCTTTCTTAAGTTGCTTTACTTGGACTTGTTTTCACAGAATGATCAAAGTAACCAATACAAGAAGTCTCTTAACAGGAGCTTAGTGACATTTTATGTGCAATAGATAGAGCTAGTAGCTCTTCTTCACCCAGTTGGAAGGAGGAGAGAACAGGAGAATGCTTGTTGCTTGGCAAATGATAGCAGCAAAGATTTAGATGAGCTTGCTTCAAGAAATGCTTATTGGGATTAATCACACAGGGCAGGGAGAAGAATCCTGAACCCAATGGAGACACTACCCTGTCTCACTGTTGATGATGGTGCTTCAGTTGTGTTTTATCCCAAAGCCTCATAGTGGTTTCTTCATGACTAATATAAACAGACTACAGAAAACCTAATACTATATTGCTCTGTGATAATGTAGACATAGTTGATTGTGTTCATCTGCCCTTCAATACAAGGTAACAAACAGATCAAGTTTCAGCAACATGGTACTTCGGCTGCTGCGTGGCAATGGGGTAAGTAGAACTCATACTTAATTCAGGAAGCAAACTTGCACTTCCTGTTCCCTTGCAGAGCCTAACCTAGGACATCATTGCTTATAGAGATCTCTAGATGTTAGAGGTAAGTGATTGACAGAAAGACAGCCTTGTTTTAGAAGGACATATAATGACTCATAGGAGAGCAAAGAACACAAGGCAATGTAGTGAGTATAATTGTGTGAGGAGTTCATAGGTGGCATGACACGGTTTGGATACCATTCTCTCTGTTGACAGTTTTCTCAAAGCTTCCTAGAATGCATGCTCCCTGGCCTAAGTCTTGAAAGAGAAACAAAATTATCATATAAAACGAAGAAGAGGCATTTCAGTTCAATCCAAGGGTCTGGCATGAGCAAAGACAGGGAGGTGGAAGATGACTTTCCTTGGAGAACAGCATGTGAGGAGGGAAACGCCGTGAGATGAAGATAACATAGTAACAGACAACAATAGCATGACTTACCATGAGATGGGCACACACAGTAACTTAGGACAGAGAACATAATTTTGCTGGCTAAAATTTAATAGAGTGCATTCAATACCATAGATAATACACTGAATGGGTTTTGGATAGTATCAATTTATTGCCTGGTATCACTTCTAGCAAATGAAATTAGGAGAGAATTGTGTAATTGGTCCTAAGAGATGTGGTTAGAGCTAGACTTTGAACCTAGAAACTGTTTTGTTGTTGTTGTTGGTTCTGCTGCTGCTGCTGCTGCTGCTTTTGATGATGATGATGATGATGGTGATGCTTATCACAAGGCTATACAAAGGCAGCAGCTTCATTTCAGTGCCCTTTGGTACTATATCATGGTCAAAATGAATTCATATTAGATAACATAACCTAGGTGCTAGTTCAACCCTCTGGAAGTCAGTTGGAATATGTTCAGTTATAATAAATGGATGCATACAAAATAGACCTTGAAGACAGAGAGGTGAAAACTGGCTCCCACGGGAGAAGGACCTACCTGTATAAGAACAAAAACGTTTCAGAAAAGGTTGTGAGATAGAAGCTCTCTATTAGTGAAAAATCCTATGGTCCTGCAATGTTTTCTGAAAATTTTAATTTCTTTCTTGCCAAACTACTCAGAGAACCACAAATCAGGTTCTAATATAAGTAGGGAATGCCTTTATCATCTCTAGGCCATCAAGAGCCAACCTCCTCCCTGATATGCCTTGTTCCGCTTAATCTAGGCTACATCTAGCTGTACTCCCCTGGGACTTAGAAGAACCGTTCCATGACTCTGCTTGTGCCCCAGGTCTTCAACTTCATTTACATATATGCTTGACTATATATATATATATATATGTGTGTGTGTGTGTGTGTGTGTGTGTATGTATATATATATATGTATGTATATGTATATATATGTATGTATATATATGTATATGTATGTATATATATGTATGTATATGTATATATATATATGTATGTGTATATATATATATATCTGGCACCTAGCTCTGACTCTAACTGTGACACTGTTTGTTATATGGTTTATAGGCAAGTCCCTTAACTAAAGAACTTACTTTAGTCTATCATGTAAAGATATCAGTGCTTACCTTTCCTACCTCAACAGATGGGAAAGGAATAAAATATGGCAATATGAAGGCTAGGGCTTTGGGAAAGCAAAAAACCTGAAATAAATATGAAGCGTAATTATTCTCTGTGCTTTTGCCTTATTGCCTACAATGACATTTCTAAACCCATTAAAAGCAAGAATAAAGTCTATGCCTTACCTTTTGGGAACTTAAGAATGTGAATCTTTCAGCTCCAATGAGCTTTTGCAGAGAGAGAGGGGCCAGCTTTGTGCCTCTGGCAGCTTCTTTATTAGGCCTTAGCAGCTGGGTTTTTTTTTCTTTCATATTATTATAATTTCATTTTGTCTAATTTCTGGAGAGTGCTTTGCCTCCCTTCTATTGAGAACAGTGGCTCTTGGTTGTTGTCAGAATTCTTACATAGTGAGAAGCAAAGTCCCCAAGCAGGCTTGAGCAGAGTCCTTTTTCTTGTGTGGGCAAAGGCACTAAGGACGAGTAATTGACAGGGGTGGCGAGAGGCTTTGCAAACTGAGGACAAGTGTACAATTCATGGTACACAGGCTGACCTCCTCACCTGGGCAGCGTCTGAGGACACCTGCCTGGGATCATTAAGGCTTCTTGCCCAATTGACATAGTGTGACTGCCTCCGCTCATGGAGATGAACAAAGCCAAGCATTTACTGACTGGAGTGCAGAGATGAATACAATTTGCCTCTTCGGCCAGGCCAGGCACAGACAGCTGCTCATGCAGAGGGGTTTCAAATAAACGTGTTTCTATTTAGAATGTGTATGTTTTGATTGAATTTGAAGAAAAGCATGAGGTGGCTCCCCCTCGGAAAACAAATTAATTATGTACTCCTGTGTGTCTGATGGTTGGAAGCCAGACATGGCTACAACAGCACTTCATGGAAAGAATTTTCTTCCCTGATGAACGTGAGACTCTTCTGTAGGACAACAGCTGGTGTTTTTGCAAAGTCACATGGCTGCTGCCTCCAAAAGGGTCTTTGAGGGAAACTTAGAACAATATAAGTAATCTTTTCTATTTGATGCAGCTACCCCATGATTTTGTTGTTTTCCTCACTTTGGATGGTGTATTCAGAGTTGTCTTTGGAGTTGTTACTTTGGAATTTGGATACAGGAAGGTGATTTGCTCTTGCATGTTCAGTTAAAACGGTTCCAGGGAGGCAAGAGCTGGTAGACCAAGTGACAAGCCCAAACAGTTATTGGACTGAACCATTTGCATTTCCATTCAGTTCATGCAGTCTGGGCCAAGCTGTTGACTTAGCGCTGTTGTCACTTGGGTGGCTTTGACTCTTCCATTCAGGCTTTAGAAACATCATTGAGTTAACAGGCCACACACCAATTCACCCTTCTCCCTCCCTACTCTTCAGCTCCTTTGTATTAGATAAGGAGGCCTTTCCCTGGTACAAAAAGGTAGCGATCCTAAGGTTCCATGAGCACTGTGCCCCTTATACCACCCCCAATTTGGTCTTTGTGTGAGGCAGCTTTTGTTTCCCTCTAAGAATTAAAAGTTAATTGATACCTCAAATGGATGTTGGTCACAATGCATTTCACCATCCAATGCAGTCCTGCATCCCATTAGATTAACCCTCTTCTGCAGTTCATTGTAAATAAACAGCCCACAACCAAAAAGCTTACCTACCTGAAGCATTGTATTCCCTCAGATTCTGCAGTGAAGCTAAAATTCTATGACAATGTCCCTAGGTTAATTAATTTAGATTAATGACTCTTGGAGCCCTGCTTTCCTTTGCCTTTTATACTTGTCACAGACTGCTGAACAAGTTATTTCTAAACGTCTGAATGTGTCAGCCTATCCATCTCAACCCTAGAGCTTTAACTGTGATACTGCACATTCTTCCAAATGAGTCCAGTCTACATCGCAAGGTGGTAATCTAGTATTGAAAGACCGTATATTTCTGTGATTCTTATTAAAATTTATTTTCATGAAAGAGAAATATAACTTTTTTCTAACCAGGGAAGAAAAAATTTTCTGTGGGGATCAACAAAAACCTGCATTTTTTGGACAAATATTAGACTTTTACTGTTATCTTCAGGTACAGAGATTTTTGAATGATCTGACATGTTTTGACAGAATTTGGGTTGCAATAATATGTTCTTCAATTTTGAAGCTTAGAAGCATATAAGTTGTTCTGATGCTAAACAGCTAATTTCTATTACATTTCAGGCAAGGCCATACAATAAGAAAAATGTTAGTTCCATTAGAATTTTTTATGTGTTAGTCAAGATAATTAGTTTAGCAATGTGGTGGATGGATATGGTGGAGGTTTAATATATTCCTATTTCTATTCACATCTACCACACAATGCACTCCTTGAAATATCACAATAAAACGATGACTTTTCTGTCGGCCAGTTGTGGTGCACATCTTTAATCCCAGCACTTGGGAAACAGAGGCAGGCAGATCTCTGAGTTAGAGACCAGCCTGGTCTACAGAGCAGTTTATAGGGCTACACAGGGAAACTGTCTCAAACAAAAACAAAAACAATGACTTCTTCAAAGTATTCCAAATGGAACATAAATAAGTAGCGATGCAAAGCTCACATCCACAGTGACAGAAACCATTTGGTATTTTTCTTTTTGGGTCTGGGTTTCCTATTTCAGAATGATTGTTTCCAGTTTCCTCTATTAACCTATGGATTTAGAGATTTGATTATTTCTTGCTGTCTACTCCATTTGGATGTTATTCTTCTTTTTGTACTAGAGCTTTCAGGTGTGCTATTACGTTGCTAATGTTACATCTCCCCTATTGTTTTATGTAGGCACTTAGTGCTATGAACTTGCCTCTCAGCACTGCCGTCACTGTGTACCATAAGTTTGAATATGTTGCATTTTCATTTTCATTCAATTCTAAAAAGTTTTTAATGTCATCTTAATTTCTGTCTTGACGCAGTTTTTTGATTCAGCGGTGCACTGTTCAGTTTCCATGAGTTTGTGTACATTCCGTTGTTGATATTCAGGAATAATCTATGAATGTCAGAATATAGGGAATTATTTCTTTTAAAAAAATCTGCTAAGGGTTACTTTGTGTTAATGTATGTAGTCTGTTTTGGAAAAAATTCATGAGGTGCTGAGAAGGTATGTTTGTTTGTATTTGGGTGAAATGTTTTGTAAACATGTTAGGTACATTTGGTTTACAACATTAGTTAGCCCCAGTATTCCTCAGTTTACCTTTTGTTTGGATGGCCTGTATATTGGTGAGGGTGAAGTATTGAGGTCTCCCATTATCAGTGTGTGATGGTCAATATGTAATTAAGCTGTAGTAGTATTTCTATTATAAACTTAGGTGTCTTTCTGTTTGGTGCATAAATGTGTAGAATTCAAATATCCTCTTGGTAGATTTTTCATTTGTATATGTAGTACACTTTCCTATCTCTTCTAATTAGTTTTTTTGAAAACTATTTTGTCAGATATTAAAATCATGAAACCTGTTTGCTTCTGGGATCCATTTGCTTGACCTTTTACCCTGAGGTGATGTCTATCCTTGGTAGTAAGATGTATTTCTTGGGTGAATCCAGAAAAATGAATTCTGTTTTCTAATCTGACATGCTAGTCTATATCTTTGGGTAGGTGGGAGGGGGAACTGAGACCCTTAGTAGTTAGAGTGTTTTAATAATAAACAGTGTTTATTCATTTCTGTAATTTTGTTTTATTATGGATTTTTTTCTCCCTCTTTTGACTTACTGTTCTGGGACTATCTGTTCTTTGTGTTTTCTTGAATGTGGTTAACTTCTTCAAACTGATGTTTTCCTTCTAGTGCCTTTGTAGAGCTGGTTTGGTAGATAGATACTGCTTAAATTTGTTGTTCTTCCTCCATCTATTGTGATTGATAGTTTTGCTGGATATAGTAGTCTACCTTGGGATCTGTGGCATCTTAGAGTTTGTAGAACATCCATCCAGCCCCTTCTGGCTTTTAGATTCTCCATTGAGAACTCAGATACTATTCTAAGGAATCTGCCATTATATTACTTGGTCTTATTCCCTTACAGCTTTTAATATCCTTTCTTTTTTCTGTACATATAGTGTTTTGATTATTATGTATCATGGGAAATTTCTTTTCTGGTGTCTATTCTGTGTTCTGTATACATTTTGTACCTTGATAGGAAACCCCCTTCTTTAGATTAGTGACTATTTTCCCATGATTCTGTTGAGAGACTGACCTCTTAGGTGGTTTTTTTTTTTCTGTATTAACATTTTCATTTCTATTTTTATCTAAGTTGAGTGATTTATTTAGTTATTCTATTACTACTTTCATATCTTGAACTGATTTCATTGTATCTTTCCTCTGTTTTTGTTTTTATAGATTTCATTATGGGATTTCTTCATATCTTCTTTGAAATCCTCGAACACCTTCTTAATTGCTGGGTTTTTTTGTTTTTGTTTGTTTTGTTTTGTTTTGTTTTACCATACAGGAACATTTATTACCAATGAACAAAAGTATTTTGTTTTGAATTTGGTGCAGCCTAAGTGTAGTGCTTCCTCCCCACTCCCAGGCTACCTGGGAGGAACTGCGGGACCTCCGACAGCTGTTCATGGACCATGCATCTCACACCTGCGCCAAGGTCAACGTTGGTGTCATAGTTTTGTAGCTTTTGTATGACTAGATGCATTTATTTTATTGGCAATACTTATTTTTTTTAGCTAGAAAAATGGCTTTTTTATTATTATGTATTTTCCTCGTTTACATTTTCAATGCTATCCCAAAAGTCCCCCATACCCACCCCCCCAATCCCCTACCCACCCACTCCCCCTTTTTGGCCCTGAGGTTCCCCTGTACTGGGGCATATAAAGTTTGTGTGTCCAATGGGCCTCTCTTTGCAGTGATGGCCGACTATGCCATCTTTTGATACATATGCAGCTAGAGCATGTCCTTGTCCTTTTCTTCAGCTATGGTGCATTTCTCAGGGCCTGCTATAGTAGAGTTTCTGGCTTCAGGTGGATGCACAGTGTCTTGGCTCTTATTATTTGTGGTTTTGAGCTGGTGTGTGAATCTGGGATTTGAATGGCTGAGGTGATTTTAGGAGTTGATATCTGGTCTTGTTTTTGTTGGGTGGGGGGTTCCATTCCTTGGTTTCTATTGCACTCTCCAGATCTTAGGATAGTGTGGTGACTGTGGGTTGCCTGGTAGAAGGTGCTTCTGCAGGTCAGTGGGTGGCAGAAAACAATAAAGATCATTAGGAGAAAGGGATGAAAGGTGATTCAGGGAAAATCTAAAAGGATCTTGTCCAAACAAAGAGGCATGGTTCATGGGAGTTGAGGGTGTGGTGGAAGGAATGGTTCCTTCAAGTAGGCTGCAGCAAGGCAAAGAACAATGTGGAGAGACAGGGATGGACAGGCTAGAGGAGTGCTGGATCTGATGGACTTACAGTGTTACCTGGAGACACAATCTGAGAACAAAGCCCCTGATCCTCTCTGGCTCTTGCAATCATTCAGCCCCTTCTTTCTACAATGTTCCTTGAGCCTTAGCTGTGGGATTGTATTGACTATGTATCAAGTGGGACTTCCTTGATGAATATTAATTGGTTCATTTGTTTCACTGACTTTTTTTTAGTTATTTATATTTAAGCATATTACTCCTCTAACTGATGTATAGCTGGAAAAGATTCCTATTCTGTGGGTTCTTCTTCACTTATTTTCTTAGCTCCACAGAAGCTTTTTAATTTTATTAGGTCCTACAAGTCAGTTGTTAACCTTAATTCCTGGGTACATGAAGTCCTATTTGAAAAGTCCTTTCCTACACTTCCATTTTATAGGGCACTGCCTATATTTTCTTTTAATTGTTTCAGTGTTTTTGGTCTCAAATTGAGGTCTGTGATCCACATGGAGCTAATTTATGTTTAAGGTGATAGATATAGGTCTAAGTTCATTCCTCATTATGTGGACCATGCCTAATTTTTAATTAGGGTCTTTGTTTTCTGAATGTTTAGGGCTTTGTTTATCTGAATGTTTTTTGGTGTGTGTGTTCTTTGTGTATTCTAGAGACTAACACTCTGTCAGATATATGGCTGGTAAATGTGTCTCATCTAAAAGGCTGTCTCTTCCCCACAATGATGATGCCCTTTGCTGTCCAGAAGCTTTTACTTCCATTAGTTCCTGTAATTAACTGTTTGGCTTAAGATCTGAGTTCCTTAATCTGCTTGAAGTTGAGTTTTATACAGGGCAAGAGATAAGGATCTATTAGCATTCTTCTTCATTTAGCTACCTGGTTTGACTAGCACCATTTGTTGATGATGATGTCTTTTCTCCAATGTGTATTGTTGGCCTCTTAGTCAAAACCAAGTGGTTGTAGAAGTGTGGGCTTATATGTAGGCCCTCAATTCTATCCCATTCATCAGTGTCTGTTTTTCATGCCAGTACTATGCTGTTTGTCTTTTAAATCAATATAACTTTGTAATATAACTTGAAATACAGAATGGTGATATCATCAGTCATTCTTTTATTGTTTGGGATTGTTTTGGTCTCATGGGTCTTTTGTGTTTCATAGAAAACTTTAGATATGCTTTTTAAAAAATCTGTAAGGAATTGAAATTTTGATGGGAATTGTCTTGAATCTGTAAATTGCATTTAGTAGGATGGTCATTTTCACAATATTAATCCTACCAATCCATGAATATGGGATATTTTTCAATCTTTTGTTATTTTCTTCAGTTTTCCTTTCACTGTAATGAAGTTTTCATTGTCTTTCAGTTCCTTGGTTGTATTTATTTCATGCTGTTCTATTTTTCTTGAGTCTGTGAGTGCTTATCATCTGTATATGGGAAGACTAATGATTTTTGTGTTAATTTTCATTCTCTTTTCTTGTTCTCTCCTGCTTCAGACCCTTTCCTTCTCCCACAGAGTCTACCTCTTACTTTTATATCATATCATACATGTATATGTACCTATAATCAGTTAAATCTAGAATCTGTAAGGAAGAGACACAAGCAGCATTTGTCTTTCTTATCAAGCTTATTTAATCTCCAAATCCATTCATTATGCTAAAAATGGCATCATTTCCTTCTTTACAGCTGAATAAAATTCCATTATGTATATAGTCTTTGTTTTCTTTATCTGTCTATTGATGGACATGTCAGCTGGTTTCATTTTCTGGCTTTTGTGACTAGAGCTGCAGTAAATATGGATGTGTCCATATCTCCATGGTATACTGACTTAGATTCCTCTGGTTATATACCTAGGAATGGTTTATCTGGGTAGTACAATAGATGCATTTCAGAGTTACCTTGAAATGCCATGGCACAGTGCATCACTGAGGGAACTGAAGGCAGGAGCTGAAAATAAAAACTTGAAGGCAGACATGTTTGCTAGTCTACATAGCATTAACTCCAACCAAGGACTCATGGTGAATGCTGCTTTCTCTAACTGCCACCTTATATTCAACTAACTTTCTTATAAAGTTCAGCACCACCTTCCTTGGAATGGGGCTGCCTAGAATGAGTAGAGCCATCCTACATCAGTCAACAATCAAGACATCCCCATTCTGGCCAAGTCCATAAGCCAATGTGGCTCAGGTAACTCCTCAATTGAGGCTCGTATCTCAGGTGATTTTGCTTCTGGCATGTTGACATTTAAAACTAACCATCATAGCTACTGATCTGTACTGGGGTAGGGTCATAGGAACAGTGCACCATGTTGTACCAACTATAAGTGTCAAATGAATTTTACTTCCTCTAACAAGGAGAAAACCCCTCAAGTACTCTCCTTGAAAAATATAACCTGATTAATAAATATTTGTCTGTAGGATTATCATGATGTAATTGAGAGAGTTATTGTAAATGAAGTGCTCTAAAGCATCTTTTCTGATGTAACGTAATAATTTGATATGAAGGGTTAATTTGCAACTGCTTTAGTCTAAATAGTAAGAAATGTTGTTCTGGAAAAAGCTGATAAATGCAAGGATAAAAATGAATATTTAAACTTTGCCCCTTCTTAGAATTGGGAACAAAACACCCATGGAAGGAGTTACAGAGACAAAGTTTGGAGCTGTGTCAAAAGGATGGACCATCTAGAGCCTGCCATATCCAGGGTTCCATCCCATAATCAGCTTCCAAACGCTGACACCATTGCATATACTAGCAAGATCTTGCTGAAAGGACCCAGATATAGTTGTCTCTTGTGAGACTATGCCGGGGCCTAGCAAACACAGAAGTGGATGCTCACAGTCAGCTATTGGATGGATCACAGGGCCCCCAATGGAGGAGCTAGAGAAAGTACCCAAGGAGCTAAAGGGATCTGCAACCCTATAGGTAGAACAACATTATGAACTAACCAGTACCCCCCAGAGCTCTTGACTCTAGCTGCCTATGTATCAAAAGATGGCCTAGTCGTCCATCAGTGGAAAGAGAGGCCCATTGGTCGTGCAAACTTTATATGCCCCAGTACAGGGGAACGCCAGGGCCAAAAAGTGGGAGTGGGTGGGTAGGGGAGTTGGGGGGAGGGTATGGGGGACTTTGGGGATAGCATTGGAAATGTAAATGAGGAAAATACCTAGTAAAAAGTATTTTAAAAAAAGAAAGAAAAAAAGAAAAATGTTAAAAAAATATAAAAAAAATGAATATTTAAATTAAGATCCTTTCACTAGTTACTCCATATAGAACCTTAAGTAAACCAGTTAGCATTTCCAGGCCATGTTAAATGATGGTACTAATAGTGCTAGTTCATTCTAGCACTAGAGTAAGAATGAAATGCCAGGGGTTATGTTGTAGAATAGATAATGAAGATTAGGTTGTAGAGTAGATAATGAATATTAGGTTTTATTCTCTTTCTTTTTTTTTTCCATTTTTTATTAGGTATTTAACTCATTTACATTTCCAATGCTATACCAAAAGTCCCCCATATCCACCCACCCCCACTCCCCTGCCCACCCACTCCCCCTTTTTGGCCCTGGTGTTCCCCTGTACTGGGGCATATAAAGTTTGCAAGTCCAATGGGCCTCTCTTCCCAGTGATGGCCGACTAGGCCATCTTTTGATATATATGCAGCTAGAGTCAAGAGCTCCGGGGTACTGGTTAGTTCATAATGTTGTTCCACCTATAGGGTTGCAGATCCCTTTAGCTCCTTGGCTACTTTCTCTAGCTCCTCCATTGGGAGCCCTATGATCCATCCATTAGCTGACTGTGAGCATCCACTTCTGTGTTTGCTAGGCCCCAGCATAGTCTCATAAGAGACAGCTACATCTGGGTCCTTTCAATAAAATCTTGCTAGCGTATGCAATGGTGTCAGCGTTTGGATGCTGATTATGGGGTGGATCCCTGGATATGGCAGTCTCTACATGGTCCATCCTTTCATCTCAGCTCCAAACTTTGTCTCTGTAACTCCTTCCATGGGTGTTTTGTTCCCAAATCTAAGGAGGGGCATAGTGTCCACACTTCAGTCTTCATTCTTCTTGAGTTTCATGTGTTTAGCAAATTATATCTTATATCTTGGGTATCCTAGGTTTGGGGCTAATATCCACTTATCAGTGAATACATATTGTGCGAGTTTCTTTGTGAATGTGTTACCTCACTCAGGATGATGCCCTCCAGGTCCATCCATTTGGCTAGGAATTTCATAAATTCATTCTTTTTAATAGCTGAGTAGTACTCCATTGTGTAGATGTACCACATTTTCTGTATCCATTCCTCTGTTGAGGGGCATCTGGGTTCTTTCCAGCTTCTGGCTATTATAAATAAGGCTGCTATGAACATAGTGGAGCATGTGTCCTTCTTACCTGTTGGGGCATCTTCTGGATATATGCCCAGGAGAGGTATTGCTGGATCCTCCGGTAGTACTATGTCCAGTTTTCTGAGGAACCGCCAGACTGATTTCCAGAGTGGTTGTACAAGCCTGCATTCCCACCAACAATGGAGGAGTGTTCCTCTTTCTCCACATCCACGCCAGCATCTGCTGTCACCTGAATTTTTGATCCTAGCCATTCTGACTGGTGTGAGGTGGAATCTCAGGGTTGTTTTGATTTGCATTTCCCTGATGATTAAGGATGTTGAACATTTTTTCAAGTGCTTCTCTGCCATTCGGTATTCCTCAGGTGAGAATTCTTTGTTCAGTTCTGAGCCCCATTTTTTAATGGGGTTATTTGATTTTCTGAAGTCCACCTTCTTGAGTTCTTTATATATGTTGGATATTAGTCCCCTATCTGATTTAGGATAGGTAAAGATCCTTTCCCAATCTGTTGGTGGTCTTTTTGTCTTATTGACGGTGTCTTTTGCCTTGCAGAAACTTTGGAGTTTCATTAGGTCCCATTTGTCAATTCTCGATCTTACAGCACAAGCCATTGCTGTTCTGTTCAGGAATTTTTCCCCTGTGCCCATATCTTCAAGGCTTTTTCCCACTTTCTCCTCTATAAGTTTCAGTGTCTCTGGTTTTATGTGAAGTTCCTTGATCCACTTAGATTTGACCTTAGTACAAGGAGATAAGTATGGATCGATTCGCATTCTTCTACACGATAACAACCAGTTGTGCCAGCACCAATTGTTGAAAATGCTGTCTTTCTTCCACTGGATGGTTTTAGCTCCCTTGTCGAAGATCAAGTGACCATAGGTGTGTGGGTTCATTTCTGGGTCTTCAATTCTATTCCATTGGTCTACTTGTCTGTCTCTATACCAGTACCATGCAGTTTTTATCACAATTGCTCTGTAGTAAAGCTTTAGGTCAGGCATGGTGATTCCGCCAGAAGTTCTTTTATCCTTGAGAAGACTTTTTGCTATCCTAGGTTTTTTGTTATTCCAGACAAATTTGCAAATTGCTCCTTCCAATTCGTTGAAGAATTGAGTTGGAATTTTGATGGGGATTGCATTGAATCTGTAGATTGCTTTTGGCAAGATAGCCATTTTTACAATGTTGATCCTGCCAATCCATGAGCATGGGAGATCTTTCCATCTTCTGAGATCTTCCTTAATTTCTTTCTTCAGAGATTTGAAGTTTTTATCATACAGATCTTTCACTTCCTTAGTTAGAGTCACGCCAAGATATTTTATATTATTTGTGACTATTGAGAAGGGTGTTGTTTCCCTAATTTCTTTCTCAGCCTGTTTATTCTTTGTATAGAGAAAGGCCATTGACTTGTTTGAGTTTATTTTATATCCAGCTACTTCACCGAAGCTGTTTATCAGGTTTAGGAGTTCTCTGGTAGAATTTTTAGGGTCACTTATATATACTATCATATCATCTGCAAAAAGTGATATTTTGACTTCCTCTTTTCCAATTTGTATCCCCTTGATCTCCTTTTGTTGTCGAATTGCTCTGGCTAATACTTCAAGTACTATGTTGAAAAGGTAGGGAGAAAGTGGGCAGCCTTGTCTAGTCCCTGATTTTAGTGGGATTGCTTCCAGCTTCTCTCCATTTACTTTGATGTTGGCTACTGGTTTGCTGTAGATCGCTTTTATCATGTTTAGGTATGGGCCTTGAATTCCTGATCTTTCCAAAACTTTTATCATGAATAGGTGTTGGATCTTGTCAAATGCTTTTTCTTCATCTAACGAGATGATCATGTGGTTTTTGTCTTTGAGTTTGTTTATATAATGGATTACATTGATGGATTTTCGTATATTAAACCATCCCTGCATCCCTGGAATAAAACCTACTTGGTCAGGATGGATGATTGCTTTAATGTGTTCTTGGATTCGGTTAGGGAGAATTTTATTGAGGATTTTTGCATCGATATTCATAAGAGAAATTGGTCTGAAGTTCTCTATCTTTGATGGATCTTTCTGTGGTTTAGGTATCAGAGTAATAGTGGCTTCATAAAATGAGTTGGGTAGAGTACCTTCTACTTCTATTTTGTGAAATAGTTTGTGCAGAATTGGAATTAGATCTTCTTTGAAGGTCTGATAGAACTCTGCACTAAACCCATCTGGTCCTGGGCTTTTTTTGGTTGGGAGACTATTAATAACTGCTTCTATTTCTTTTGGTGATATGGGACTGTTTAGATGGTCAACTTGATCCTGATTCAACTTTGGTACCTGGTATCTGTCCAGAAATTTGTCCATTTCGTCCAGGTTTTCCAGTTTTGTTGAGTATAGCCTTTTGTAGAAGGATCTGATGGTGTTTTGGATTTCTTCAGGATCTGTTGTTATGTCTCCCTTTTCATTTCTGATTTTGTTAATTAGGATTTTGTCCCTGTGCCCTTTAGTGAGTCTAGCTAAGGGTTTATCTATCTTGTTGATTTTCTCAAAGAACCAACTCCTCGTTTGGTTAATTCTTTGAATAGTTCTTCTTGTTTCCACTTGGTTGATTTCACCCCTGAGTTTGATTATTTCCTGCCGTCTACTCCTCTTGGGTGAATTTGCTTCCTTTTTTTCTAGAGCTTTTAGATGTGTTGTCAAGCTGCTAGTATGTGCTGTCTCCCCTTTCTTCTTGGAGGCACTCAGCGCTATGAGTTTCCCTCTTAGAAATGCTTTCATTGTGTCCCATAGGTTTGGGTACGTTGTGGCTTCATTTTCATTAAACTCTAAAAAGTCTTTAATTTCTTTCTTTATTCCTTCCTTGACCAAGGTATCATTGAGAAGACTGTTATTCAGTTTCCACGTGAATGTTGGCTTTCCATTATTTATGTTGTTATTGAAGATCAGTCTTAGGCCATGGTGGTCTGATAGGATACATGGGACAATTTCAATATTTTTGTATCTATTGAGGCCTGTTTTGTGACCAATTATATGGTCAATTTTGGAGAAGGTCCCGTGAGGTGCTGAGAAGAAGGTATATCCTTTTGTTTTAGGATAAAATGTTCTGTAGATATCTGTCAGGTCCATTTGTTTCATAACTTCTGTTAGTTTCACTGTGTCCCTGTTTAGTTTCTGTTTCCACGATCTGTCCTTTGAAAAGAAAGTGGTGTGTTGAAGTCTCCCACTATTATTGTGTGAGGTGCAGTGTATGCTTTGAGCTTTACTAAAGTGTCTCTAATGAATGTGGCTGCCCTTGCATTTGGTGCGTAGATATTCAGAATTGAGAGTTCCTCTTGGAGGATTTTACCTTTGATGAGTATGAAGTGTCCCTCCTTGTCTTTTTTGATAACTTTGGGCTGGAAGTCGATTTTATCCGATATTAAAATGGCTACTCCAGCTTGTTTCTTCAGTCCATTTGCTTGGAAAATTGTTTTCCAGCCTTTCACTCTGAGGTAGTGTCTGTCTTTTTCCCTGAGATGGGTTTCCTGTAAGCAGCAGAATGTTGGGTCCTGTTTGTGTAGCCAGTCTGTTAGTCTATGTCTTTTTATTGGGGAATTGAGTCCATTGATATTAAGAGATATTAAGGAGAAGTAATTGTTGCTCCCTTTTATTTTTGTTGTTAGAGTTGGCATTCTGTTCTTGTGGCTGTCTTCTTTTTGGTTTGTTGAATGATTACTTTCTTGGTTGTTCTAGGGCGTGATTTCCGTCCTTGTATTGCTTCTTTTCTGTTATTATCCTTTGAAGGGCTGGATTCGTGGAAAGATATTGTGTGAATTTGTTTTTGTCGTGGAATACTTTGGTTTCTCCATCTATGGTAATTGAGAGTTTGGCCGGGTATAGTAGCCTGGGCTGGCATTTGTGTTCTCTTAGTGTCTGTATAACATCTGTCCAGGCTCTTCTGGCTTTCATAGTCTCTGGTGAAAAGTCTGGTGTAATTCTGATAGGCCTTCCTTTATATGTTACTTGACCTTTCTCCCTTACTGCTTTTAATATTCTATCTTTATTTAGTGCATTTGTTGTTCTGATTATTATGTGTCGGGAGGAATTTCTTTTCTGGTCCAGTCTATTTGGAGTTCTGTAGGCTTCTTGTATGATCATGGGCATCTCTTTTTTTATGTTTGGGAAGTTTTCTTCTATTATTTTGTTGAAGATATTAGCTGGCCCTTTAAGTTGAAAATCTTCATTCTCATCAATTCCTATTATCCGTAGGTTTGGTCTTCTCATTGTGTCCTGGATTACCTGGATGTTTTGAGTTAGGATCCTTTTGCATTTTGTATTTTCTTTGACTGTTGTGTCGATGTTCTCTATGGAATCTTCTGCACCTGAGATTCTCTCTTCCATTTCTTGTATTCTGTTGCTGATGCTCGCATCTATGGTTCCAGATCTCTTTCCTAGGGTTTCTATCTCCAGCGTTGCCTCGCTTTGGGTTTTCTTTATTGTGTCTACTTCCCCTTTTAGTTCTAGTATGGTTTTGTTCATTTCCATCACCTGTTTGGATGTGTTTTCCTGTTTTTCTTTAATGATTTCTACCTGTTTGGCTGTGTTTTCCTGCTTTTCTTTAAGGGCCTGTAACTCTTTAGCAGTGCTCTCCTGTAATTCTTTAAGTGACTTATGAAAGTCCTTCTTGATGTCCTCTATCATCATCATGAGAAATGTTTTTAAATCTGGGTCTAGATTTTCGGTTGTGTTGGGGTGCCCAGGACTAGGTGGGGTGGGAGTGCTGCGTTCTGATGATGGTGAGTGGTCTTGATTTCTGTTAGTAGGATTCTTACGTTTGCCTTTCGCCATCTGGTAATCTCTGAAGCTAGCTGTTTTAGTTGTCACTGTTAAGAGCTTGTTCTTCAGGTGACTCTGTTAGCCTCTATGAGCAGACCTGGAGGGTAGCACTCTCCTTAGTTTCAGTGGGCAGAGTATTCTCTGCAGGCAAGCTCTCTTCTTGCAAGGCAGGTACCCAGATATCTGGTGTACGAACCAGACTCCTGGCAGAAGTTGTGTTCCACTCACTAGAGGTCTTAGGATCACGTGTGGAATCCTGTGTGGGCCCTTGCGGGTGTCAGGCGACTCAGCTGGCAAGGTAGCCCGGGGCTCGAGTGGAGTGGAAGGGGTTTGTGCCCCAGATCAAGCCCGGGTAGCCTGCTTCCCTATGTACCGCAGTCTCAAGTTCCGCGCGATTGGATTGGGGCAGGCGCTGTGTTCCACTCACCAGAGGTCTTAGGGTCCCGTGGGGAGTCCCGTGTGGGCCCTTGCGGGTGTTGGGCAAGACTCCTTATTCTCTTTCTTAAAAGAGTATCAGGACTCATTTTTATTATTGTATTTATTTTTAGAGACAGGTGCCTGGAATCTTAGGCTAACTTCAAACTCTCTATATAGTAGAGAACAACATTGAACTTCTGATCTGCCTGCCTCTATGTTCCAAGTGCTGGTATTATAGGCTTGTGCCACTATACCAAGTATATATGGTGTTAGGGATGGATTCCAGGGCTTTGTGCATGCTCTACTAACTGACTTATAGTCCCCACCTAAAACATTATCTTACTTGGAAAAAGTAAAGATTTCATTACCTTTTTATTTTTTAGATCAATTTATTTGTTTATTTATTTATTATTTATTAATTTATTTATTTATTTCTTTATTTATGTTTTTATTATACATAAGTACACTGTAGCTGTCTTCAGATGCACCAGAAGAGGGTGTCAGATCTCATCATGGGTGGTTGTGAGCCACCATGTGGTTGCTGGGAATATGATCTTAGGACCTTCAGAAGAGCAGTCAGTGCTATTACCTGCTGAGCCATCTCTCCAGCCCCTATTTCATTACCTTAAACTGAAAGCAATAATAATAACAGTAATATAGAGATATACATATAAAACTTGGAAAAGTCTTTGTCTCATTAGGAAAATCCAATACAACATCTTCCCACCTAAAAGCTAGAAAGCTATGGATTTGTTTCTCCAGTTTCTCCTCACCTGTGCCCTTGTCCTGTTCCTAAAGCTAGCTGGACTGCTTTAGCTTTAGCTCTGTCCGAGCAAAATGCTAATAAGGCCACAGAGCTGTAGCCCCATGGGGAGCTGTTAGTTTTACTTCCATCTTTGGCCCTTTCCTGCTTTTCTGACCCTATCAGTTCGCTTACTCCTGGGGTTTCCCCCAAGGTGTATGTATGGGAAAAAGGGAGTATGGCTGTGGAGTTGCCCTCATACCAACCCAGCTAAGTCTTTATATTAGAAGGCCAGCCCATACAAACCAAACCCCCATTTTACTGGGCCTTGAGAACACACAGTCAGCACTAAAGACCATAAACACAGCATATAGGTTATCACTATATTAATTTTACTGTATGCTGCTATATTCTGTATGGTCCCATCAGAGAAGCACAGCCTCTTCCTTCCTTCCTTCCTTCCTTCCTTCCTTCCTTCCTTCCTTCCTTTCTTTCTTTCTCTCTCTCTCTCTCTCTCTCTCTCTCTCTCTCTCTCTCTCTCTTTCTTTCTTTCTTTCTTTCTTAGCAAGAATTTTTTATTGGATATTTTCTTTATTTACATTTCAAATTCTATCCCCTTTCCCGGTCTCCCTCCCTCCTGGAAACACCATATCACATCCTCCCTCCCCCTGCTTCTATGAGGATGTTCCTCCACCCACCCACCCAATCCCACTTCCCCACCCTCAATTTCCCTACACTGGGACATCTATCGAGCCTTCTTAGGACCAAGGACCTCTCCTCCCATTGATGCCCGACAAGGCCATCCTCTGCTACATATGCAGCTGGAGCTATGTGTACTCCTTTGTTGGTGACTTAGTCCCTTGGAGTTCTGGGGGATCTGGTTGGTTGATATTGTTGGTCTTCCTATGGGGTTGCAAACCCCTTCAATTCCTTCAGTCCTTTCCCTAACTCCTCCATTGGGGACCCAGTACTAAGTCCAATGATTGGCTGTGAACATCTGCCTCTGTATTTGTCAGGCGCTGGCAGGGCCTCTCAGGAGACAGCCATATCAGGCTCCTGTCAGCATATACTTCTTGGCATCCACAATAGTGTCTGGGTTTGGTGTCTGTATATGGGATGAATCCCCAGGTGGAACAGTCTCTGGGTGACCTTTCCTTCATTCTCTGTTCAACACTTTATCTCCATATTTGCTCCTGTGAGTATTTTGTTCTCCTTCTAAGAAGGACTAAAGCACACACACTTTGGTCTTTCTTCTTCTTGAGCTTCATGTGGTCTGTGAGTTGAATCTTGGTCATTCTGAGCTTTGGGGCTAATATCCACTTATCAGTGAGTGCATACCGTGTGAGTTATTTTGTGATTGGGTTACCTCACTCAGGATCATATCCTCCAGATCCATCCATTTGCCTAAGAATTTCATAAATTCATGTTTTCAATAGCTGAGTAGTACATCATTGTGTAAATGTACCACATTTTCTGTATCCATTCCTCTGTTGAGGGACATCTTGGTTCTTTCCAGCTTCTGGCTATTATAAATAAGGCTGCTCTGAACATAGTGGAGCATGTGTCCTTATTACATGTTGGAGCAACCATTTCTTGATGCTCTGTCATGGTCCTTATATATTTAAGGCCCTATAAACTGAGCCCTGCAATTGTCAGCAATGTCATAGAACAAGTTCTGTATGAGTTGCAACAAAGCTCCATGTTGGTAGGAGGGTGGTGTTGGTAGCATCCCACTATTGTTATGATACATTTGGCACATTGACTACAAAGTCTGCAATCTAAGGTGAGGACTGCTTTTCAGAGAGCTATTGATTTAGTTTCTGTTATGTGTGTCTTTGCTAACTTACTAGACCTCTGTCCCAGAGCAGTATGAATTTTACCATTCTGTTATAAACAAAATCACATCAGCAAAAGTCTTCAGTGCAAAGGCCCTTAGTTTCTCTTCTGACTTCTTACCTATTTCATTCATTTGTGTCAAGATCAGAATGACGCCGAGTTGATTGTTTCTAAACGGACTGCCTAAATTGTGCTCACCTGTCAGGACAAGGCCTACTGATTGTTTTGGAGTCAGTTTAAGGTTTCAAGGCATTCTTCAGAGAGCCAGAGGCTTGGGAAAGCCATTCCGTTTGTGCTTTGACTTCCTGCCTGAAGCTTAGCTGATTTGCGCCAGGTACTCTTGACTAAGTAATCACAGCCCAATGATGATATCTTGCTTGCATGTGCTTGTGTATGCGGAAGCAGAATGGGATGGAAAGGAGATAGAGGTAGCAGGGTGCTAGACAGTTGTGTGGGTGTGTAAGGAGTAGAGTGTTCCTTCCTCCTAATGTTTACACACTAGCAAGAGTTACTGCACTACAAGAGCCATCTTCCCCTGTTCTAGCGAGTCTTGTTACTGTGATAAAAAGCAGACTGATGTACTTTTGGAGATGTATTTTTCTCAATTAGAAGCAATGGGGAATAATTCCTCTTCACTTCCCGAGCTGTTAGGGTTTGCCTGTGAGATGTACCTTCTAGGCTCATGTGTGTGCATGCTTGGACCCCAACTAATAGTCTGCTTTGGAAAGGCTATAGAATCTTTATAAGTGTGGTCTAGTTATGAAAAGTGGGCTATTAGGGGGAGGCCTTAAAGATGATATTTGCTTCTGGTTGCAGGCAGAATTCGTTGCTTATTGATTCGCCAAGATATGAACAGGCCACTTTAACCTCTCACTGCTACAAACTCACCCCCTCAGCTACCATTCTTCCCTCATGGTGATGGACTCTATTCTCTGAATTGTGAACAACAACAACAACAACAACAACAAAAAAAACCCTTTTCTTCCTTAAGAGAAGGCAAAAGCTTTTAAGGTATGCCCTTGAAAGAACAGAACACCTTGAAATAATTGAACATTTTCACTATGGTTAATAAAATTATACAGAGCAGGCTAAAACTTGATAACATTTCTAGGCATACATATTTATTATGAAAAAATTGTGACACATTAAAATGGAGATTAATATCATATAAACCCCAGATACTCCATAAGTCACTTTGATGGCCATTTCTCTTTCATTTCCTCTCATCTCTTCCCAACTATTTCAAAGCAAACCTACCCTATCTCCTCATTGCCTTCATAATTATTATAGTGGTATTGCTACAGCAATTTTATTGTTTTTCACCTTTCTTTCCTTTCTCTCTCTCTCTCTCTCTCTCTCTCTCTCTCTCTCTCTCTCTCTCTCTCTCTCATGTGTATGTGTGTATGTTCATGCTGCACATGCTCACAAGCATATACACAAATCACAGCACAAAACAAACTCAAGTTATCAATCCCTGGCTTTTTGCAGCAGACAGCATTACCCACAGAGCAGTCTCCCTGGCCCTAGACCATTTTCAATAGATTTACAGGGAAAATTTTGTGATGGGTGAGACACTCATCCTGATTCAGTGGCAGGAATGTTATGATAATTTTGAGTCACAAAATCTTTTAGCACCTGAAGAGTGCTGGATGTTTAAGGCAAAGGTACTGGTATTCAGAAAAAAGTCTTACACCAAGCTTCCCTATACCCAAGAGCTGGCAATAATTTCAAATGAAGAGGTAGGTCAATGATAAGAGAGAAGTTCACTGAAATGGAATATACTAAGTGAAATTCAAGCACTGTATATATTCTGTGGGTTATCTTCTGTAGTCCTTAAAATATTATTTCCCCAGTCTTACAGAGGAGAAAAAATAAGGCTTACAGAAGTCACACTTGTAATACAATCAATCAGGTTGACACCATTGTCCAAGTTTAAACTACTATTTAGTCCCACCTTTCAACCAGCCTCCAAAGAAGCAGGCTAACTATGGATACCATTTAGAAAATAGGTAGTCATGAGCTCACAAACACCAAGTATTCTCTGAATCTTAATCAAAACTCAAATCAAGTTATTTGGAACACATCCCTCTATTTATTCACATACATTTTTCATATGTGTGTGTGTGTGTGTGTGTGTGTGTGTGCTTGATACCAAAATATTCCAGGATCCTTTCTGCCTATGAAGACCCTTTAACCCTTTAGTGCAAACTCTTTGCTTTAGGGAAAGATTGCCTCTTTTAAAAGCAACTATTGTTAAACCTTGACTCTGTAGTCATTTGGCCTGTTTTTTGTTATAAATAACAGAGATTTAGTGTAGTTTGGCTTAGGCAATCAAAATTTTCCTCTGGAGAGTCTTGGGTTCTCAAGGAACCAAGAGGTAAAGATGCAGCTCAATTTTAAGAATACTCTGGGACCAGATACTTGGTAGATGGTTGAGACTTTCACACTTCTTACATTTCTGCCATATTGTCATTCTCTCTCTTCACCCCCCCTCTCTGGCACAGGCTGAATGATATCAGATGGCTACTCTTAGTACCAACATTCAGATGATAGGATAGAACTACTTAGAGTGAGACTACATTTTCCTAGTCTCAATTCCAAGTTCACAGACGGCTGAGCACCCCAGTCAATGTGACCAAAGAGGGGGTAATGCTGTACAAACATAGATACCAGTAGACATCTTTATAAGCATGAAGATTTAGGAGGAAGGGAGGGTTTGTATCCAGGAAGGGAAGGAAGAAGGAGGCCAGCGAGACAATTTAAAAGGCCTTCACTGAGGCAACTACTAATGGATACTACAGAAGAGTGTTAAATTTTATTCATTCAAGTATTTTTATTGGGTATTTATTTCATTTATATTTCCAAGGCTATCCCAAAAGTCCCCCACATGCTCCTCCACCCACTCCCCTACCCACCCACTCCCACTTCTTGGCCCTGGCGTTCTCCTGTACTGAGGCATATAAAGTTTGCACGACCAATGGGCCTCTCTTTCCACTAATGGCCGACTAGGCCATCTTCTGATTCATATGGAGCTAGAGACACGAGCTCCGTGGGGTATTGGTTAGTTCATATTGTTGTTCCACCTATAGGATTTCAGATCCCTTTAGCTCCTTGAGTACTTTCTCTAGCTCCTCCATTGGGGGCCCTGTGATCCATCCAATAGCTGACTGTGAGCATCCACTTCTGTGTTTGCCAGGCCCCTTTCTCTAGCTCCTCCATCGGGGGGCCCTGTGATCCATCCAATAGCTGACTGTGAGCATCCACTTCTGTGTTTGCCAGGCCCCGGCATAGTCTCACAAGAGACAGCCATATCTGGGTGCTTTCAGCAAAATCTTGCTAGTGTATGCAATGGTGTCAGCGTTTGGAAGCTGATTATGGGATGAATCCCCGGATATGGCAGTCTCTAGATGGTCCATCCTTTCGTCTCAGCTCCAAACTTTGTCTCTGTAACTCCTTCCATGGGTGTTTTGTTCCCAATCCTAAGAAGGGGCAAAGTGTCCACACTTTGGTCTTCATTCTTCTTGAGTTTCATGTGTTTAGCAAATTGTATCTTATATCTTGGGTATTAATTCTGTTGGAAAAGAGAATAAATCAAATAGTGCTCAAATATCTGCCATTTGTGCATCAATATAAATGTGGAAACAATCGTCTTGGGTCACTATCAATTGGATAATAAAATCTAAAACAAAACAAAATAAAAATAATGCCACATTTCATACTTGCCATGACCACTTAACCTCTGTTTCCTTGTATTTTAAGTCTCTGCCAGTGTCTGAATACAGAGATTCAACAACTTCTGTTTTACTCTCGCTTGTGCCAATATTCACAATAATTAAGACAGGACAATCAGTGTAGATGCCCATTTACAGATAAGTGGACCTGGCTAAATTACCTAGATTTTGCCAAATTGGCCAGAGTAGCTAAATCTACTATCAAATAAGGCAAATTAACAAGTTGCAGAACGACCAGCATCATATAGTTTTTCCGATAAGTGGAAACAACAGCACTAACAACCGCCACTGTAACCTGAAAACAAGGGAAAGTATTAGGAAGAGGACCGGGTCCAGGGAGGGGAGCTTAGGAAGGAGATTGCAATCAAAGTCTGCCATATAGCATACGTGTAAACATTAAAATAAAACCCACCGCTTTGTATAATTAATAGGACTGAAAATTAGAATGTTTAAAATCCTATTTCTCCTGAGGTTCTTGAGACTACAGAAGGCATTAGCAGCTGAGTCTGCAGAGTGTGTTTCAGTGGCATGGTACTTACCTCAAGTGTGTGAAGCTCTCGTTTCCAGCCCCTGCATTGAAAGGGAAAATACAACAAAATAATTAACTCTTTGCTTTATACATCTAGGAGAATTCAATGAATGATACTTACGTTTGTCCTATGCGGTGGTAATTCTATATCAAAAATAGCAAAGTTTTGCCTTCAAGTCATTTTCAAATTGAATTTAAACACTCGTGTCATTTTTGTGGTATAGCTCTTATATTTTGCCAGTAGCTTTGATGTTGTTAGGGCGTATAAGAGTGTGTTGTTGGAACTGGTATAGGCCATTAATGGACTCAAATGTTTGGTGAGTAGGATCTGGTGGCAGTTAAGAAGATGCAAGCCACATAAATTGAATGGTTTGCGTGTGTTTCCCAGTTCCCTTTTGGGAAAGACCCATCTTTTGTCAGAAGAGGGGGAGGTTCAATTCTTCAAGAAGGAGCTGTGCAAAGAAAAAAAAAGAAAGAAAGAAAAAGAAAAAGAAAAAAGAAAGAAAAAAAGGAGCCGATTTTCTACTTAGACTCACAAAAAGTCATTGAGAGGACGCATGTAAATAAGGGTTGCAAGGTCAGTCCTTTAGTCTTTAAGCCAGAACGATGCTTAACATTCCAGACTACGACCTTCTGCAAACCGCCAGGACCCTCTTCAAAGACCACCTTTACCCTGTTGCCAACTTACCAATATAAGGTGGAAATTCCATTTTGAGTCCTAGAGTAAGAGCAATCAATACTATTTTTATATTGCTCTCCCATTTACAAATCAGTCCCATGTGCATTTTCTCATTAGGTCTAATCTATTTTACAGATAAGGCCACTGGCCTAAGGAAGAATGGCAACCCAGTAAGTCACAAATTCAGGATTCAAAGCTAAGGTTTTTGCTCCAAACGTTGTCATATCCTGAACATACTACATGGCTATTCCATAGGGCTATGTTATTGGAAACTCTCCAAGCCAGAGGATACCATGGTTTCCTTCTTTGAGTGACAGAAGATTTAAAGATACAAGGCAGGAGTAGAGAAGGGGTAGAGAAATTGATACTTCACAGCCTTGTGTTTTATTTGGGGAATGAGTGGCCACAGAGAATGATGTGCAAATGCTTTATAATTTTGTTTTTAAAAAACACATTTTGTAATTTGAAGACCTATATAGAGAAAAATTAGAGCCTATCAAAATGCTTCCCTTGCATTTTCCTGTCCTTCTTCCCTCACGGTGAAGTGCTAAGTATATTGGGAGGTTAGAAATCTTCCTAAAATCCAGATATATTCCCCCAAAACAGATCTAGGCCGGAGGCTGGAGGAGCGCCTCAGCACCACCTTTAAACAATAACCTCCAGTTGCTGAGTTTGAAATGATCCAATTAACAGCAACCTGGCAGTGTCTCTAGGAGCACAGTGACAGAGAGGAAAGGGACCAGCTTGCAGCTGCAAGTTTGTGCTTAATTTCCTTAGTTCTCCTCTGTCCTGTGAATGCTGTGGGAAAGATAGCGCCTGTCTGATTTTTACTAATGTTCCTGAGGATGCAGCGGCTCCCCGTATTCAGATCCTTCCGTTCCTTTCAGATTCTGAAGTAGCTACTCCACTGAGAACACAGCCGGGGCATGATGTTGAATATCTCTAGTCTCATTGTCATTAATGAAATGCCAACCTCATGGCACCCCTCTGCCTCTGGACAAGGAAAGTGATGGCACTTGTGCAGCCAGAATATTCTTCACATAAATCTGAATGAAACAGGCGTGGGATTTTAATGGGTGCTAATAGAGCCATCATGATTACTTACTGGTGTTGTGATTGTGTGTCAGGGTGAGCGGTTTGCTTGATACATTCCCACCTGAAGCAAACACTGTTATCTTCTCATTTCTTACAGCCTTTCCCACTCACCTGGAACCAAATGCTTCCCTCTGTCGTATCTTATCTAGGAACGAGGAAATGCCACTAACTACAGGTAAATATGACCTCTGTGAACTAGCAGAAGCCTTTCTCAGTGGGATGGCTTGAAGCTCTAGTTTGCAACATGAGATTCATTTCAAAGTAGCCTAACTTGAGTGTATACCTAACCATGATTTGTTGGTCATTTCTGGTAGTTTGTCAATGTACTTATTCCTTGTTCTAGGAAGTCTGCAGCATATGGACTTGTTAAATCATTGGCGGGGCCGGGGGAGGAGGAATTGGATGAGGAACTGTAGGAGGATGGACCGAGAGGAGGGTAACAACTGTTCTATAAAAAAATACATAAATGTAATAAAAAATACCAAAAGAGTCACTGTCAAAATTTATTCAGATGAAGACTGAAATCCCACAACATTTAAAAAATATTTGTGATAGAAAATACTAGTACTGTTTGCTGAATTTATATTCTTTGTTCCATTAAATTTGTAAATTTAGAATGTCACAAGTAAAGATGAATACAGTAGTTGTATAAAAACATGGATGCCAGGTAAAATTTAAGATGATCTGTCGAATTTGAGTTTCAGTTAACATGTAACTTTTTAGCCTAAGTTTATCTTATGCAGTGTTTATGATCCACACACACATACACGGCTTTGTAGTTTATCTGTGATTCTGATTAAACTGGCATCCTGGACTTTGCTTGCTAAATTTGGCAAGACTAGTAAAAAGCACTGCCATTTCCTCATGACACGAAGCCATCAGTTCCAATAGCATTCATTCTTACCACACGGCCTAATTGAAATAAGCCTGTTAATAATGAGCAACCAACTGGAAAGGAGCGCATTTTCGTGGGATCTCTATTAGATGGTCTATTTTACAAATAATGTCAGAACTGTGTATAAAGCAGTATATGCTGCTATACATCATCCGAGGTTGAGGATTCCATATTGTGATTAATGGGAGAGTAGCAGAAGGAATCTTGGAACAGTGTGTCCTCCAGCTGTGACAGAGAGCCAGGCTGCAATTAGGAAGAATCACAAGAGCTTATCAGGCATATGTTTGGATTTCTTTTGCTGCTATTAGGAAAGACCATAGATCTGTAAAGGTGATTAGTCCACAATACTCCACAGCTTCAGCCAGGATCAGAAACATTTATAGTGTTCCTTGAACTGCTTTTAATGTAAAGAGGATTGGGGGGGATTACTCGATGAAAGGAGTAATTAATAATGAGAGCAGAGGCAGCACTCAGTATTTGTTGAAGGTCCAATGTGGGCCAAGCACTGTGCTCGGCTGTTGGCTTCCTATTGGACTCTGGCTAATCCTAGTCTCTAACTCAGGCCTGAGTTCTTAGCCAGTTTGCTGACACCCTTCCATAAATGATGAATTTCATACAAAAATATCTCTTCTTAAAATACAAGCCGTGCATTCATTATACACTTGTGACATACATTAATTGGTGGAAAGAGGCTAGTTGTGTTTCTGGAACTCACAAACTAAGTAATATCGGTTCAGGGACATTGCAGTTTAAGAGCCAAAACATGGAAGGAAATTTGTCACATCAATTTCACAATTTTTTTTCTTTACCAAATTAAGGCAATCTGTTACGTTGTACACTGTTTTCCATATGTTAATATTGGGATTTTAGAAAACTCTTTTAGAGAATTTCTGTTTATCTCTTGCTCTCAAGGAACATCACCTGGCTAAGGAGAAAGACAGGTGAAACAGAATTACCACAAAGTTATTATTCCTGAAACTTAAAAATAGTCGAGGGATCCATTGTGTCCCAACACAATCTGAAACACACACACACTGGATTTTCTTCCCATCCACTTCTATCCTTATTCAAGAATGATAGAAATGATGACGAGTTTGATCTTATACAGAATGAGGACAGCTTTCTCTTGTTTAACCCTTTCCCTCTAGCTTGGAGTGTTGTGGCCTCTGGGCTTTAGTGTCCTACCTTCAAAGAATTGGATGCAGTTTCACAACTGCCTCTTATATCACCTGATCTAGGATAAAAAGGAACTTCTGGTGATGAGTCAGAGTCCTGCAAGGGGAACTCTGTGAAGTAAGAAAATCTTTTAGATAGACCAAGGACAGTAACCGTTTACTTACAGAGGCTAACCATCTTGACTGGGTGCTCAGTTTCGTTTTTATATGTCTCCAGTAAGAGTGTAACCATTATGTACCAAAGATAGAAGTAGGCCCAGTGAGGAGCCTGAAATCAATGATAGAACCTTCTGGGTTAGTGAGCTTTTATACCACAGAGCACACATTTGAAGAACAGATTAAAATAGTAGTCCTCCTCTACTAAATAAAGGAATTAGTAGCTTCTTATTACTCATAAAGAAAAGGAATTCTGGAGGAAGAAACTAGAGAGCTGAGGATAGGCGTTATAGTGATAAGCAGTTACAAGAACTGAAAATCAGAGGGGAAGATCAGTACTGGGAAAGTATTCCACAGTTGTTTCTATTGCTTGAAAAGAGGAAATTGCATTTGCTTTTAAAGGTAACTGCATTTTCATTATTTGTTTGTTTATTTGTCTGTCTGTTTATTTTACTTTGAGACAAGGTGTCACTTTATAGCTCATGCTGGCCTCAAACTTGGAGCAATCCTCCTGCCTTGGTTTTTCAAGTATGTATTTTTTAATGATATGTTCAAAGTGATAACAATTGATTGCTGATTTTAGCCTCACTCTTTTTGAATAAATCTGAACCTTGTAAGTAAATAAATCACTTGAAAATAGCCAGAGGTGGGGAGGCAGAAGCCAATCGGCACAGATATTTGGTAATGCATACAACAAGCGGAATTTGTGTGGTATTTTGTAGACCCTTTAGTGAGGCAAGCAAGGATCAATAATTAACATTTCCCAATTGCTTTAAAATTATTCATTGATCACAATAGCACATCTGTAAAGACATTTCCATATGAGAAGCATAAGGCTCTGATCTATTTAGATCAGACCACCTGGTCCCCAATTGACAGCCCCCAATTTACAAATGAATCATGTCATGTTGCAGACATTAGTATGTAAGTCAGTTGGAAATCTGGAGTACGTTTTCCCATAGACATTTTCATGATGGGTGTTTGTTTTTTTTTGTTTGTTTGTTTTTTTTTTTTGTTTTTTTTTTTTTTAGGAAAACTGCCAAATACACATGCTTGCCTTTTAATTATATCATGAGTTTTCCTACACGTCTATTTAAGTCATATTGTAACTGAACAACAGTAATTCTGCCAGCTAGCCTAATAAACTAAATAGAGGACTAAGGACCTATATTTTTCTACAAGGTACTTGTAGGAATGATACAAATGATCTGATTTAGACTGGAGAACTCAAGTCTGCATAGAAAAGGTCTCTCAAAACCACTAAGCCCCAGTTGCTCTTCATTTGTGAAGGGCTAGGTTAGAAGACAATAATGAGGTACTAATAACTTGACTGCTGCTGTAAACCAGTCTGCCTTCATGTGCCACGGCTAGTCTTTGGTAAAGGCACTGTCTGGTGTAAGACTGGAATATTGGAAATTGACTTTCTCTATTTTAGTAGCACTTAGAAAAGTGGGGTAAGGTGTGAGAAGATGGTTGAGATTCTGAGGTGGTTTTTTTTGTTTGTTTTTTGTTTTGGTTTTTGTTTGTTTGTTTGTTTTTTACATACCAGCCTCCATGCAAATACTAAGAAATCATGTTCTTGATTCAAACACTGATGTGTAATAGTGTGTATACGTGTGTATGTGCACATAACATAAGTCATTCCGTGTCCATGAAGGTTTGGTTTCATGACCACACACAGAAACTAAGACCCTTAGATGCTCCAATCAATTTTCAGTATGATAATGTAGAAAGGCTGAGTGTTGGTAAAGTCCTTGCGATGAAAGTCTGAGGGCCTGAGTTTGATCCCAGCACCCATGTGAAATTGGCACTTGTGATGGTGTCTGTCTGTCATTTTGCTGCTGGAGATGCAGAAACAGGTAGATCCTACGGCTTGTTGCCCAGTCAGCCAGTGAAGAGACTATCTGAAAAATAAATAAAAACGATAAAAGGACAAGAGTGGACAATATCTGAGGAAGAACACTCAGTGTCACCCTCTGATTGCCACATAATATGTGCACAGACATATATATATATATATATATACACACATACTTGCACAGACATGAATTTGTGCACATGCACGCAGATACATACAAAGATGAGCCCAGATTTTAAAAGATGATATAGTATTTGCCTAAAATATATGCACATCTTCAGTATACCTTAGATTATTTGTCACTTACAATACCCAGTGCAAAATAAATAGCAGTCATACTGTCTAGACAATAATTATAGAATAATATATAAGTCCAGATATATTAAGTATATAATACTATACTTTTCTAAAATGTTCTATTATTTCTGTTTTGGTTTTGATTTGGTTGAGGTAGGGTCTCACTTTGTATCTCTGGATAGACTGGAATGCTATTTAGACCAGGCTGGCCTTGAAACTCACAGAGATCAACCTGCTTCTGTCTTTCAAGTGCTGGGATTAAAAGCATGTGCCACTATGCATAGCTTCTAAAGCAGTTGGTTTGGATCAAAAGTCACTGAGCCCATGAATACAGAAAGCTAACTGTATGAACATAGAGATAGATACATGCATATGAATATAGAATATATGACAACTATAAAGAAGGTGATCTAGAAATACTAAGAAAGGAAAAAGTAAAATTTGCATGTAACTGCTATTTACTAATAACTGATATAATGGCACATATGACTACTTCATTTCTCTGTTTGTGTGTATAAACTGACCATTAAACATGACAATGAGAATGGGATTGCAGGGGCTGGTGAGATGGCTCAGCGGTTAGGAGCGCCGACTGCTCTTCCAAAGGTCCTGAGTTCAAATCCCAGCAACCACATGGTGGCTCACAACCATTCGTAATGAGATCTGATGCCCTCTTCTGGAGTGTCTGAAGACAGCTACAGTGTATATAATAAATAAAAGAGAGAGAGAGAGAGAGAGAGAGAGAGAGAGAGAGAATATGGGATTGGGCATGTATCACAGTGGTCGAGTGCATGTTAGCACTCACAAAGCCCTGGGTTCTATCCTAAACATAGCATATAACAGATGTGGTGGCCCAGGCCTCCAATCCCAGTATTGGGGATGTAGAAGCAAGAAGATAAGAAGTTCAAAGTTAGTCTAGGCTACAAGAAACTATATATGTACTTATATTGGTTAGTGACTTTAAGAAAGTTATAATAGTATACTGAATGTAATTTCTATATTAGTAAAAGCATATACAAACAAATATAGATCATTATCTGTATTTGTAGCAAATGCTTACCCTATTATGTGACTAAACTGCTCTTCAGTGAAGCTACTTCTCATTTAGTGCACTGCACGGACAGTGTGTTGCTGAAGTTGACTTGGCCTGTGCAGCTGATGGAGAGCTGCTGGATATGATACTTCCATTCAGTGAGGACATCTGGGCAGCTTGGAACCAGACGTCATGGTGGCTGTCTTTACACTGAGGAAATCAGCAAATGAACTTTCTTTCTTTCTTTTCCTCCAAGTCCCAGAGAACTGATATCACCATATTATGTAGACTGCAGCCTTTTAGTTCACTGACTGATTTGATCTTGCCTAGCTCAGCTGGTCTTCTGGGGGTTGGGGTAGGGGTGGGGGAAAATGGACTGACCACAAATAATCACAGTCCTCAAATCTTGATAACAGAAAACCATCTCTGGCTAATGCTCCTCTGGCTTCTTGGCTTTTTGTTGTCCCTGTCACAGAAAGAATGTTGACTGGGAGACTAACCCTGTGATCTCCAAATGTTTGCTGCATTTACTGTAAGACTTTAAACCCATGGAGCAACACAGATTAGAGGTTGAGTTTTGCTGATTGTTTGTATGGTAAGAGTTTCTCCTCCCCTTCTGAGGTTCCAGTATTTGGACATAGTGCCAAGGGAATCTGTACTTCTGGGGAAGCTTGGCTATGCCACTTTACCAGCTTGGTTTTTGCTTTGGCAAGGTTATAATCTAGGGTTGAAGGATACCTTGGGTAGATGAAGTCAATAAAGTGGTTGCCTTCCAATCATGAGGACCCCAGTTTAATGCCCAGAACATACATGAAACAATTAAAGTACGGTAGAATTCACTGTAATTACAGCACAGGGAGTGTGGGCAGAAATAGGTGGGTCCTTGTGGCTTACTGATCAGCCAGCCTAGCCTACTCGGGAAGCTCCAGGACAATAGAACTTGTCCCATAAAGAAGCCTCTCCTCTTCCCCACCACTACGATACATGGATGATGTAAGGACTAGAGTGTCCCTCTGTTCATGGTTTTTGTCCCTTCATCTAATACTTCATCTAATACTTCAGAAAGTATGTTTGTTCTCCAGCATTCCTTTATTTATTTATTTTCGCGAGACTTTTAACCTTATAATATGCTGGTGGAGAGCATGATATATCTGGGTTCAAGTTCTAACTCTGTCATTTCCAAGCTCTGCGACCCTGGGCAGATTCCCTACTACCCAGTGGCTTCAGGTTTTTCACTTAGAAATGAAGGTGGTAAAGGTGTTTGCCTTGGAGCTTCACTGGAAAAATCACAGCAAGGTGATATACATAGCAGAGTTGGTACAGTGTTGTGCGTTTAGTTCAGCACCATAATGATTTTTCTGTCATGGTAGAGTACTCGTATGTATTTTATAGAAATGTTATCCAAGTGGCTCATTGTCCTCTCACGGCCTTCTGAGAATTGCTCTTTAAATGGCCAAGCACATGGCCTCATTATACTCATCTGTTGCTGAACGGACACAGTTTCCATTCCATCTCAGCTTCAGCTTTGCCTCTTGAAACAAAGAGGCCCTGGATTGGTTCTCCAAACTCCCTGTTCTTCTAACCCTATCTCGGCCGTGGAGCCTTCCTCCATTGGTCTGTTCCTCAAAGCCCCATAACAGATGCATTGTAACAACTTTCCTTTTTCCTCTTCTCCCATTGAACACTTGGCCTTGACCTATGTTCTGCCTTCTAAGAGGCCCAGAACTATTTCAACAGAATTTCCACGTAGCTCCTGTCTCGTTGGACCTCTGACTAAGTTCCCTGAGGTGGATCAATTCAGCTCTGCATTGGAAAACAGATTTACAGAATAACACAGGATGTCCAAGAAAACGTAAAATCCAAATAAACAGGAAGACTTCTAAATGTGTTCCTTAGGTTTAAATTTTATTGTTAATTGTGAAATAACCCCTATATAGATTTATGAAGTAAAATATGATATAGTTTTAAATTTTATTGTTAATTGTGAAATAACCCCTATATAAATTTATGAAGTAAAATAAGATGTTGTAATCCATATAGCATTATAGGTGGGAACCAAGCTAATGAACATTCCCAACAGCTCAAATACTTAGCCATTTCTCTACAATAATGACATACAACATTTATGTATTTAGTAATTTTTGATCAATAATGAACTTTTTAGTGTGACTATATGCAAAATGTCATGTGAGTCATACTTATATTGAGGTTTTTATTATTTAGTGAAATTCTAATTCAGCTCCATGCCCTGTATTTTGTGTGGCAATCTGATTTGTGAATCCAGCACACAGATGCTAAAGAGACAAAAGACTTGTCATAAATCCTGAATAGGCAGATACACTGGGACAATTTACCAGTTTGATACACACTCTCACATATTTTATTTCCTGGGTTCTGTGTCTAGCACATAAAATGATATATAAGGTTCTCAACATCATTTTGTATCATGACAGTGTACATAATTTTAGCATGGAGATTTATTTATTTTAAACCGTTTTCTGGCAAGCAGTAGTCATGTCATCATGTCATTCATATATATATATATATATATATATATATATATATATACATACATACATATATATATATACATACATACATACATATATATATATATGTATATATATATATATATGTCATAACAAAGTCAGCACCCTAGCATATGTTTTTGACAGATGCATTTAAGCATCAGAAGGAAAGACCAACTTTTTCTACTTCACACCAACATCATGGATACTGGCACCTCATATTGTTTGCAGAAATACATAAGAGTGTTTTCCAGGTTATGACCTACTGATGGACTATAAAATCATTTAATCGTGACCAGTGTTAGTAGTGATCACAAGGAAGATGGATGGCAGTGACACAGCAGACTAGAACAGAATGCAACAGTCTGTTCCAGGTAACAGATATGCTGGTGCTAGACTGTTAGCTTTAGTGTATTACACTAAAAACAAACAAACAAACAAACAAACAAACAAAAAAACAAAAAGAAAAGAAACAATTCTGGTCTGTCTACTGTTAAAAAGGTTTGAATGACCTTGGTGTGTGCGGTGGTAAAAGGACTTAAACTATTGAGACTAGCAGAGCAGGGGTCAAATCCTAATTATAGTCCATGGTTGCTGTGTAACCTCAGGCAAATTACTTGACCCTCCTGGGCCTTGGTTACTCCATCTGTAATTTGGGGATAATAATTGTACCTGCTTTAAGAGTTGTTCTGTGGATTTAATTAATTAATCCATGCAAATTACTTAGCACAGGGCCTGGCATGTTGCAGAGGATCAATGTAGTTTTTGCTGTTATTATCAGTGATTAGCTGAGAGCTAAGAGGGTTGGGAGAGGCAAGCTCATTAACTGTGGGTTAGCAGTGACAGCTGACAGCCAGATGTGGAAAGAAAGAGAGTTCAGAATAATGCAAAAACAGACGAGGGACGATAAAGGATATTCATATTGATGACCCCGAGTCATCAGAAAAAGGTTAAATGATGCCCAGAGTGTTCTATTGAATAAGATGAATTTGTGATACATTTAGAAGCCTTACCAGTAAAATTAATTCTAATAAACAGATTTAGGATACTTATAGAAAATATGAATTAATTGAATAATGAATTTAGAAAGAAGTTCTGACTTCAAGTCTGGTTAAATGACAGACTCTAGGACTGCTTTTTTTTTCTATAAGCATATCTTGACTCTCAGCTGTGTTGTACTAGCTGAGGACATAGATTGAATGCTATAGTCCTTTGTAGGCCAAGCACATATCTGTGGTTCAAGAGTTCCATTCACTGGTTTAAAAGTCCTGGGGCAGCAACTTCAGCAACATAGAGCAAGATTTTTCTGCAAACTAGATCTGATTCTAGGCTAGAACTCAGCCAAGGTCAGGAGTCAGGAGTGAGGGGTCAGGGGTCTGTGTTGGAGTGATCCCTTCATCTTGCTCCTAGCTGTCTTTGGAGAATGAGAAATGAGGACAAGGACAGGGAGTCTGTAATCCTCTCTCCCAGCATGTTACTACTTACTGACAATTGTCAGGTGTCCTGTGCATGTGTGCATGCATGTGGACATGCCTGAGTGCATGCATATGTATGTGAAAGAGAGAAGTGGGAGGAGACAAGGATGGAGCAAGACACAGAGGCAGGGAGAATGAATTGTGTCTCTAGCATTTTATAAGGTAAACAGTTCTATTTTTTTCTGGTATGAATACTTCTTTTTAAAACAAAAGTCTTTGGGGGCTGGCGAGATGGCTCAAGCTGATAAAACTCCTGCCTTACAAACATGATGACTTGAGTTCAATCCCAAAAGTCTACCAACAGAGTCCAGAAATTTGACCTCTGTCCTCTATATCTGTGCTGTAAGATGCATATGCACACACACACACACACACACACACACACACTCACTCACTCACTCACTCACTCACTCACTCACTCACTCACTCACTCACAGTCTTAATCAGGGTTTCTATTGCTGCAAGATATACCGTGGCTAAAAAGCAAGTTGGGAAGGAAAGGGATTATTCAGCATATACTTCCACAGCACAGTGCATCATTGAAGGAAGTCAGAACAGGAACCCAAACAGGGCTGGAAAGTGGAGGCAGGAGCTAATGCAGAGGTCATGCAGAGAGCTGCTTACTGGCTTGCTCCCCATGGCTTGCTCCCCATGGCTTGCTCAGGTTGTTTTCTTAGAGAATCCAGAACCACCAGCCCAGGGATGGCACCACCCACAAATGGGCTTACAATTGAATCTTATGGTGACATTTCCTCAACTGAGGCTCCTTCCTCCCTGATGACTGTACTTCTGTCAAGTTGACACACAACCAGCCAGTAACACATCAAGCATGCATGCACACACACATCTATATTAGTACTACTACTTCTACTGAATTATGTTTTTAATCTTTTCCACTTAACCTGAGCAAAGCTAGAGCTAATCTTGAGAGATGTTCTGATAAAGGGATTTTAAAAACTATATCAATAATCCCTTTCAAATCCATTGGCATAGCAGTCCTATAGCCACTAAGAAAGTCCACAGTTTCTGTCCAATTACAGACATGCATGGCAACCTCCTTCTACTGTCTTGGTTATGTTTTGTTTTGTGAGTTTTGGTGTTCATGAGTTACCTCTTCCTGTCTCACACTGGCAACTGCAACATGAATAGCAGTTCTGCTATTAGAATATAGTCACTTTGAAAACAAGTAAAAAGCATTTCTAAGCTTACCAACTCTTTAAGCAAGCTAATCAAGCCATACTATCCACACTAAAAATATGGCACACATGTGAGTAAGTCACATTGTTTAATGAGTTTTGCTGAAGGTTCTCAGCACTCTTCTTTCTTTTCAGATAAGCAACTTGTAATTATTTACTTATTCATTTGTTTACTAATTTACTGCCTAGCTCCCCTGATATATGCTGTACAAAGGAACATAGAGTGCCTCAATTTATGCTTCCTCTTATTTCTCCAAGTTTCAGTACAGAACATGGGACTTGATACACATTTATTAAATAACCAATAAAGGAGGGTACAAATGACATAGTAACTTAACACAGCTTTTGGGATATTCCATGTCTCTGCTAAAACTGATGGAGTAGAGTTTTTCTACATCATCAAAAAGGTAAGAGACAAGGCCTAATCACAACACACCTGTGACCCATAATGAACACAATGTTGTAGGGTTGAGCATTGTGAGAACATTCTTAAACATGTACATTCACAGCCAAGAGTGTTGCGTGACACTACTTCTGGGGAGACTTGAACAAATATCTACTTACTACAGATAGGGAACTGATAAACGACCAAAGTATAGATACCACCAAAATCCAACTTGGTGAACCAATGAGTTTTAGTTGGGTAATATATAGGCAGAAATGAGTCAAAAGCAGCTCCATCACCAAATACTTACCCCAGCACAACATTCAGGTAGCTCAGCACATTGGAGGGTGTGCTTTCTCGATGTCTCAGTTTGTCTTGAGGGTCTTCCAAGCAGCACAACTGGTATTTGTTTCTTCTAGGCAGTTCAACTGGTCTCTTCTTCTTTCAACTGGTTTCTGCTACTTGGCTGATCTCTGCTCTATCTAGGCTGCTTGGTCTAAGAAGCTCAGTTTGCCTAAGAATCTTCTTTGTAGCTTGGCTTGTTTGAGAGTCTTCTCTTCAGGTTGGCAGTCTTTGCTTATATACCCTTGGGGGAAGGAAGGACCTTCTGAATCTCATCACCTTCAGGGACTTCCTGAAACCCTTTTAAGTTGTCTACTTCCTACCTTAAAGAGCTCCCCTGTGGGATGGAGCAGTTCATCTCTCCTTCAAACATCCTGTTGTTTATTACCTCACCGGAAACATTGTCCTCAAAAATTGTCCTCATTTCCCTTTTCACATCCTATGTGTTGAGAAGTTTTCCTCTGAGTTTGAAGGTTTTTAACCTCAGAGGAAACTTTATAAAACAGAGAAATAGAACAGGGTGAGAATATGATGCTGAGTCGTGCACCAAAAGGCTATATAAGGGAATTTTCTGGGCAGAGAAGTTTACATGAGCCCAGACCTGCAGTGGGAATGAGACAGAGATGCTGGGAGACAGCTGATGGTCCGTACTGAGGAACCTTTTGTTAAACTGTTGACTCTGAGAGAGCTTATGGTTCTTGAAATGCAGTGCTTAAGGGAAATTTTAGTTTCTTTGAGTTGATGACTCAGACATATGGAACAAAGTTTCAAAGTTGCTAAAGGTAACTGAGTATGCCTATCCCACCCAGTTAGCCCCAAAGCTGCCAGACCAATTTCCTTCTGAGGAGGAAGGCCAATTGCTCACCAATTTCTAACATAACATTTAAGTGAAATTTGAAAATTCTGCTTGTGTCAAATAAGAAATGAGGATTTTTTGTGTGTTTTTGAGAAATGTCCCAGTCACATCTTGTTGGTGGTCTCTCGGAGCATATGTACAAAACCTACGTTTGACTAAATAGTAGTAAGCAATACAAAAATTACAAATATTCACTAAAGATATCTTTTGTATGAAAAATGAGGCCTTATTACATCTCAGCCTCCCTGGGAAAAAAATACAGGAAGTGAGAGAACCTAGAACACATTTAAATGTGGATTTGCTGGCCTGTATAATTCTATAGAATATATGTACTAATACATTCTTGAGGGATGTTTTGCTCGTTTGACTTTGCAACAATGACATCCAAGTATGTATGCTTACTCCCCTCACTTAAAAATACACCGTGGAAACCACTGCTTTCTTTTAAAGGCTAACATTAAAAAGGCATCTGTTTGGAAGCACAATTGACTTGGCTATATTCCTGCTCAAAGCCATAACTTAGATTTCCAGTGCTTTTAAGTTATCGGGAATAGAGTCCACAGAGTGGTATCACTGGGGTAAAGTGCAGCTAGATAATTAATTTAGAAGAAAATGACACTCCAGACAGCTTGTAAAAATTCCCATTTCTACCCAAAATATGAGAGATGGCTTTCTCCAATAACTCAGCATTCACATCTGTACAAAACAAATGTAAGATGACCCTTCCATTGTTATCAGCTATTTCTTGACCAAAATTGTGAAATACTTTGACCATTGAAAACACTTGAGGAAAGAAAGAAAGGAAGGAAGGAACAAAGAAAGAAGAGAAAACACTTGAGTAGATTCACCTTCAAACCATAGCCCTGAGATTGAAATTTTTTGAGTTTATCTATCTCAGCAGTTCCCAATGTTCCTAATGCTAACAATCCTTTAATAGAGTCCCTCATGTTGTGGTGACCCCAAGCATGACATTATTTTCATTGCTATATCATAACTGTCATTTGTTACTGTTATGAATTATAAATATCTGATATGCAGATTATCTGATATTCAACTCAGAGGTTGAGAACCAATGACCTATCTGCTTTTAAAAACAACTTGGTTTAAGCTAGCATTTACTGAGTGTTTCTGCAACATTTGTTAAGCATTGTCTTATTCAATTCTAACAGCTATGGGGAGATAGTCTTCTTGTGACTTACAAATGTCAAAATTTGAATATGGCAAGATTGAGAAACTTTTCCAAATGCCACAACCAGGATATGGTAACATAGAACTTTGGTCAGCCTGTATATACCTGGGCAACTGGAGGTTGAGGCAATGCCTGACTTTTTCAGAGAAACAGTGATAAGTAAACTCAGGGTATACTCACATGGAATCTCAAGTACTCCATTTTAGGAATGAGCCAACTGGATGTGATTGGTTGGTCTGTTGGGAAGCCTCAGAGAAATTCAAGCCTTTCCTTAGGGCAGAAGGCTGTCCACAGCCTCAGGAGGTCATAGTTCCTACGAAGACACTAGAGGCCAGATGTGGTAAAGAGCTTTGTGGTTTGGTTTGGTTTGGTTTTGGTTTTTTTTTTTTTTTTTTTTTTTTGCAGGTTTAGTGCAAAGCTAGAGCTTTTGTCTCTTGTCATGAGGAGCTTGAAGTCTTGTTAAGTCCTCCACTGCCATTTCAATGGCCAGAAGTTTTCTAGCCTATCTCAGCAAAATCAGACCAGCCGAGAACTTCTGAGGGAAAAGGGATCAAGGAGCAGCTAATCTCTAGGCAGGAGTATGTCTGGTCTTTACAGCTCCATGTCTATACCAAGTATAGTACGGGATCAGGATGCGTTTTTTAATGTCATTGTCATAGCAGAAGTACTTATGCAAATGATGTTCAGAGGCCGTTAATTTCCTCAGCACAGAATTTGAGCCAAATCTTCCTCCAGAGGAAGTGAAGGATACATTATAGTTCTACCCCAAGAGGTACTCCTAAGGAGTTAATCAGATATAGAAAGAAAGGTTCATGAAAGAAAAGGAAGCACTGGCATTAATGCTTTAACTGGAAATTGTTTTACCTTGAAAGGGTATAGTAGCTATTTTTATTGGGTACCTAGTAAATGGCAGGAAATTTGCCATCTTCACCAAATCCTTGTGAGGTAGGTATCACAGCCTTGTCCCTTTTACAGATGAGTCAGCTGAGGCTTAGAAATGTTAGACAACCTTCTTTTCAAAAATCCATACTGGTGGAAACTGGAATTGGTAATTGGTAGCTTCTGAGCACTCCTTAGCACCTTGACCTTCCTAACTCTCCCTGCCCCCTGCCTGTTCGGGCTTCTGGAGTCACCTTTTCTCAATTGAATCTGAGCACTATCAAGCATTAATGGTTTTAGCTTATAAAAGGCCTATTATGTGCTAGCCTTTCCACATTGATCCTAGCCAATGTGTATGCCTTTAAAATCTGGAGCTTTTGTCCTTGATGCTCTGCTACCTCATTTCTAGCCATTTATTGTCTTTCTGTGGAACAAAGTCGTGTGCTTCATATTACTTGCACAGGGAGGACTGTTTACCTACTATGTGATATAGATAGGATTTAAATCTGAGTCTCTTCAAGTTTCCAACAAACCTGACTATTTATTCTTGCTGCCTCTGGGCTCTATGGGTCACTATACAAATTAGACTGACTTACCAGTTGATCAAAGTTAAAAAGAAATTCTTCCTGTGGTGAAAATTGGGAAGTAGAATCAAACAAGTTAGGAGACAGTGGTGGAGAGTGGAAAGAAAGTCACTCTTCAAGACATAACTTTTAAAAGTCTCAAACCATGTGTCTTAGTTAGGGTTTTACTGCTGTGAACAGATACCATGACAAAAGCAAGTCTTATAAAGGACAACATTAAATTGGGGCTGGCTTACAGGTACAGAGGTTCAGTCCAGTATCATCAAGGTGGGAGCATGGCAGCATCCAGGCAGGCAAGGCACAGGTAGAGCTGAGAGTTCTAAGTCTTCATCTGAAGGCTGCTAGTGGAAGACTGACTGACTTCCAGGAATCTAGGGTGAGTGAGAGTCTTACCTACTCCAACAAGGCCACACCTCCTAATAGTACCATTCCCTGGCCAAGCATATATAAACCATCACACCTCCCACGTTACCCCATAGAACATGGTCTATGAAGTGATCAAATGAGTTTGTCTGAATGGGAATACATATGGGCCCCACTAGCATTTGTTCATGTACAGCAAAAGAATGTACACGCCAAAAACATCACCCCAAATTTCTCTTGTCAGCCAGCTTCTAATTCTCGCTGCCACTTCTGCCTGAAATTGTACATTATTTAGAGCAATCTGTGATACTCGCTGAATGAACATTACAATCCTTCAAGGATCACATAGGAGAATCTGTTGGTTACTGAACACCCAGTAAGTGGCGAGTGATTTAAATACATTACTTCTTTAAACTTATCCCAATTCTTATGAAGTGGGTGTCATCATTGTGCCTGCTTCACTGTTAAAACAAACAAGACAAATCAATTGAGCCTCTCACCTGGAAAACGAAATTGATCTAGGGCAGTGGTTCTGAACCTTCCTAATGCTGCGATCCTTTAATACAGTCCCTCATGTTGTGGTGACCCGCAAACATAAAATTATTTTCATTGCTACTTCATAACTGTAATTTTGCTACTGCTATGAATTATAATATAAATGTCTGTGTTCTCCAATGGTCATGACCCCCAGGGTTGGAAAAATCTGTTTTAAGGTGAATACTAGATTTCCAGAAACTCCCTGGATAATTTTAATGGCACATAGGATAAGGCACTGAGAGCTATTTCCTTCAATTAGTCCAGTAGGTCAGAATCACATGAGGAAACTGCATGCATTTCATGTCCCTGGGACTGAAGATTTGGCTTGCTCTCCATGTTCAAGGCTTGGGTTCAATCCCTAGCATTCCAGCACTACAACATACAAATAAGGATTCATAGTGAAAAATCCAAGTTTAACTACTAGAAGAAACAACATCCCCTGAAGACCCATGATAAAATATGACTAAGTAAAGACAAAACATTTTGCCTTGTTGCTAAGATAATTTGGATTTCTACTGGCATTCTTTTTGACTGCTATAGAACTTTACTGTCTGGTCCCCTGACCTTGATTTTTGTTCTCCTCTAACAAACTCTTTATGGTGACAACAGTGGAGATAGATATTTTTATTCTACTTAAAACCACTGAAGGAAACTTTCATTTCCAGAAAGATAGGGTAAGCTGAGAACAGCTGTGGTGCTTGGGGTCAAAAAATTGGAAGAGGGTGAAAAGTGGAGAACCATGAACAGACTGAGTTGCATCTGCAGGATCAACATGGACAGAAGGTCTCAGGCATTTTAAAAAAATGAATATTCCATATTTGGAGTTGCAGAAGCTAGCAGTTCTAAAGCAAAAAGCCAACTTTCTTTGACCTAAGGACCTGGAAAGCAGCCACTAAGCAAGGTATCATGGTGAGGAAACATGGTGGCAGGCAGGCAGACATGGTGCTGGAGAGGTAGCTGAGAGGTCACCATCCAGATCATCAAGCAGCTGAAAGGGAATGCCATAAGGACTATGGCCAGTACGTCTGAGACCTCAAAGCCCACCCCCAGTGACGTACTTCCTCCAACAAGGCTTCATCTACTCTAATAAGGCCAGGCTTTGTAATAGTGTTATTCCCTATGGGCATATCAGGGCCATTTTTATTCAAACCACTGCATTCTACTCCCTGCCCCCATAGACTTGTAGCCATATCATAATGCAAAATGCATATGGTCCCCATAGTCTATAACAATCTCAAAACTGTTTAAAAGTCCAAAGTCTCTTCTGAGATTCATACAATCTCTTAACTATGAGCCCTGTAAAATCAAAATCAAAATGCAGATCACATACTTCCAACATACAGTGACACAGAATGCACATCGCCACCCCAAAAGGAAGGAAAAAGAGCATAGTGAGGAGATACTGGACCAAAGCAAGACCCAAACCCAGCCAAGCAAACTCCAAACTCTGCATGTCTATGTCTGACATCCAGCACTCTTTAGATCTCCAACTGCATTTAGCTTTGTTGACTGCAACACACTTCTCTCTCTTGGGCTGGCTCTACTCCCTGTTAGCAACTTTCCTTGGCAGGCATCCCATGGCTCTGACGTCTCCAACATCTTGGGGTCTTTAAGAAGATCCAGGCTTCACCTTCACAGATGTAAATGATGATGTCTCTAGACCTCCATGCATGGACACCCCTGACACATGCCTGGCCTCAGTAGCTTTCCTTAGTCTTGGAAAGAGATTCTATAATACCTTTCTTCTCTCCTAGAATAAAGCCAGAGCCATGATGCCAAATCAACCAAGTTCTTCTGCTTTCTGGGATTGGAACATGTCCTCCTCATCTAATAACATCTACAATAGCTTTCTGGTTTTGATGGTTTCCTGCACTGCCTACACTTGGCTGAACTAGAACTCACTCTATAGTCCAAGCTGGCCTTGAACTCAGAGATCCACCTGCCTCCCAAGTGCTGGGATTAAAGGTGTGCATCACCACACCTGACCCTAAGCTTTTCTTATAATTCCTTTTCAAAGATTGGAAGCTTGAGTAGGATCTTGCCCTGAGGTCATCACTCCCTTTATTCTGTTTCTCATCAGGCTTGATTCCATAACACTTCCTTGTACTCCTTTTCTTCTCAAAGTGAACATTGTGTATTTTTCCTCATTCTGCCTGCTCCTTTCTATTATAGAGCTATATAACCATGGCTGTTGATACTAAGTAACACAGTAACACTAGGGTATCTGGGAATCTCCTTGGCCAAAGCTTTTACTCCATAACTTTTCAGTTTAGCCTCAGGCAAAATTTTTGGACATGGAAAAAAAGCAGGCACATTTTTCATCAAAATATAGTAAGGATAGTCTCTATATTACAAACAAATATTCTTTTTCTCTGAAACCTCTTGAGCCAGGCATTTTAGTTCACCCCCAGCATCACTGTTTTCCATGTTTCCTTCGAGTATGGCCCATTAAGCTACACATAAGGCATTCAAATGCTTTTCTTTATTTTTATTACGTATTTTCCTCAATTACATTTCCAATGCTATCCCAAAAGTCTCCCACACCCTCCCCCCCCAAAGAACTCAAGAGGGTGGACTCCAGAAAATCAAATAACCCCCTTAAAAGATGGGGCTCAGAGCTAAACAAAAAATTCTCACCTGAGGAATACCAAATGGCAGAGAAGCACCTGAAAAAATGTTCAACATCCTTAATCATCAGAGAAATGCAAATCAAAACAACCCTGAGATTCCATCTCACACCAGTCAGAATGGCTAAGATCAAAAATTCAGGTGACAGCAGATGCTGGCAAGGATGTGGAGAAAGAGGAACACTCCTCCATTGTTGGTGGGATTGCAAGCTTGTACAACCACTCTGGAAATCAGTCTGGAGGTTCTTCAAATGCTTTTCTAATGCAAAATTCGAAAGTCCATATTCCTCCCAACAAAGGCACAGTCAGGCCTATCACAGCAATACCTCAGTCCCTGGTACCAACTTGTGTCTTAGAGTTTCTATTGTGAATAGATGCCATGATGGCGGCAACTCTCATAAAGGAAAACATTCAGTTGGGGCTCGCTTACAGTTCAGAGGTTTAGTCCATTTTCATAATGGTGGGATTCATGGTGGCATGAAGGCCGACATGGTGCTGGAAAGGCAACTGAGAGGTCTACATCTAGAAGGTAGCAAGAAGAGACTGCCACACTGGGCTTGTGGCTTGAGCATGAGACCCCCAAAGCCCACCCTAGTGATACACTTCTTCCAAAAAGGTCACACCTATTCCAACAAGGGCATACCTTCTAATAGTGCCACTCACTATGAGCCTGTGGGGACCATTTTTAATCAAGCAACCACACCATGACAACTAGACAGTAGGCAGCAATGCTATCTCTTTGGCCCATGAGGTCTGGTTGCTTCTCAGCCTATCTACATACGGTGTCTTCTGGAAACCCTGGATATCACGACCCATGTTTTTTACAGCCTAGGCCAATCTCTCAGACATCTGCGTGACAGGGTTTGCAGCACTAATGAACAGGCTCAGCCCAACCTGCAAGTCAGAACATACCATAGACAAACTGGCCTACATCTTCAGTTACTATGTTAATGACATAGAACATCAGCTAGGTTTTGAGAAGCTGATGCCACAAGGATAACACAAATGCCACAAGGAATAGGTTTTTTTTTAATTAGATATTCTCTGCCTTTACATTTCAAATGCTATCCCTAAAGCCCCCTATACCCTCCCCTGCCCTGCTCCCCAACCCACCCACTCCTGCTTCCTGGCCCTGGCATTCCCCTGTACTGGGGCATATAAAGTTTGCAATACCAAGGGGCCTCTCCTCCCATTGATGGCCGACTAAGCCATCCTCTGCTACATATGCAGATAGAGACACAGCTCTGGGGGGTACTGGTTAGTTCATATTGTTGTTCCACCTATAGGGTTGCAGACCCCTTTAGCTCCTTGAGTACTTTCTCTTGCTCCTTCATTAGGGCTCCTTTGTTCCATCCAATAGATGACTGTGAGCATCTACTTCTGTATTTGCCAGGCACTGGCATAGCCTCACAAGAGAGAGCTATGTCAGGGTCCTGGAGCAAAATCTTGCTGGCATATGCAATAGTGTCTGGGTTTGGTTGTTGTATATGGGATGGATCCCCGGGTGGGGCAGTCTCTGGATGGTCCTTTCTTCCGTCTCAGCTCAGAACTTTGTCTCTGTAACTCCTTCCATGAGTATTTTGGTACCCATTCTAAAAAGGAGCAAAGTATCTACACTTTGGTCTTCCTTCATCTTTAGTTTCAAGGAATAGGTTTTGATAGTCTAGAGAATAGACCAGAACCAAAGGAGTAAAAACGGTACTCTGATGGTAAAATGTAGTGTAGAGATATGAAAAATTTGACATCTAACATCCGAGAGAAGGCCAGTACCTATAGCTAATGAGAAGTAGTAGCTCGTAAAAGAGTGACCCAACTGAGAGTTAGTCTGTCCCAGGGGTGAACCCCCTAATAATCAGTTACCCAAATACCAAGGCTTCAGCTCTGAAATTATATATATACAAGCAAAACTAAATGGACTTAGAAGCTTGTATTATGTATAATATATGTAACAATAAATAAAGAAAATAAGTCATGAATTTGAGAGGGACTGAGGACTGGTGGCATAACAATGCTTAGAAGAATGAGAGGTGGCAGTGTGGATGGATGATATAATATCTCAATTAAAAATAAAATTTAAAGCTAATTATAAAGGAAAAAATGTGACCCAACTGAAAAAAAGAATTTAAAATTTCTCCCAAAGATATATGACTAATGGGGTACAACACACACACACACACACACACACACACACACACACACACACACACACTATAGACAAAGAATGAGTTTCTCTAATAATAGAAAAAGCGTCTGGAAGTCAAGACTAATTAGAAAAATTTGGGAATAGGACATGAATAAATAGTACCTAGAAAATCAAATGAATTTGGGTATGTAAAAATGTGACCAGGTTTTTTTTTTAATGCCATCAAACATATATTGCAATTCTTTTTTTTGCATAATTGAATAGACATTAGTTTAGATTCTGGAAAACACTTTGTTGGTGAGGCTGTAAGGAGAGACTGTTGGAGGTATGTGGACATGTTTATGGAGGATAATTTGACAATCTTAAACACAATTACAAATTATTTATTCTTCAACCTAGTAATTCCACTTCTGGATATGTATACTAAAGGTCTATTTGCAGATATCTGAAATGCTATATGAATATTATTAGTTAGCATTACTTATTCTAATACTTGACTTCAGGGGCTTCCACATAAAACTGGGCAAAGTGCTTTATCATTGAGCTCCACCACCAACCCTTGTAAAAATTATTGATCACAATATGGTTTGTAATAAGAGATTGAAAACTATGTACCCCTAGAAAACCATTATATCTACTTAAGGACAGTGTCTGCACTTAAGTGGGAAAAATGGAAGGTACAGACTTCTGGGTCCAATGGCTGTCTTAGAAGCTGCCTCTGTGACCTAGTGAATGACATGTGCAATAATAAGAAAAAAGTCTCTTGAAAAAAAAGCATCAGAAATCCACAATGCTATGAAATACTGGAACAGTACAGAGCTTTAGACAGGCTGTACACAGAAAAGAAGTTATCCACAAAAAAATGCACCACCATCTGTGCAGGTGCTGTGGGGTGGGGTGGGGGCGGGGAGCAGAAGATCCTTCCAGAAGATGAGCCAGACAGCCCTGGTGAAAACACACTAGGGGGCTTATTTTTGTGACAAGCTCACAACCTTCACAAAACCAGTTGCAGTTTTAGTGAGACCATTATTCCTCTGAGAGATTTGTCCCTGTAAATCGAAATCGAAATTGAAATCATACTTTGTTTCTTCCTGTGGCCCAGACATGAGAAGTTGGAACACATCTTGAGATAATTGTTTGAAATTAAGCTGTTCTGGGATCTAAAAATGAGACCCAACCTGGAGATGTGTAACCTGAATTTGATTTACCACGGCCTTCTTGTAAGAGACAGTTTTGTAAAACAGTTGTGAAAAGTTTGGTGGGGCAGGGAACACAGTGGGAAGATGTTGATGAGTTGAGAAGTCCAGGCTCAGATCAGAGAAACTAAGTAGGTAAAGGTAACCCCCACCCTCAGGTGGCTGGAAGCAAATCACACTAACTAGGAATAACCCTGGAATTTAATAGCACTGAGCAGCAGGTGGATAAACCTCTGGAGCCACCTACCTGCCATTCACTGCTGTACAAGCTTCAGCATCCTACCTGATAACCACACCTGTATCCCTCCAGTAAGATGAGGAGGTCTTGAAAGTCTATGCAGAGCTCACTGCTGTGGTTGCCTCCCACACTCCTAAAATATGTCTGGGATACCTCTAGCTAAAACTCTTGCACTCTGATGCGTTCTTTTTATTACACTTCTAACGCTGTCTCTCCTTTATTGTATTTGTTAATAGGTTTTTAATGTTTATTTCCCTTCATAAATTCTTCCAATTTTGTCTCTCTGTAATTTTTTGTTAGTAACCAATCATTTTTCTTTCCTTTATTATTTTTGTGGGGTTTGTCCCTCTTTTCCCTCTCTATTTCTTTTGAAGTTATTTTGTACAGGGTTTTGTTTGTCTGATTGTTTTTTTTTTAATAACACATTTTAATTTTTAATTCTGCTTCTTGTATTTCATATTTTCAAACTTTCTCATTAGTAAATCTTTTTCATCCTTTAAAAAAAAAATCTTGATGGATCAACTTGTAAAGGCACTTGCCACCCATCCTACTGACCTAAGTGTGATTTCCAAAACCCCTATTTTTTGATTCCCAAAAGCACACAGTTGTAGGCATTCTTGTTTGACTTTTATTAAGACTTATTATTAAAACTTTGATATTTACAAAAAGAATAAACTCAAAAAACAATGGGAGAGAATAAAGAATCCATACAGCTCAGGCAAACTAAATTTCAAATAATGAAATATTAATAAATAACAAAAATAAAATGTTTTCAGATGTATAGTAAATTGAGAAATTACTTAGTTCCCATATAATGAACAACCAGTTTACCTATTAATATATTAGATTAAGACAATGTATTTATTATAATAATGACCAATACATTATTAATTGAAGCCCATACTTAATTCAGATTTCTCTCTAAATATTCTTTTCTACAATAGCAGAGGTTAGGGCTAGGGTTATCACAATGTATTTATTATAATTAATGACCAATAACATTATTGTTAATTAAAACCTAAATGTTCTAAAATAGCACAGGTTCCACATTATATTCAGTTACTGTTTCTCCTAGGATCTTCTTGATAATGAGAATTTCTCACAGTCCTTGTTTTGACTGACCTTGGTGGGTTTAAGAGACACTGCCCAGTCCTTTCCCTCAGTTCTGTATTATCTGACTTTTTTTGTTTTTGATTAGACTGCAGCTATGGGTTTCTGGTTTAAAAACAAACAAACAAACAAACAAACAAAAAAAAAAACCCTTCAGATGCCCAGAGCATTCCAGGTCGAACTGTAGTGAGTTCTGCTGCCTAGATGACTTTAACACATCCTGGTCATTGTATATATCGTTAGAATCTTTTCTTTCCTTCCCCCATGTCTTCTTTTCACCCTTCTTCCTTCCCATATACCTCATCCCTCCTTATCTCTTACTTTCCCCTCCCTCTCTCCTCCCTAAGTTTTCTCTTCCCTCTTAGCATTGAGTCTAGGTTATGCCCCACAGTTACCTGGCAACAGCCAGGTGTGCCTAATTCATTTTAAGGGGGCTGCTTAGCCCCTCCCTCCCCCCTCTCCCCTTCTCCTCTTGCTCTTATTCCCTTACCCTCTTCCCCCTCTCTCCCCATTCCCCTCCCCCCTCTACGTGCTCATGGCCAATCTCCGTCCCCTCTCTCTTTCTTCCCCTCCCCCCACCCCACTCTCTCTTCCCTCAGTTCCCTTCTCCATGCCCTAAATAAACTCTATTCTATATTCTCCTGTGGCTGATTGCAACATGGGCCTGCAGAGCCTCCTCTTTCCCCCACACCATACTGTGCCTCCACCAAACATCTCTGGCCTCCTTATCTATTGTTTTATAAAACACAACACTCCCCTCCCCCCTAACTTACCATTTCTCCTTCCTTTCCCCCTCCCTAAACTCTCAGGCCCTCCCTCACCCCTTCTTCCAATCTCCTCCACTCCTCTCTTTTCATCTCTGTCTTCCTAGCCTCCCGCCCTCCCTTTCTAACCTTTTCCTCAGTCCCCACCTCTCCCTATGCCTACTTCCCGCTCTAACTTCCCCTTCTCCCTTTGCCTCCCTCCACCCCCTCCCTCCGTTCCCTTTCCTGACCTCCCCTTTCTTTCCCTGTCTACTTCTCCCTTCCTCCTTCCTCCTTACCTCTCTGAACTTCTTTTTCTTCTTTCCCTCCTCCTGTCCTAGTTTTTCCTTAGTTTGGGGCACTATAAAATATTCTATTCTGAATATTTGTGTCTTCAGTCCCAGAATGAAGTATCTTTAAGGAACATTGACTTCTTTTTTGGAAAGTGGTAGTAAATCCATCCCAAGGTCTGCATGAAAGCTGTGTTCATTGCTTCCACTTCTTCTCAGATGATTAAAGCAAGAAAAGGTATGTGCTTGTACGAAAATTAATAGAAACATCCATCTATAAATATTTCTATATGGAGTTTGCCACTTCCTCCTTTGAGTTTTCAGTGGCAAAATCTAATTGCTTGAATGTCACCCTGGCAATCACCTGCTCGAAGCTCTGGGTCCTTGGTTACCTTGACCTGCTTTGCCTCCTCTAGGCAGCTTCCTTTACCATCTGATTCCATGGCATGTCTGTTCTTTTACCTCTTCACTGCTGCAGTATTTAGAAGATAACTTCTCATCAATAGAGTACGACTTACTCATAGAAAGGATCTAGTTTTATCAGCACTTGGCTCAAGTTGTGTATGTTCACCATGTTTTATATAGGAGAATTAGGGACTAAATGTCTTCAAGAAATTGAATTCAGTCCAGTCATTACTGAGTTCAAGAGGTCTATTAGTATTGCTTAACTGCTACTTAATTGGCCAGTTCTGTCAATATGAACAGAGGCAAGATGAACCTAAATTAGTCTCAAAAAGGGAAGAATCCAGAGGTAGGAACCATGGAGGTATGCTGCTTTCTGGCTTGCTCAGTTAGCTTTTTGATACAGTCCAGAGGAGTGTTCCTAGGGACAGTGACACCCACAATAGGCAAGACACTGGAATATTATTAAATCATGCCATTTACAGGAAAATGAATATGTTTTCATGTCTTCTCTTACATGCAGAATCTAGTTGTAGAAATACACATATTAGTAAAATGTAACATTTAGGAAGGGAATGAATGATACAAATTAACAAAGGTAATAAATGAAATGGCTACTAGGACTTGAACTCGATCAGAGTATATCTATAAAAATATAATGATACACATTATTTTATATAATTAACATATACTAATAAACAAGAAAATAATCTCTGTGGACAATATTTTGTTGCTGGTGGGTGGGCAGACCACATTCATCCTAGTAGGACACCTATCCAACCCAGACTTGTTAAGAAGCAATCTAATTAATCTTGGTTTTTTAGCCTCCAAACTTCATTATTATGGTCCTTGAATGTTGTGGTATTAATTCTTTGTAAATTTATTTAATGATATTTTATGTGTTTGTGTAGTTTATATGTTTGTGTGACTCTATACCACATGTGTGCCAGGTATCTTAGGAAGCTAAAGAGGGTGTTAGGTTCCCCTGGAACTGGAGTTACAGATAGTTGTGAGCCGCCATGTTTGTTCTAGGAATCTCTCTAGCCAATGGCAGTGACCCTTGAAAGGATCCTTTGATTCTCTTGGTGCCTTGTGGTTGGTTTCACCATAGGGTAAAGTACAATAAAACACTACTATGACATGAGCAAACTAGAAGTTATTTTTCTTTGGACATGAGATAGGACATATTGGGAGAGAATCATTGTTGTGCCTTGCCTGTCAAAACCTAATCCCATCTGGGTTCTAGAAATCTTGACCTTGACATTGCTACCACACCAAACACATGCAGAAAAACCAAAGTCCCTTTTCTTACACTAGGAAAAGCATTGAGGAAATTCATCTTCATTTCTCCATTCTACTCTAGACTTTATCCCCTAATGGCAACAGATAGCTCTGTTGATCTGCCACACACACACACACACACACACACACACACACACACACACACACACACTCTAAAAGGAGCCACCTTCCTCCCTTTAATGCAGAGTGTTTCTCTCCCTCTGTACTATAGAAACATATACACATCATTTTCACATCTGGAATGTTTTGATTCAATTGCCAGATGGCAATTGTTGGCTTGTAGATTTTTAAAAATTTTGTAATTATATTTATGTACAGAAAACTTAGTGTACAATTAACTCAATTTAGTGGCAAGTTCTTTAGCCTTTGTGTTTTCCAGCTTGGCAATGGGAGCCACAGACTGAGGACCCAGCACGTTGCCTCCCCACTGGCGACGGATCTCATCATAGCTATCATTATAATTGGTCCTAATAGCTTCCACCAGCTTAGCCAGTGCACCTTTGTCTTCTGAATTAACCTGTGTGAAGTCAACAGTGGTGCACGTCTTCCTGTGGACCAGGCGCCCCACCCTGGCCTTTCCCTTGATGATACAGTAGGGCACCCCTATCTTTCCACACAGGACAGGCAGGAAAACCACCAGCTCAATGGGGTCATGGGCAATCACCATCAGCTGAGCCTTCTTGTTCTCCATCAAGGTGGTGACTGTATTGACTCCTGCTTGGAGGACAGGTAGTTTCTTAGTTGGGACGTCCCCTTCGCCAGCAGCTTTCTTCTCAGCATGGGCCAGGAGCCTTTGCTTCTTCTCTTGCTTTGTCTCTGGCCTGTACTTGTGGGCAAATTTAAGCAGCTGAGTAGCTGTTTGCTTGTCTAGGACCTGGGTGAACTGGTTAATGGCAGGAGGTACTTTGAACCGCTTATAGAGGATGATGGCTCTTTGCTGCTGCAGCCTGATGTAGCGGGACCATTTGATGAAGTGTGTTAGATCTCTTTTGGAGTGGATGTCCTACCCAATGCCGAAGTTCTTGAGCCTTTTCTGAAACAAAGAATTGACCACCTTTTTGGCCTCCTGTTTCTTGATGACAGCGGGGGCTGGGGCCACCTTCTTCCCCTTGGCTTTCCTTTGGGCATCTTGCTCAGCTGGTGGAGAGAGCTGCTTGTAGATTGTTGCCTTGTTGGTTATAGATGTGATCTCGAGTGTCTTCTGTTCCCTCCACATTTACTTCTGAAGCTGCTGTAGCTCATTGTAAGTTTGTAACACAGGCTTTACATTTTCTGGATCCACAGGTTGTTACTTGGAATGGTTTTATATTCCAGTGGTTTTTGCTCCAGCTGTGGTGGGTTTTATTCTTTGCATTATTTGTCTTGTAGGAGCATAAGAATATTGTTGGTCTTATTGTTCTCTAATAGGTTCTTGGGAAGGCATTGGGCAATTGAGAGGATTTTCTTTTTCTTTTTTTAAAAACTTTTAGCAGTTTATCCTGTAAGCACTAAGAACAACAAGGTGAGTGGGAAGGAGTATGGCTTGGGAAAGTCAAAAAGATTGTATAGGAAAGGGGTACTTCTGCACTGGAAGGCTGCATGTTTGCAAAAGGTAACCTAGAAATGTGGGTAGAGGCAACACACCTTGCTATTCATCCTGATCCTTAGGTGACTGGAGTACTTCATTTCTCTTTTTCCATTGGTACATGGGCCTGGCTGTTCAGGTGTTTTGACTGGCTGTTGGTTGTTGGCATTGTCTTTCCACAGTTTTAATCCTGCCAAGGGTCTGCTCCAGTAATCTGTCATTTACAAATTGCATCCCCATGGCTAGTAAAAGAAGCCACCATTCAATGTTGTAGTATAATAATAATAATAATAATAATAATAATAATAATAATAATAAAGTATAGCATAATATCATTCGGAGGCATTTTATTAATACATTTTTTTCTAGACTAGTAGTGTTTGGTTCAGTCTCTACCATCTTTTACCCTGATCTGCTCTTCTAAAGTAATATGACTTTAAAAACTCTCACTCATAATCATGAATAATTTTTATAGAAAATGTGAATGTATCATTTCTCTGCAAATAGCTTCCTATTTTATGCTTGTTTAAATGGCTCATAAACTAAGGAAGTTTCATTTCATTATGTTTTGTATTTTATATGATTAAAAAATCCCTACAACAGTATTTTATGAGGTAATAATTACAAGAAATTGAAATTTTACTGTCAATAAATACATTAGAGACTAGATTTTCATTTTTGAAGGTTTATCTTTAATTATGTGAGAAGGTAGGGAAGATGTGCACATGAGTGCACCAGGACATCCCAGAGGCACTGGATCCCTCTGGAGCTAGACTTAGGTGACTGAGATTACAACTGCTCATATTTGGGTCTTCACTTTTGTTCCATTGATCTATATGTCTGCTTTTTTGCAAATACCATATTTTTATCACAATGGTCCTATGATATATCTTAAGATCTGAAATGGTAGTGCCACCACCACCACCACCATCATCATCATCATTTTGGCTCAGGACTAGTTTGGCTATATAGAGTGTTTCGTTGTTCCATAGGAATTTAGGATAGTTTTTTTTTTCCTGTTACTATGACAAATGAGATGGGGACTTGAGATTGCATCACATCTATGCAAAGCTTTTGGTAGAATAGTCATTTTCACAATATTAATTCTATTATTTCATGCGCATGGGATCTCTTCATTTTGTAGTGTATCTTCTCTCTTTAGAGATTTAAAGTTGTTTATCCTAGAGGTCTTAGTTGGGTTTATTCCTAGTTCTTTTATTTTCTGGGAGACTATTATGAATGGGCATGTGTCTTTGGTCTCCTCTGTATGTTTGCTATTGGTTCACAGAAAGGTTATTGATGTGAGCTAAATGATTCTTAATCCTGCTACATTGCTGAATTTTCTTATCATTTCTAACGAATTTTTTGGTAGAGATTTTGGAATCTCTATAGTATTCTGTCATCTGCAAATGGGAACAGTTTCACTTCTCTTCCAATCTGTAACCCTTCAATTTTGTTCTCTTACCTTATTGTTCAAGCTAGTATTTTAAACACAATGTCAAAAAGGGATGGGGATAGTAAATATCCCTGGTTCATTCCTGACTTAAGTTGGATTGCTTCTGACTTTGGCTGCAGGTTTCTTGTATGTAGCTATTATGTTAAGAAATGGTCCCTCTAACCCTACAAATTCTAGGATTATTATTATGGATTTTTATACTGGATTTTGTCAAAGGCTTTTTCTGTATCTATTGAGATGATGATGACATGATTTTGTATTTAAGTCCGTTTCTGAAGTTTATTACGTGTATCATTTGCATATATTAAACCATCCCCACATTTCAGGGATCAAGCCACCTTGGTCTGTATTATGCTTGCCAATATTTTGTTGAGTATTTTTGAGTCTATACTCCTCATGGATACTGACCTGTTGTTTTCTTTTTATTGTTGTTGTGTCTTTACCTGGTTTGGGTGTTACAGTGATGGTGTCTTCATAGGAGTTTGGCTGTGTTCCTTCTTTCTCTCTCTCTTAATAATTTTAGAATAATTGGCTATATTAATATTTGGATATCTAGTAGAGTTCTTCTGTGAATCCATCTGGCCTGGAATCTTTTTTAAACATGGAATGCTTTTTATTAAAAGCTAAGATATGTTTCTTGTAGACTACAAATAGACTTTTTTCTCGATCTGTTCAGTCTGCCTGTATCTTTTGATTTGAGAATTGAGGCCATTGATATTTCAAGTTATTACTGAAAAGTGTGTTAGTTGTAGTCAGCATGTTGTTGGGTCTGGTGGTGTTTTTTTGTTTTCTCAGTGGTATTTTGTGTTTTAGATATTATAGCTTCATATTTTTTCCACATTCACTCTGCTATGCTCATTCTTTCTTTAGCCACCCCCTACCCAATGATGCTTCCTGCATTTTCTTTAGGTTTGGTATGCTGAATGTAATTTTTTTGCTGTGTATATTGTGAATACTGTCATAGTCTTTTAGGACTTGGAATACATTGCTCCAGGCTCTTCTGACTTGGCAAGTTTCTACTAAGAAATCAAAGGTTATTCTGATGGTTTTCCTTTATATATGGCTTGTGGTTTTTTTTTTTTTCTCTTGCAGCTGTCATACACTTTCTTTGTTAAACATACTTAGTGTTTGAACTATGATATGATGTAGGGATTTTCTTAGCTGGTCTTGTTTATTCGGTGTTCTATGTGCCTCCTGAATCTATATACATAGGTTTTTCTCTAGTTTGGGAACGTTTTCTTCTTTGATCCTATTGATGATCATTGTCTTGATATTCTTCTACCTTATCTATGGTTATAAATCAAATATTTAGTTTTTTACATACTAATCCACATTTAACTGCTTTATTTTATTTTGGTTGTGTGGTTGTTTGTTTGTTTGTTTGTTTGTTTTTTATGTTTCTTGCTTGCTTTGTCTACCTTCAGGCTCAGAGGCCAATCAAGTCTGTTTTATAATTTTACACTCTTCTCTTTCACCATTGTGTCTCCAGTATCTAATACAATGCCTGGCACACCTGATGAAGCTACACCTTGCACATGGGATGGGTCCTAAATAAAGTCTAAATTATGCATCAAACTTATTTTGAGTACAGCTCTAGGATGGTAACATAGTGGAGAATTGCATCATTTTCTCAGAAAAATGTAGTATTTTTGGCCCTCTCTCTAGTGTTCTTTTTATTTGATCCTCAGATTTCTTGACCTACACTCATAGTTTGTCATTCTATATGAACCCCTCCCTTTTAAGCCAAAGCATGGCACAGCAAAGTGAGATGTTCACAGCAGGAGACAGAGCCCTCTCATCTCACACTCAAGCAGGCACATATTAACTGAGCAGAATGATAGCCTGATTTGCCCATACTATTTAAACAATTTTCTCTTGGTGTGTATAGCTGAATTCATGTAAGTGAACTATGCCTATGAATGCCAATGTCATATACAATCAAAAAGTTTCTTTGCATGAATGACTTAATTAATTAATGGTGTTCTTTCTACTTGAACATCTTCCTTTTGTCTCTGCATATCAAAACTCTATACATTTTTCAGAGCTGAGCTGATGACCCACTTATCCCCCGGCAGGCTAATTATTTCATTTAGTATGTGTCTACTCTGCAGCAGACAGTGCAAAACACCTTCTCTGCATTTCTCTTGTCAAGCCACATAGCAGTCCTGTAAGATAGTAATACTGGGTATTTCTCCAGTGTTAAGGACGAAAGCATGGACATTTAGAGAGATTAAGCATATTCCCCATGGTGGCTATCAGCTACCTTGTTCAGTACTGTCTCCCATTTTAACCAACAGTATGTGGCATATGAAACATGCTCAACAAATAACTGCTCACTAACTAGAAATGCTTTCTGGTTCCAAAATGATGTGCTTTGGTTTTCCTATGGCAGGGCTTAACCTATTCAACTTATATCCCTAAATATGTTTTTCTTACTCTGTCATTTGCATATTGGTACCAGACAATGATATGATATATTATAGGCATTTGTTTAAATTATAAAAAAAGAAATTCCGGAATTTTATGTTTCCTCAAAGGATATGTGCTGCCGTAGAGTTTGATCTGTTTCTTCATTCCTGCTTTTCTTCTCTTTTTTCATATCGCCCATAAGATGGCAGGTCCATATGCAGGGCCCTTTGTCTTACAAGTCCTTTCATGCATACCCCCCTTTCTCAGTGTCATTAGATGTGTTTGTTTATAAATGTAAGTTTATTTCAAATTCAGCAAAACCTAGGATAGCCGAAACAATCCCTGACCTCAAGATGTGCTTCAGAGCAATATGATTAAATAAATAAATAAATAGCCCACATGGTATTGGTACAGAAACAGGCACATTGATCAATGGAATCAAATTGAAGACCCAGAAATAAATCCACACTTTTGATTTTTGATAAAGAAGCCAAAAGTGTACAATGGAGAAAAGAAAGCATCATCAACAAATGGTGATCGTCTAACTGCATGTCTGCATGTAAAAGAATGCAAACAGATCCGTATTTATCACCCTGATCAAGGGCCTGAATATAAAACCAGATACACTACATCTCATAGAAGAGAACCCTACCCTTGAAGGGAAGTACCCTGCCCTTGAATACGTTGGTACAGGAGACAGTTTCCTGAACAGAACACTAATGTCTCATGTTCTAAGACTAACAATTGATAAATGGGACCTCATGAAGCTGCAAAGCTTCTAGAAGGCAAAGGACACTGTCAATAGAACAAAACAGCAGCCTACAGATTGGGAAAGGATCTTCACCAACCCTACATCTGACATAGGGCTATTATCCAAAATTTATAACGAACTCAAAAAGGTAGACACTCACACCCCAAATAACCCAATTTAAAAATGGGGTACAGAACTAAACAGGCAATTCTCAGCAGAAGAATGGCCAAGAAGCACTTAAAGAAATGTTCAAAATCCTTAGTTATCAGGGAAATACAAATCAAAACAACTCTGAGGTTTCATCTTGTACCTATCAGAACGGCTAAGATCAAAAACTCAAAAGATAGCCAGGCAGTGGTGGTGAACACCTTTAGTCCCAGTACTTGGGAGCCAGGGGCAGGTGGATTTCTGAGTTCGAGGCCAGCCTGGTCTACAGAGTGAGTTCCAGGACAGCCAGAGCTACACAGAAAAAAAAACCTGTCTTGAACCCCTCCCCCAAAGGAAAAAAAAAAACCTCAAGAGATAGCACATGCTGGTGAGATTGTGGAGCAAAGGGAACTCTCCTTCATTGTTGATGGTAGTGCAAACTTGTATAACCGCTTTGGAAATCAATCTGGTGATTTCTCAGTAAATCAGGAATAGTTCTGCCTCAAGACCCAGCAATACCACCACTGGGAATATACCCAAAAGATACTCCAACATCCCACAGAGACACTTGCTCAACTATGTTCATAGCAGCTTTATTGATAATAGCCAGAAACTGGAAATAACCCAGATGTCCCTCCACCTATGAATTGATAAAAAAATGTGGTTCATTTACACAATGAAATACTTACTACTCAGCTATTAAAAATAAAAACCTCATGAATTTTGCAGGCAAATAGATGGAACTATTGAATATCATCTTGATTGAGGTAACCTAATCCCAAAAGAACATGCATAGTATATATACTCACTTAGAGAGGATAATAGTCATAAACTACAGGCACCATGCTACACTCCACAGACCTGAAGAAGCTAAACAAGAAGGAAAGCACAAGCGAGGAAGCTTGAGACTCTCACTTAGAAAGGGAAATAAGATAGTCATAAGAAGAGTCAGATGCAGATATTTGTACCCAACCAATGGACAGAAGCAGCTGACCCCTGTTGTTGAATTAGGGAAGGTGGAAAGAAGCTGAGGAGGAGGGCCACCCTGTAGAAGGACCAGTAGTCTCCATTAATCTGGACCCCCAAGATCTCTCAAACACTGGACCACCAAATAGACAGCATACACCAGCTGATATGAAGCCCCCAACATATATACAGTAGAGGACTTCCAGCTCTGTGTTCATTCAGAGATGATGCACCTAAGAGACTGGAGGCCCCAGGGAGTCTAGAGGTCTGGTGTGTTGGGGGTGGGACATCCACGTGGAGACAGGGGGTGGAGAGGAGGTGTGGGATGTGGAGCAGTCGGAGGATGGACGGGGGAGGGAATAAAATATGGAGTGTAAAAAAACGATAAATAAATAAATTGGAAAAAAAAGAGGCAGATGGAGGGAGGGAACTGGGTAGGAGAGAGGACAGGGAGGGAAATGGGGGATCACGATCAGGTGTGGGAAAGACAAGAGAGATAGCCAGATGGTCATGAGAATGAATGGAAATCTGCAACTGACAGGGATCCCCATCAGTTGGGGGCACAAGACAGGGAGGCACCCAAGAATCAATGGGGGTGACCTCAGCTGTGATTCACAGCATTTGGGATATAGAACTTGAAGAGGCCACCTCCTATAGCCAGACAGGAACCCCAGTGGAGCTATAGAGACATCAACCCACCCACAAACCTTCAAACCTAAAATTTATCCTGTTTACAAGTAATACAGGGATGGGGGATGGAGAAGAGACTGAGGGAATGTCCAGCCAATAACCAGCCCAACTAGAGACCCATCCCATGGGTAAGCACCAATACCTGACACTATTAATGATACTCTGTTGTGCTTGCAGACAGGTATCTAGCAAGGCTGTCCTCTGAGAGGCTCCACCCAGCAGCTGACTCAGACAGATGCAGACACCTACAGTTAAACAATAGATGGAGTTCAGAGAGTCCTAAGGGAGAATAGGAGGAAGGACTGCAGACCTGAAGGGGATAGGAACTCCACAGGAAGATCAACAGAGTCATATAACCTGGACCCTTGGGGCTCTCAGAGTCTGAATCACCAACCAAAGAACATAAACAGGCTAGACCCAGACCTCCACACACATGCACATAATAGATGTGCACCTTGGCCTTCATGTGGGTCCCAAACAACTGGAACAGTGGCTGGACCAAAAGTGCTTGCCTGTCTGTGGGATATGTTCTTCTACCTGGGCTTCCATGGGAGAGAATGCACTTAACCCAGCAGAGATGTGATGTACCAGGGGAAGGGGATACAAGGGGCCCCACTCAGTCAGAGGAGAAGGGGAAGTAGAAGGGGTAGGATTGTGGGAGGGGGTTACTGGAAGGGGGCAGTGAGTGGGATGTAAAGTGAATAAGTAAAAAAAAAAATATTTTTTTACTGCTTTTGATGACACAGTTGCAAGGTGATAATACTACCCTGGTTCACTCCTCCAACTCCTCTCACTTCCTTGCACTCCTCAAATTTATAGGCTCTCATTCTTTAATTATTACTGTTAAATATATACATAAATATAGCCTGATGATTTAATTTAGTGTAATTGTATGTATTTAGGACTGCTTGAGATTGGTTCATCTCTGAGTAAACTGATTCTCCTTTTCTCAGCAGTTTGTAGTTCTTTACCTTGGGGTGGGGTCCCATGAGATTTCCTCCATCCTTGTTGGCATGTCAGGTGATGCTGTCATTGCTCAGATCTTACTTAGGCAACCATATTGGTGGGTGCAGCTTCCCTATCATATATAGAAGACACTATTTCACAGCAGACATCCTGGTCTTCAAACTGGCGCTTGTGGTCTTTCAGCTCCATCTTCTGTGAGGTTCCCTGAGTTTTTAGATATGGGGAGTGTGTTGTAGATGTATCAGTTAGTCTGGTTACACCCTCATCAATTGTTCTCTGCATTTTGACCAGCCTTGGCTTTCTGCAATGGTCTCTGTCTACTGCAAAAATGAAGCTTTTTCTCTGAAGCTAGAATTTGCAAATAAGAGAACATGTAGCATTCGTCTTTCCTGGGGTCTGAGATATTTGATCTCAGGATAATATGATCTACTTCTATCCATTTACCAGGCATTCACTTGAACTACAGTTTGGGAGCTAGGTCTGAGAGTGGGCAGATGTTGAGAGAACAGGCATGGTTCAGAGTAGGCAAAGGAAGCTAGGGAACTCACTCCAATGGCTTGCAGAGCATTCCTTTGTGAAGGATATTTCAATTCGTTTAGATATTGATGGAAATACAAATTTAGTTTTTCTCTCTATTAAATCATGAAGAACCCACATAGTTGGGTCTGGGCATGTAGCTCAGTAGTAGAAGCTCATGTACAGAGCTTTAAATTCTGTTCTTATCTACACACACATACACACACACACACACGGGGGCGGGGGGAAGACAGAGAGACAGAGGCAGAGAAATACAGAGAGACAGAGAGAGAAAGACAGACATGGACAGAGACAAAGAGAACCTGAAATACCACCTTTCCTAATATGCTAGCTAGAAATTACCTCTACTTAGGCTGTTTTGGATGAGAGTGGTCCATATAATAACTAATTGAAAGTAATTAAAATAATATATATATATATATCAAAGGTTAAAATATACCTGTATACTCCTTGATATAGAACTTATATTTCTAAGAACTCATTTTGCATGTGTACAGAGATATATGCAGAAAGATATTCACTATAGAGTTGTTAGTACTAATAAGAAATAATAACCCATAGAGATCTCTTTGCATAAATTATAATGCCATACACCTATAAAACAACAAAGATATATATGTCCTATTGTGAAATGATATGCAGACTATATTAAAATGAAATGGTGAGGCTCAAAACAGCTTGAACGATGTTATTGGATTTAATTTTGCATAGAAAATTTCTGAGTTTTTATATAAGAACTTGTTAATACAGTCTACCACAGGGAGTAGATATTATAATGAATCTAATGGATCTGAATGTGAAAACAGAAACTTCATTGTATACTTGTGTTTCTCAAACTAGGGAGCAAAGGTAGAGACTGTGTAGAAAGTTTGAAACTTTAAGTCACAGAATCAAGGTTATCCATTAAGGCAATGATAGAGCCAGGACCCCAGTTTAAGGTTTTATCGTCCAAAAGCAGTGCTCAGTCCACTCCATGCCGTGACTTCCAGTGGCAATGAAGCAAGATGGAGTAAGATAGAGAGTGCCATGCTGTGATAACTGTAGTCTTTGGGAGCTGAGCATACCTGGTATTAAAGGTTTACTCTTGCCTAATGTCTAACCTCAGTTTGCTCATTCATCTGATGGGGATAATAGTACTTGCTTCCATCTACAGGATTGTGTCAAGGCAAAAGGAACTAATATATAAAGTGCACAGTATATCACTTGGCTTGTTGTAAAAACATTTTTTAAGCACCAGAGATTGGAACTTACACATGCTAACAATTGTTCTATCACCAAGCTAGATTTGCAGACCTCTGTGTAAATTTTCAGTAATTATGAGCCTTTACTTTGAGATAATAATTTGCTATTTGGAATAGTCAAGGCAAAGTTCCAAGCCCCAACACTCCCTAGATGAATAATTTTGAGGTGGTTAACTTTTTCCTTTGAGTTCCAGTTTTTTTTCATCTGTCTCCCAAAGCTGTTCTGATTATTCAAAGAGATTAGATGGGTAAAGCATAGTGTATTACTCCAAATGGAGTAAGCAATGGTCTTTTGGTCATGTGACATGGTTGCCAATGCTAGGGATAGTAAGAAAGCTGCTATTAGTCCTTCCCTTGGTGTCTGAATGAGCCTATTTGTAAACTGATGAAGTCTACCACTAAAATCCATGTATAGTGTGGTGTGCTAGTTTTTTCCTCCCTTTCAGCTCTTTTCAATTTTTATAATTCTTTCTACAGACTTTTCCTTTACAGTCAAGTATATGTGGCCCATAGCATAAAATATGACTCTTCTGACCCAGGATTTATATTTTCAGGTGACCAAAATCCTAAAGTGGATACAAGCAATCACAAATCCCCAATGGTGCAAATCCCAGTCCTGGTTTAGGGCAAGGTTCCTGCCCTCAAGCCTCTTGGCATTTTAGGGCTGACTAATGTGGGGGCCTTTCTTGGCTGAATGGCTAGCACTATCACTAACCTCACTAGATTCAGTAGTGGAGCAATTCCCTCTTCAGTTATGAATGTCACTAAGCTTTACCAAATATTTCCTGGGGAGGAAAAAATGCATAGTTTAAGAACCATTATTTGGCTGGGTAGTGAGTTCCAGGACAGACAGTGCTACACAAAGAAACTCTGTCCTGAAAAACAAACAAACAAAAAGAACCAGTACTTGGCGAAGTCTGCAGAGGATGTGGGACCTTCCAGAATATCTTCAGCTCACTCTATGTGCCGAAATGACTTTGGGAGACACACTTAAGCACAAGTGCCAGAAGCCCTGGCTATTGCGGTAAGGACTCATGAAGCTTGAGGCAAATGGAGTGAGCAATCCATGCTGTAAAGGCAGGTCAGAATTAGCAGTGAAGAGAGTGCTGTGACTCCACAAACCCTATCTGAGGGCGCAAATGGGCTGTCAATCTGCAGCTGCACTTATGGTCCCTTGCTCAGGATGGAACCACTCGGATACCTGCTGTCTGGATTTGGGGTCATGGTTGATCTAGCCAATTGCTGCTCTTTCCCCTCCCCCACCCCCGTTCTGTTTTCAGAATGAACATGTCTCTAAATGGTCAAGGCTTTTTATTTTACCACAAACAAAGTTAATCTTAATTTCCTCCTAAACTTTTTAAAGATATACTTCTTATTCAGAAGAACAAAGAGTACTCAACCGTTTAAATTTACCTACACGTCAAATGAGAAGCAAGGCGCTACAACTTACAAAGCCAGTGAGGGGAGGAGGGAAATGAGCAGAGAAACTCCAGTGTGAGCATGGCATGGTACCTGGCTGGTAGCGATTTTCCTCTCTATTTTACTTTTCCTAGATTTAAAAACAAATATTTACGCCAGGGTGCAATCAAGTGCTCACTTGAGAGGGGCGTGCTGCATCACCCTGTGCTTGCCCAGGTGGGGAAGATGTCATAAAATCAGACAAATGTTAGAAAATACGAGTGGCTGAGCCAGCCCTCCCAGTTGCTTTGCATCTGATGAATAACAAGAGAACCTGGAGTTCCCCTGCGTGCGGTTATTAACACTAATAATAACTGGAGCTGTAATCTGTACCCGCCACATTCTCTTCTCAGGTGGCTTTCTGCTGCTCTGTAATGAGGTGCCTTTGCCTTTACCCATGTATCGCACATTATATGTGCACGGAACCCCTCTACCTTCCCTGGATTTATGCATGTCTCCAGCAGATGGTTAAGCCAGTCCACCTCGGTGCTTGTTTAGCATAACAGAGAGCTCAACCACTGGGGCTTGCTCAATCACTGGCTTCAGCCTGCATTTCTGGATCCTGGTGAGGTAAACACCCTGGGTGACAGCCTACACTTGCTGCCTCCGACCTACCTTTCCCTGCAGCCAAGCTGGAGTGTTCCTATTTACTTTGCAGGAGTTGTTTTCCAGTTTCCTCTTTATCCTACCCTGCCCCCACTCTTTTTTTCCCCTTGGATTCCATGATGGTGATTGGGACAAGAAATTTTCCAGAGAAATAAAAGAAAGAAAAATTGGAAAAAAAAAGCGGTATTTAAGGTATAGGACTAAAGGACTCTGTTTGGAGTGGCCATCTCCACAAGAAATTGAACAGGTCCTTTCATTCACCCGCTCCCTTGCTCGCTGTGGAGAAAGATGCACCACGTGGAGCAGCCCGTCTTCTGTGTTTGGTAGGCGTTTTGAGCAGTGAAGATACAAGCAATTAAAGAAATCAGAATTGACCTCAAATAGCACACTTGCAATCTCTTGAAGCCTGTGGAGTAGTTCTAGTCATCTCCTGGGTGCCTGGCCTTCTGGCTGCCTCAATTCAGAAGTCCACTTCTCCCTGTGCTCTTAGCACGTTGATTTTAACTCCTGCAGTTCTAAGGGGGTACTTACAGATACTTACTATGGCAAAACAAGCTACATTTTCCCCATCTGATCTGGGTCCTTGGATCTTCTAGGCTTTTATGTGTGGGAAAAAAAAATCTTATGATAAAGTCATCCTGAGGAGGGTTGTTATTGTTCTAGGGTGCTAGGAGCTTTGCCTTAACGACTTAAGATGCACACAGCTTGAGGTTAGAGAGCCATAAAGTGCCAGCCTGAAGTTTACTGTAATATGTTATTTCCATGTGGATGGAAAAAATTGATTTCTAATTCATAAAATATATCCCCCTATGCCAGCCATTACGTACTTTTCCGGTTTCAGCCTGAAAGTACTCTGTGCAGTGTTTTCACAGAAGGCAGAAAAAGGGGGCTGCTTTCTTCCCACTCCAGGTGAATAAGGGAAAAATGGAACTTTGTGGAGAGGAAGCCAAGAAAACAGTTGGGGTGGTGTGATTGGTGGGGGAGGAGCCTAGATAAATGGTGGTTTCCATATATTTTCAGGACGGCTCTTTTCTCTCCAGTGCTGGAGGAAAATCAATATCTTGTTTTCAGATGGGTAAATGGAGTCGTCTCTTTAAAGTGCCCCGGTCAGTTCACCACACGTCGGGCAGCTGCTGCTTTCCAGGCTGCCCCGCCATTCCCAGGCTAGGAGGATTGACAAGGCGATGATAAACTAACGTGCCCCCTCAGCTCTGGGTGTGCGCCATTGTTCCCGCAGCTGAGACCCTCTGCTGCTATTTGCTTTCTCCCACATACATTATTCAACAGCCCAGGAAAAGGCCAAGAACCTCTTTCATTCAGGAATTCTGTATTAAAATAATCAATTTCAAACTGAAGCCGGGAAGGCCAGCTTGCTACAGGGAGAGCCTATTAATAAGCCACCAGTCTTTTCCATTTGCATTGAATTCATGCTGTATTGTGGTAATATGGGATTATTTTTTTTCAGTTTCCTCCAAGAAACTAAACATCACATTGGCTCCTCTGCCCTTTCTTAAATAGCATGCAGAAGAGTGTCTTCGTTTGAACCCACCGTTAAGAGAACACTAGAGGCCATATTTGTGCCTGTTACTCGGCCCTGACCAATTCAGATTTTGAAAGTACTTTAAAAAAGCCATTAACTCTCCATGAAATGTATCAGGGAGAAAAGTTTTCAAGTGTTTTGTTTCCTATTCATTGGCATTACATTTCTCGCCTTGCCTCTCCTGTGCCTACTTCTCATCATTCTCCCATATGCACACAGGCAGACAAGATAGACACCACACACACACACACACACACACACACACACACACACACAGGGGTGTTGATGGTTAAGTTTTGAGCAAAATACTTTAGGAACCATGGATGTATAAATAAGGATAAATTTCAGGTGTCTTTCGTTAGCACAGGGAGATGCTCTCCAGACCAAGTGTGCTTTTCCTGTTTGGTTCATAAAGGGTTAATCAGAGACTTCTTTTTGGTGGCTGCCTTATTGTTGAAAATCTTTCTAAGCCTACTTTAAGTCCATTTTCATGTCTTTAGACAATCAATGGCCAAAAGATAGCTATTAATAGTCAGTCTTTTGTAATCAATTCAGCCAACATTTATTGAACACCAAATGTGTACATAGGGAATCTCCTGGGCTTTAACTTGAGACATCCCAATGAATCAGTTATGGTCCCCCAAGTAACCAATGAATATAGTTTTTTTTAATATGGTTGCCAGATTTAGCAAAGGGAAATATAAAACACTCTCTTAAATTTCGACTTTAGAGAAGTAACTGTTTAATATAATTTGTTCCATGCAATTTTATGGCATACTTATAAAATTTTCATTGTTCACCTGAAAATCAAAGATAACAGAGAGGCCTATATTGCATCTGAAAACTTCCCCTATTAAAAGGAATTTTTGGTGTGACTTTAAAAAAAATTGATATTTTTGTCTATTACTTCCTCACCACTGCCAAAGACCAGAACTGGATTCACTGAGGGGTTAGTAGAAATTTTAATTGCCCAAATAAGGAGAAGATTTTCAAAATTAATTATAGAGATGCTATCTTCCTTAATTCTTATGCAGGGTATGGAATAAAATTTTAAATGTTTGTGATAAATCATGAAATGTTAGACAATTCTAAATATAACCCATAAAAATAAACATCCCTGGCCCACTTGGTTGGTTGGTTGATGATTGATTGATTGATTGATATAAAATGGAGGAACAACCCCCCCAATTAATTCACTCTGCTTTCTATTTTGACTACTGAGAGCATTCAAGAGATAAAGCTAAGCTCAGTGTGTCCATGAAAGTACCCGATAGTATACACTATGAATAACAGCTACGACCAACTCTCAGTATATCCTTGAAGTGGTCAGAAACACAAGAGTGGCCATCTTTAACCATTCCTAGGATCTGGTGCAAAGGTGGAACAGTCACTTACCATAGGTCCTATATAACTTGGAAAATTAGGAACTATCTAGATGGATCAGTGCAATTAGTTTTTTACTGGGACTACCTGGGAGCTGCAGGTAGACACAGTAACTGCCCCCTACACAGTAGTTCACAGTGGGATTACAAATAGCCACAGTACTTACTTGAGAGAATCCATATCATAATACAATGGGCATATTATATGCCAGGCACTGTGTTAAGTACCCTTCTCCCCTTATCCTCACAGTGTCCTTTTGAAGATACCCATTTCTCAAATGTAGAAAGTGAGCTTAAGCAAGACCATTTGACTTTTTCCATAAGGCTAAGTGGTCCTGAGCACTAAGTTACCATGTTGTCCCTGAAGGGATCAAAGGAAGAAGAGAAACCGCTCCAAAGATTTGGCCTTTCAGCAAAGCATATAAATGCAAATGCACCTCTGTACTGCTCTTGTTTATCTAGTGCAATGCATGCTCTATATTGATGAGATGAGATTAGATTAGATTAATTGGCTTTATAATGTGTTTGAATTATTTGGCACTACTCATTGGTATTCTAATTTATTGAGGAAAAAAGTTAGATGATTTAATCAATGATAATCTGTCTGAGAGGGAAATAACTTTGCATGAACACTATCTTTCTAAACATAATAAAGACAGAGGAAGATTCAAATATAAACAAAATAAAAATCTTGCAGAATACCTTCAAGTATACCTAAGACATGGAATGGGACCAGATACTCAAGAGCTACTGGGTGGGGTTATTAATGATTATATGGCTAAAGTCATCCCCACTGGGTCCTGGGAGCCTCTCTTTTCCCTGGGACTTTCTAGTGGCTACCCCCAGTTCCCCATCCCCCACTGCTACATATTTTTATTCGATTTTCTGATCCTCTGTACTTCTGTCACTTCCAGTACTGATCCTGCCCCCCTTTTTTTCTCCCTCCCAGGGCCCTCCCTCCCTCTACCTCCTGTGATTATTTTGTTCCCCCCTTCTATGTAGATCCAAAGAAGAGCTAGGGGAAGGTCTAAAAGAACTGAAGGGGATTGCAACCCCATTGGACCACTCACAGCTCCCAGACACTAAACCACCAACCAAAGCGTATACACAAGGGAGCCATGGCTCCTGCTACATATGTAGCAGAGGATGGCCTTATCTGACATCAATGTGAGGGGAGGTCCTTGGTCCTGTGAAGGTTCTATGCCCCAGTGTAGGGGAATGCCAGGGCCATGAGGCAGGAGTGGGTGGGTACTTGGAGGTGCACCCTCATAGAGGCAAAGTGGATGGGGAAGAGGGGAGATGGGATGGGGGTTTGTGGAGGGGGATACCATTTGAAATATAAACAAATAAAATGATTAATGAAAAAATTTGAAAAAATTTGAAAGATTACATGGGGTTTTTTTATGTGTGTGGTAAAAAATAATAATTGAAGTCTACAGATGAATAATAGATTTAAAAATGTTTATAAAGAAGAAGGTATGACTATACCATACAAAAATATATTGTAAATTGGCTAGAAAGGAACAATCAAGAAAAGATGTAAAAAGGCCGGAGAATGTATCTCAGCAGCAGAATGATTGCCTTGCATGTGCAAAGTCCTGGGTTCAAGACAAGCACTCCATAAAAAAGTTGCCTATAGTAGTGTATGCTTGAAATCCCAGCGTCTGGGGGTGGAGGCAGGAGGACCAGGATCATTCTAAGTGATCACTGGATACATAGAGAATTGAAAGCCAGCCTGTGCTACTGAGACCCTGACTCAAAAAAAAAAAAAAACAAAACAAAACAAAAAAAAAAACAAAAAAAAAACAAAACAAAAAAAAATGAAGCAACAGTAAGAAAAAGGATGTGAAGGGACACAGCTGCAGACAAATAGTCTGATAAGCTAAGCAAACTTAGAAATCAGATGGCCAATTCAGTAATCACCAAGGGGATGCAAAGTAATAATGTGACAGTGAAATGACACACTTTTCTTCATTTTTGATTACCACTGAGCTATGTACCCCCAGTTAAGGCAAAACAATTTGTTGAAAAGATATTGCCTCTTCCTGAAGAGATATTGAGAATATGCCTTACCTCTGCAATTCTGCTACTGAAACATGATGCTTGGCAAGCAAAGCAGGAGTTTGCAAGTATGATTGTTAAAGCACTACCGGTAGTTGCACACATACAAAGGAAAACAAAGAATGTTAGGAAGGTGAAAGGCCTTTGAATAAGTTGCTAATGTATTAATAAAATACTATCCAGACATTAAAAATAATAAAATAAATCTCTAGTAATGACTTTGAACTAGATGCATGAATTGTTACATATGAAAATAAAATGTAAAACTGTTAAATCTCCAATTTTTAATTTTTTTATTTTTTATTTTTATATATAAGTCCTTTACTATAACCGTCTTACATGTGTGTGTGTGTTTATGTACTATGTGCATGCTTGGGTCCTCTGCAAAAGCAACAAGTGACCTTAACCACCAAGCTATCTTTCCAGCCCCTAAAATGCATGTTTTAAAGTATGCGTGTAAACTAAACAAATTGAAATTCATTTATAGTCTCATCACTAGAATATAATGTTTAGGAGTATTTCTATCTAGTTCTTTCTATGTGTATATTAGATTTTAAAATTTTTGTATACATAATTTGGACATGAGGTAAAACATGAAATAACTTATACTGAGTTGTTAATGTAGGCTGGAGTGATGGACAGAAGAGGGATATAAGGAATAGGGAGCGAGGGAGGAGTACATTGTGATGGGAAAGACACAAAGATTGCACTGAAGAAAAGCACATTGCATGTGTACATTTTAGGAAGGTTGGGAATGTAACACAATTGGTTAAGCACATGTCTAACATGCTCAAAGCTCTGGATCCAATCACCACCATTAAAACCAAGTATATTGCTATACACCTGTAATTACAGCACTTGAATGATAGAGCCAGGAAGACTCAAAGTTTCAGGTAGAATGGTTCTAACTGTAAACTTAGCACAACCTAGAGTCACCTAGGAAGAGAGTCTCAATGAGAAATTGTCTAAAATAGGTTGGCCTGTGGCTATATCTGTGGGGCATTATCTTGATTGCTTTAGTTGATGTAGGAATACTCAGACTGAAAGTGGGTGGTAGCTTTCCCTGGTTTGGGGCCCTAGAGTGGCTAAGAGTAGAAAAACCTAGCCAAGTATTAGGTAAGCATGCATTTATTTCTCTCTGCTTGGGACTATGGATGGAATATGACTAGCTGCCTCAAGTTTCTGCCTTGACTTCCCTGTGATATTAGACTGTCTTAGTATGCTAGCCAAGGGGGCTGGCAAGATGGCTCAGCAGGAAAGAGCACTGACTGCTCTTCTGAAGGTCCTAAGTTCAAATCCTAGCAACCACATGGTGGCTGACGACCACCGGTAATGAAATCTGATGCCCTCTTCTGGTGTGTCTGAAGTCAGCCACAGTGTACTTACATATAATAATAAATAAAGAATGGTAGCCAAATAAACCCTTTCCCATTGAGTTACTTATTCTTGGGGTATTTTGTCACAATAACAGAGACAAAACAAAGCAAACCAACAAAAATCAGGGCAAAAGCAACAGCCATTTCAAGACCAGCCTGGGAAACATGAGATCCTGTTTCAAACAAACTACCAAAACAACTGTAGGGCTTTTTCTTGTAACTTGTGGGAATTGTGGTTGGTTAGCTGGTTAGTTGGTTGGTTGGTTGGTTAGTCGGTTGGTTGTTTTTGTTGCTTGCTTGGTTGGTTTGTTTAGTACGTATATATTTAGCCAAAAGGGGTAATCATTGTTACATGGATTACAGTTAACTGTAACTGCTAATATATTTGCAAGGCAAGTTTATATTACTAAGGAAAAGAGTTCCATTTGCTGTAAAGTGGAATTTTCATTGAAATATTACAGCCATGGAAATTATGATAATTCATTGGCTCATCATGCTTGTCATTGCTTAATTCCTATTTAACAAGAATTGCTAAACCAATGGGAAATTCCTTAATGGCACACATTGAAGTAAAATCCATCTTTGATCCATATCAGGAATTGTAAAATTGATTTGATAGTTGATTTCTGTTTGCCTTTGGCCTTTACAATTTCAGTTTCTCAGATCTCTTCTTTCTCAACGTTTTGAAACTTTGTGAGTATTTTAAAGGGAACCAAAGTGGCACCATTTATAGAAATAGACCTGTTAGGAAAAAGAGCATATTTGGTGAAGAGAGAGACTGACCCCAGGAATAGCCAGACATTAGCATTGAATCATTGAGCAATTTGAAAATGGAAGCTTTGGGCTGAGAAGAGAAAGGTAAGGTCTGCAAGAGGTGAAAAAAATGATCAGAAGTCCTGGGTGAATGGAGAGCAACATGGAAAGCATGGGAACACGAACGGTCTGGTTAGAAAGGGGTGGTAAAGGGCAAGTGAGAAAGAGTGAATGCTGTTTGGAGGGGTGAGAGGGAAAAGCAGGAAATAACAAGAAACAGTATCTATCAACAAAGCCCTAGTGAAGGCTTAGAGAACAGAGATGTTAAGAGGCTCTTAGACTGGACAGAAGGGCTGAACTGTAGGGAAGCATACGAGTGACCAGATTTCTTTTCTTTTCTTTACCTTTCTTTTCTTTTCTTCTTTTCTTTTCTTCTATTCTCTTTTCTTTTCTTTTTCTTCTCTCTCTCTCTCTCTCTCTCTCTCTCTCTCTCTGTTGTTGAACAATAATTTACTGCGATCCTTCCCTCTCAGCCTCTCCAATTCCGGGGTCACTTTCTCCTCTTATAGATCTTGTTTGCAAGTTCCATGAAGATGGATGGGGGCAGGGGCACAGAGCACTGCTCTATGAGACTCTTGAGGCGGTTGTAATTGTCTTCCTCCTACTTGAAGAAAACAGACTGCAGATCCAGCGCCTCATACAGTGCTTTCACCCGAGCCACTTTTTATGGGTCCTTCTGCCTATAATTCTCCTCTAAGATCTGGCGCTGTTGAGGACAGGCTCGTAGCAGACACTGAACCACCAGCCAGCTGCATTTGTTGTCCTGGATGTCAGTGCCAATCTTTCCCGTCACACTGGGGTCTCCAAAGAGATCAAGGTAGTAGTCCTGGACCTGAAAGAACTCGCCCATCTCCAGCAGGATCTTCAGGGCATTGGCATGTTCCTTCTCCCCATCAATGCCTGCCATGTACATGGTGGTCGCGATAGGCAGGTAGAAAGAGTAGAAAGCCGTCTTGTACTTGACAATCGATTTGTACCACTTTTCAGTGTATTTACCAAGATCCACATGGCCCCGGGGTGCTGTCATGAGGTCTAGAGTCTGCCGATCTCAGTCTGATAGGAACTCTGCAGAAAGAGCTCCAGCAGGTTCAGGTAGTAGGGCTGCTCCCTGCAGTAGAACTTCAGCAAACGATAGATGGAGGCTTCCAAAAGCAGAGTGTTGTTGATGGCATCCAAGCCAATGCCTGGCTTCTGATACCAGCAGATCTGGCCCCGCGAGTGAGGGAAGAGTCCATGATATCATCTGACACGAAGAAGAAAGCCTGGAGCATTTCTACACACCAGCCCACTGTCAGGGCCCGCTGAAGACTCTCAGTATCCTGTTTCTTCGGCTCCACCAGCTCCTGGAAGGCTTGTACCATGGCCAAACCCCGGTTGTACTTGCCTCCTAAGGCATTGTACTCTAGGACCTCCTTGAGCCGGGCAATAGCATCCCCTATGTCTGGGTGTACCAGCACCTTCTCAGTCAGCACCTTGACGATCTGGGAGAAGTGCTGGATGAAATTCTGCTTTTCTTGGTTATAAACATCCAATTTCTGGTTCCCATTCATTCTGACAGAGGAGCTAAATGCTCTGTTCTTCAACGCAGATTCTCCCGGGGTCCAAGATGTTTGCAGCTTACACCTGTGATCGGATTTCAAAGCCAGATTATGACTGAGATCCAATGAGATGCTGGCTCACTGAGATGTGTAGTGCCAGTATGCAGGTGTTCATGGGTAAATGTGGAGGAAAACAATTCTGGGTGTGATGGTACATGCCAGCACTTGAGAGGCAAATGTAGACATAGCTCTGTGAGTTTCAAGCTATGGTCCACATAGCGAGGTCCAAGCCAACCAGGGATATACAGCATGTCTCAAAGGAAAAAAAAAGGAAAGGAAAAATAAAATTCATGAAAAAGACAAAGTTCCTTTTCTCTGTAATTGTGTGGGAAGAACTTCATCATGGAGTTATCTCCCCAACCCAATATTTATTTATGGACTTTACTCCTTAGTTCATCCAAATGTAGGTGTTTTTCTACTTCTTGTTTGTTTGTTTGTTTATCTTATTTTTCACGATGGACTTTGTTTGTGTAGTAACCCTTGGTTGTCCTGGAACTCACACTTTAACCCAGGTTGGCTTTGAACACTCAGAGATCCACCTGCCTCTGCCACACAGGATTAAAGACACCACCACAGTCTGGGCTTTCTACTGTTTTTGCTGATATATCTATTTAATGCTTATAAGTAAGCTCAGTTTTTCTTTTCACTTTTTCCTATTTTATATTTAGAAATGTCTTTTCTGGGCTTTATATATTTTGAATATTGTTTTATATTACTACTACATCTATATATAGCTTCATTTTTCCAGTAACCCTGTGAAAAAGCTAATATTTATTTTTTTAAAAAGATTTATATATTGTTATATGTAAGCACACTGTAGCTGTCTTCAGACACACCAGAAGAGGGTATCAGATCTCATTATGGATGGTGTGAGCCACCATGTGGTTTCTGGGATTTGAACACATGACCTTTGGAAGAGCAGTTGGTGCTCTTAACCACTGAGCCATCTCTCTCGCCCTAATATTTATTTAAATATGAAGAAAAAGTGATCTTATTTTACTAACCATTGTTTTCAAATTTCCTATATATCATTTGTACATTATATTTCATTTTCTCTATGATTTGGGATATGGCTTACCTTTATACTGAGGAACATTTAAAGATACAACAGTGTTTTTCTAAGCTCTTAACTCCATTTCATTAATTTATCTTTCTAGTTTGGGCCTAATACTGTTTTAAAGATTGAGCTGAGATATATGCGAGTATGTCAAAGAAACAGGAAGAGATGCCGCTAGGAGTGAGGTTAGAATCAAACAGAAAGGAGAGGAAGGACAAATGGGCAACAGTGGAAAAGATGCTGGACAGCTATGTTAGAAACTCTAGAGATACAAAACGAGGTGCTGCAGTTGCACTGGGTATGTAAAGCTATTGATCTACATGTGCGAGTTGATTATGACACAGTTGAACACACCAAACAAGAAACCCTATGTTCCAAAAGACCTCTTCAGGATGTTTTTTGTCACTGAAAAGATAAAAGCTACAATTTGGAAGCAGATTCATGACTTAATAATCTGTCAAGGCACAGAATATATGCTCAGGTTTATGAAACAGCAACAAAAAGCCAGCACTATCTAAGCCATATTGGACCTGCTCTCTTTTATTTTTTCTTTCCAAAGGAATAAAACAATTTAAATTTCAAATTATAGTATATGGAATAAGTAATAATTTTACTACGTTTAATGTCCCTCTTACTTACAGTGGAATGATCACTGAGAAGTGAGTGTTCTGCAGCAGTTTCTAACAAGCACTAAATACCTAGAATTGTCCCCATTGGTTTCTCCAACTCCTTGGCACAGTTTCAGATTGCATTGTCTTCTAGATGTTTCTGTAATACTGGTATTGTTTTTACTCATTTAGGCTATCCCATAACTACCCTGCTCTGTCCCCCTTTTCTGTCTTGTTTACTGTTCCTGTCTTCTCTTCTCCAGGACGACTCCTAAGCCTTGTTGGGAAAGGTGTATGGTGTGTGATATAGATATCCCATCTAAAGATACACACTTTGCAGTCTTTGCAATTCCTTGGTCTCTTTTTTTCACATTTATTTTAAAACAAAGTCTCACTAAGTTACATAGGCAGGTCTTGAACTTGCTACTGTTCTTATTCGTCATCCTGTATAGCTAAAATTATCAGGCCTTTGCTACCAGGCCATGACATTCCTTATGTTAATTTATTCTTAGGGTTTCACATTTATTGATGTTGTTGGAAATGATATTTCTAACAGGATACCATTATAAGTGAGAAACTTGCTCTTTCTGGTACATTTGCTTAGTTTCTGAATATTTTGTTAGGCTGTTATTTCTAAAAGGACCTTTGTTGATTTGGTGTCTGTCCACTACAAATCAGTTTTAGATTTTACACCGAAGCCTGGTATGGTGGCTCAAGCCTTTAATACCAGTGTTTGGGAAGCAAAGGCAGGTGGATCTCTGAGTTTGAGGCCAGCCTGGTGTATAGAGCAAATTCCAGGACAGCCAGGGCTGTTATACAGAGGAACCCTGATTCAAAAATCAAAATGCAAAAAGAATAAACTTTACAAAGAAAATCTGTATGAAGAAGTACAAGGACATCAAAGAGAGGCTTCCTTGTTTACTTTTTTTTCTACTTGCAAGATAGACTCTTGTCTCCGACGGGTGAAATTCTTTTAAAAATCAGTCTTGGTGACACAACAAATTGTCCGCAGTTGAAATCTCCAATTAGTCATTTGTTAGCTGTGTGATATAATCTTTTGTTAACTACCCTAAGCCTGCTTTGCTTTCTCGTTGGAAATAGAAACCACAGCGGCTACTCCATGGAGCTATTAGAAAGATTACATGAGATGCACAGCACCTCCCCTAGAGCACAAAGAAAGGGCAAAGGAAAATGAGTGGTGCTCCATTACTGAAACTCACACGGGTCAGGAAGTAACCCAAGTCCCAAGAAGTTCCTGCAACTTACAAGACTCTTAAGATCCCTCCCAAGGTTACAGGCAGTCATAACTGCTAGGGAGAAGATGTTCTTCTATCCAGAGCTGCCTGTAAGTCATGCAGGGAGCTCCAGAAAGACAGCTTTCTTTTTTTTTTAACCCATGCTTGGGTGGGCCTTTAGTAATGCTGCTGCCTTCAAGTCCACCATGCTCCTGTAAATAACTTCTCACCAATAATCTTGTTAGTAACCTCAATGAGCACTAACTCACCGAGCTAGACTAGAAGATTTGAATGTCTGAATGGAATTTTGTCTTTTCTCTCCCTCCCTCCCTCCCTCCCTCCCTCCCTCCCTCCCTCCCTCCCTTCCTCCCTTCCTTCCTGTCTTTTCTTTTCTTTTCTTTCTTTTTTGTTTTTTGGTCTGTCACTGTTAATGTTTCAGGGGTGACTCTTTTTCTGTATCTCTCCCCCCACAACCACACACCTGTATAGTTACTTATCTGTGTTTTCTTATATCAAATTCACTAATACACTAGATCTGTTTCCTGCTTTTCAAAATCAAGAACCATGTCTTAAGCATGTTCATGTCATCTTGTACAAATTATTTTACTGCCTCTGTCTCCTATCTGCCCTGCTAGAACTTGGACACGGGCAAGCCTCTTTTGTTATTACTCTATCCTAAGTGCCTGGCACAGAGCCTGGTACGTAATAGACTGAGTAAAATCCTGTGGATTTGCTCATAGTCCTAATTCCTTGGTCTCTTTGAGCCTTGGGTTGGAGCACCTGCTTGCTTTACTGACCACTGCTATCTCTTCACAATTGCTGACTTCACATCACTGATTTTGAACTCTAAAATGCCCCCGTTACCAAAACTTACCATTTCTGGTGACTTGTTCAGCTCTATCACCATGACTGATGGTCTTCTGACATCTCTCCATTCTTCGGTCAAAGCCCCCCTGACTTCTCTCATCACCCTTCCCAGCCGAACACCCTGCTCTGTTCTTTTCAGAGCATTGGCTAGGCTGGGGTCACTGGGGCACTGAAATTTAGAGGGCACCACATTTTTCTCCCACCACTTCTTTGGGCTCAGTTAGAAGTCTCACCCTGGCCTCAGGCCAGCCTCTTTGGCAGACATAGAGATGGATGAAGCTAGAGGCCCGAGGTCAAGGGCTGGGAGTACACCAGCCAGGGGACCTTTTGTACATAGGGCCACCCCTCCTCCCACGAAAAGCAGCTTCCATTTAGAAGAAGGCAAATTTCAAGCTTCTGGCACTGGGTGCCAAAAATGTAGACCAATGCAGTAGCATTGTGGACCCAGAAATTAAGCACACAGCTACAACCACCTCATTTTTGATAAATGTATCAAAAGCATACATTGTGAAAAAAGAACACCTCTTCAATACACGGTGCCGTGAAAACTGGAGTTTAGCATGTTTGAAGCTGGGTCCATGTCTCTCATACTATCTAAAAAGCAACTCAAAATGGGTCAAAGACCTGAAAGTAAGACTTACAATCTTGAAACTTCTAAAGAAAACTGCTGCAAGTTGTAGCTAATAGCAAGGACTCTGTGAACAGGAATTCCATAACAAAAGGAGAATCTTGAGAACTGGGCAGTGTTACTTCATAAAAGTAAAAGACTTCTCATTAAAAAGAAAAAGAAAGAAAGAAACACCAGAGTGAAGCAATAGCCTACAGAACAGGAAGCGTCATTGCCAATTGTACATTAGAATATTTAGAATACACATAGAACTTTAAAAAAATTCAAACATCCCAAAGCCCAAATCATACGACCAAGAAATAAGGTAAATGATTGACTAGACAGTTCTGATAGAAAGAAATGCAAATGACCAATAAATATATATTTAAAATACTTAATATCCTTGACCATTAGTGAAGTATAAATTAAAATCGCATTCAATTCCATTTCACCACAGTCAGAAGGATTGCCATCCAGAAAGTGAATCCCAAGAAATGCTGGTGAGAATGGAGGAAAAAGAGAAGCCTCATTCACCACTGCTGGGAGTGTAACCTGTGAGACCACAACAGGAATGAATAAGGAGGTTCCTTGGAACATTAAAAGTAGAACTACCATGTGACACAACTCTATGGGTATATACCCAAAGATGCCTAGTCATGACACAGAGATACACATCTATGTCGAATACTATACTAGTTACACTTCTTAGGAAATGAAAACACCTCAACATCTGTCAACAGGTGAACAGTTAAAGAAAATGAGTATGGCCAGTGGCATGGCTCAGCAGATGAAGGTGCTTGCCATAAGCTGAGTCACATGTGTTCCATCCCTGAACCCACACTGGAAGGAGAGAACCAGCTCTTGTTTGTTTGTGAAAGGCACAAGAAACCGATATGGACACAGTTTCTTCTTTGGTACCATGCAGAGTATCTTCCTGTACCAAAGACATTAGCACATATGGGTAAAGACTATAGTTACATACCAACTCAGCTTCTCCATGTTCAAGGAATTGTGTAGGCATTGTCTTCAGCAATAGGGCCACACCATCACTTTTTAGAGAGCAACCTATAGTCTTGGCAACAGCCTGGATTGTTCAGGGATTCCTATGGCATCCCTTAGGCCAATGACTCAATTAGATGCCATTTCTAGTATTGAAGCTTCGTTTGGTGATGAGAGATGTCCATTTGGGGCTCTGTTTTCCCCATTATTTGGTGATTTCATTTAGATCACCTTCATATATGTATCTCTATTATAGGAAATCTCTACTATAGTAGGTTTCCAAGAACCCCTCAAATAGCACTTCATTTTATCTGTTCCTCTCTATATTCACACCCTCATCTCCCTCTTTTCTCCCCTCCCCCATTTGATTCTCCTGTTTTGTTCTCTCCCCTCCCCTATCCATCCATAACTCTATTTTTCCCCTTCCTAGGGAGATATGTGCCTTTCCACTAGTCCCTTACTCTATACCTAACCTCTGTGGTTCTATGGATTGAAGCTCACTTCTCATTGATTTACCAGATAATATCTACACTTAAGGAAATATATACCATATTTGTCTTTCTGGATTTGGATTACCACACTCAGGATGATTTTTTTCTAGTTCCTTCCCTTTACTGGTATGTTTCATAATTTCATTTTTAACAGCTGAATAATACTCAATTGTATAAATATTCCATATTTTATTTATCTATTCATCTGTTAATAGATAGGCTATTTTGAACTTCTGGCTCTTATGAATAGAGCAGTAGTGAACATGATTGAGCAAGTTATCTCTTTAGTGGGGTGCAGCATCCTTTGGGTAAATGCATACCAAGGAATTTTATGAGTTTCACTTGAAATCATGGCTTTGTAAAGAAGGTATAAAGAAGAGATTATTTCAGTAAGTGAAAGAAGTCAGACTCAAACAGGCAAATATCATGTGTTCTGTCATGTCGATGTAGCTGGACTTTTGGCTACTATATGGGTTCTTGTTCCTACTACCCTTCTCTAACCTTACACCTTCCAGCCTACCAACACTAGGTAGAGAAAAGGATAGAGAGGGAAGGGGGAATCGATCTCATTCAACTACTTCCTGCTAATGAGGGGTATCATGTTCCTTGGGGCAAGTCTGACCTTCATCATCAAGATATCTCCAAGCAGCAAGCAGTGAGCAGCAGTGAGCAGCTGCAGGGATACAGCAGCCACAGCATGTTTCAGGGTCCTAGCATTTTTATACCTTCGCATAAGTTCCCAGATTTCCAAATGGCATATGCTTGTGCAGCTGGCAGAATCAGGCCCCTGCTAGAGCACGAGGCAAATCATATTCAGCTGCTGTGAACAATCTGAAGCAACTGCATATCCCCCACCTAGAATTAAAACAAAAACATATTAACATGTGGACGCTAGAATTAAAAGTGTGTGTGTGTGTGTGTGTGTGTGTGTGTGTGGTTCATGAAACTAGAAAGGGAAGAAAGAGATTTTAATAAGCACAGAAAGAGAGATGGTATTTGGATACCTACAAGAGGAAAGCAGAAGGGATGACTAAATGGAGGAAGAGAAGAAACCAGGCAGAGGGCATGAGAGAGGGCAGTGGGGAAGGGAAGCAAATAAAAACAATGTATATGTTTTAAACTGCCACAATGAGTCTGAGGACATAGTTGGGTTGCTGCAGTATTTGCTTGGTATGCACAAAGCCCTGCGTGGGTTAGTGCCACATAAACTGAGCATGGTCACATATGCCTGTTATCCAAGCAGTGGTGAAAGAGGCAGGAGAATCAGAAGTTCAGGACCCTTCTCAGCTACACATTAAGCTTGAGACCAGCCTGGGCTACCTGTTAAAAATAATTGAGAAAATACTGTAATGAAATCCATTACTTTGCATGGTAACCTAAAAAAGTGATGGAAAAACTAATTGGGCATCAGTCAGCCCATGCTTACTTCAACCTGTATACCCCATGCTTCAGAGCTTCGGCTGCTTCTGCAGCTCTGGGACCACTACCAGTTTCTTTCTTTTTTGTTGTTGTTGTTTGTTTGTTTTTGTTTTGTGTTTTGTTTTTTGAGACATGGTTTCTCTCTATAGCTCTGCCTGTCCTGGAGCTCACTTTGTAGACCAGGCTGACCTCGAACTCAGAAATCTGCCTGCCCCTGCCTCCCGAGTACTGGGATCAAAGGCGTGCGCCATCACTCCTGGCTGGCTACCAGTTCCTTTCCTTAATGAACATATATGCCTGCCACCATTCTGTTTGTTTTGTGGAATAGTTGTGTTGTATGTTACAAGGATAAGCAGAGAGGGAGGGAGAGTCATGGGTTAAGCTGCATGGGAGTTATAGTCATGGGAGGCCTCTTCATCTCTTTGAGCATTGTTTTTTCTACATATAAAGTTGACATAATGGTGGCGCCAATCTTAAAGCTTTGTTCTAGGAACCTAACTAAGCATGTAGTAGGCCACCTAATACATAGAATATACATTCACCAGATGTTTCCCTGAGTTTTAAATTATTTTCTTACGTTGACTTTTTCTAAGACCATAGAGAGCTAAGAAAACTGACCACGAGTAACATTTTTTCAAACCTGCTCTAGCAGTTTTTTTAAACTCTCCACAGGTCAACCCTCAGCTCTTCTTCTTCACACTCCTGCACCTCAGCCCCATCAGTACTGAGAGTCACCAAGAGGACTTCCCTTCTGGCACCTAGAAACTCAAAACTTTTTGAGCTGGTGCCAAGAAAGCTCATTGCAGTAAACTTAGGTCTGTCATAACGAAGCCAGCCTTAGGTTTCAAATTCTATCACCGAGAGTTGGTCCCCTCTTTCAGTGCAGTGGGAGTTTAAGCTTAAATCAGCACTAGTTCTTTCTGCCAATCAATTGAGAGTGCGTTCTTATCCATGGTTTTGAAATTTCCAAAAATTCTAAAGTAAGAGTTGCAAAAGTAAAGTTCCTGTAAACTCCTTCCCTTATTTGTGCCCAATGTATTTCTTTCCCCAAAGCCCAGCATTCTGCATGCACATTCATTATATGTTGTTTCCAGCCGATTTACCCTTTAGAAAGTTGTAGCCACAGGAAATGCATGCCCTGGAAGTGACTCAGGCTTTACAATAGCACATATCCTGCATACATAGCCAGGCCAAGGAAAGTTGACCAGCAGACTAACCATTCCATGTAAACTAAATCATATTATGATTTTTTTCTACTCTCAGAAGCATCTGATCTTGGTAACACTTTGTTAATCATTTTTTAAAATATTTTTTTGATTACGTATTTTCCTCAATTACATTTCCAATGCTATCCCAAAAGTCCCCCATACCCTAGCATTTCCCAAGCAAAACACTTACACTTGACCAGTTCTGATTTAATTGTTTCTTTTTTCTTTTAAGATTTCTGCTACCATCATCAAGTGTAAAGTCCATTCCATTCTTTAAGATCTTCTCACTTTTTTCTAAAAGTATTACACTTTATGTTTAAGTCCATGATCCATTTTGAATTTTTTTAAAAAATGTAAGACTTGGGTCAAGGTTCACTCTTTTGCCAAGGTCTGTTCAATTACTCAAGCATCGCTTCTTGAAATTCTGTGACTCCTCCCCTGGATTCCTTTCCCACTTTCATCAAACACCAGTTGAGCACAATAGCATAGGCCTGTTCCTGGGTGGCCCATGCTGTTACTGACCAGCTATGGATCTTCAGGGTTGTTTTTTTTTTTTCCAACTTCCACACAGTGTTGATTAGCGTATTTCTTCAAGAATCTTTCTTTTCTTCACTTTTTAAACACATGGGGTCTTTCTTACTCCATAGCCCTGGCTTGTATTAAACTCTATGTAAACATGTAAGCATGCTGACTTTAATTCACATAGATTTGCCTGCCTCTGTCCCCCAAATGCTAGAATTTAAGGTGTAAACCACTCATGATTTTTTTTTTCGAGAAAGAGTTTCTCTGTGTAGAACTGGGTGTCCCAGAACTCAGTTTGTATGCCAGGATGGCCCTGAAATCACAGATATCTTCCTGCCTCTGCGTCCTAAGTTCTGGGATTAAAGGCATACACCACCACACCCAGCTTAGATGATTTCTTAATGCTTCTTATTCAAGATTTCTTTAATACTCTAAAGCTTTTACCTTTCCATATAAACTGTAAAATAATCTCATTGGTGTATAGCAAAATTCTAAATAGTATAAATAAGATAAAACCTATGTCAGTTTGAGAAGAAGTGACATCTTTTCCCAGTCGGTGGAAACAATTTATGACTCCATTGATTTAGATACTCTTTTGTCAGCATTTATACATCTTTTTAAATAGTTATTTTAACTTATTTGTGCCAGGTGCACACATGAAGGTCAGAGGACAAGTTCTTGAATTTTTCTTTTTCTATCATGTATATACCGAAGAATAAACTCAGTTTATCATGCTTGGCAGCAAGCCCCAATGCCAGCTGGAACTCTCTCTGTAGATCAGGCTGGCCTCAGCCTTGAATGTACAGAGATCTGCCTGCCTCTGCCTCCTAAATGCTGAGATTAAAAGCATGCAGCACTGTGCTTGGCTGGCTTCTTAAGTTTTTTTTCTATATTTATCTATTTATTTACTGCCTGCACACTAGGGCATTATTAGCTCAGAGGACAATTTATGGGATTTGGTGCTGTCCTGCCCTGAAGGTTCTGGGGACTGAACTCAGGTAATTAGTCTTGCTGCTAAGTTTCTCTATCTCCTTCCTGTCGCTTTTATACATGTTCTCTAGAAAGTTCACTTCCCTTTCATTTCTAATATTTTGAGAACTTTTATTTTGTTTCAATTATGAATGTTGTTTAATTTTATAAACTGTTTTAAAACCAATTTCTGTGATGATATAATTTGTCTTCATCAGATGGTTGACACATAATATAATATATTAGCCTTTTGTCATTAAGTTTCGAATGGTGAACCAGATTTAGTTAAGTCAATTTGTTCATGGTATGTATCGCTTGTTATGGTTCCCCTGAACCTTCTTATATATCACGGCTGAAAAGAAAACTGACAAAAAGAAATTACAAGTGATAGCTATGGATATTGGAGTCAATGAGTTTTAAGTAGCATGTGAGCCTTCAGTGTGTTATACTTAGGAAAAGTGCACTGTCATGGAAAAAAACACAATGAACAAAGTGAATAGGATCTGCAGGTAAGGAACTAGGGCCACCCCAACCTAGTTGTTCACATTCTTTTGTATGTCTTCATGGCTTCTAGTAAGAATGGTTCTCTACAGATATACATTGAGAGTTCTAGGACCCATTTATTTCTAGGCTTTATTATTATTATTCTCTCATACAATACATCCCTTCCACAGTCTCACTTCCTTCCACACCTCCCAATTCTGCCCCCACTTCCCCCCTCCCCTAGATTGACTGACTGCTCCTCAGTTTCCCTTCCATAAAGGGCAGGCCTCCCAAGTATATCAACCCACCATGGCATAACAAGACGTAATAAATCTAGACACAAACCCTCATATCAATGTTGGGTAAGGCAAACCAGTAGGAGGAAAAGGGTCCCAAGAGCAGGAGTCCCATAAACTCCTAACAGTGTTGCTTTGGTCTCTATGAGCCTCTATAAGTCCTGCTTAGTTGATTCTGAGGGCCATGTTTTTATGGTGTCCCTAACCCTTCTGGCTCCTACAATCTTTCTTCCCCCTTTTCCATGAGGGTTTCTTCACTCTAGGTTTTATGACATACTTAGAAAGCGATTACTGTTTCCTTCGTCTACAGAAATTCCTTCAGCTTAAAATATTCAGTATGGCACAGTGTAACATTTTGAGGAAGCATGACTTCAGCTCTGCCAATGTATTGTGATATTTGAGTAGCTAATATATTTTAGGTTTTTTTTTCAAATAAAAGTTAGTAATACATATTATTCTCAGAAGAGGAATTGAGTAGAAATAAGTCCCTCTTCTACTTTCTGCACATATATATATATATATATATATATATATATATATATATATATATATATATGATTTCTGTTCTCTTTTTATGTATTTGGTAGAATTCACCAGTGAAAACGTATGGGCCTAGATATTTGGAGACATTTTTACTTAAAATTCAGTTTCTCTAATACTTACAATGCCGTCCAGGGACTCAGCATCCGCTTGTTTGTACATGGTAGATTGGGAGGTTTCAGAAACCTGTCTACTTTGGGGTTTCAGAAGCTCCCAAATTGTTGGATTTCTGTGCCTAGGGTATTTGTAGTATCCTCTTAGTTTTCTTTTGATGGGTGTGGTCCTGTCGTAAGGTCCTCTAGGTTTACCTGCCTACCAGCTCCCTTTTATGTTTGTCACTCTTGCTGAAGCATCATATGAATTATTTTTCTCCATAGACTGGGTTCTCTGTTCCATTGAATTTCTATACTATTTTTTGTGTTAAGTTTTGCTTGTACCTTTGTGTTAACTTTTATCCACTTATTTGAATTTCTTACTCTAATACTTGTTTCTTGAAGAGATTAACAGTACTGAATTCTATGGTAATCTTACAACACAAAAGTTAATGTTATAAATTCATCCTTTCTGCTTTGTATTCCACGTATTTTAATATGTTATATATTTTTCCACTTTGAACATATTATCAGACTTTATTTTAGGGCAGTTTGGGGCTCAAAGCACAATTAAGCAGAAGGTACAGAGATTCCCATATACCACTGCCTTAATACATGCATAACTTTTTGCACCACGGTGGTACCATTTATTATAACTAAGGAAACTTCATCAACACACCATTATCAACTAAGTCCATAGTGGACATTAGCATTCATTCCTACTATTACATAGTCTCTGTGCTTGGACAGATTTAAAGTGATATGTACCCACCAGTATATATCATAAACAGTAATTTCAGTTCCCTAAATATGTTGTTTGCTGCGCTTTGCTAGCTTTCTCTCCCCTCAGACTCTTGGAAACTAATGGTAGTTTAAACTGTCTCCATAGTTCTGTCTTTCCCTGGGTGTTAGTATCACAGAGTAGGTTGTTCTTTTTTTAAAAATTGACTGGCCTCTTTCCCCTTAATACTATGCATTTACGTTGCTTCAGTGTCTTTTCCTAGCTTCAGAGTTTATTTCCTTCAGCACTGAGTAACACTATCCCACAGTCTGAATGTTCCACAAGTTATCTACTCACATAACTTAAGAACAGCTTGCTGGCTTCCATATTTAGACAATTATGAATAAAGTTCCTATAAACATAAAGTTTGGTCAGTGTTGCAGTACTGAAATAAAATACCCTCGCCAGGTAACTTTATAAAGACAAGTGATTTGTCTTTATCTTACTTAGTTCTGGAGGGTCTCATCTAAGATTGGGCAGCTCTAGGGTTCAGCCTCTGGCAAGGGCAGCAGCGCATAACAAAAGAGTGTTTAGACGCAAATGATTCCATTTTGAACTGAAACAGAGGGAGCAGATAGACTAGCAATTCTCTTCAAGGAGAGGAACTAAACGATCCACAGAACGTCTTCCATGTCTTACCTAAATGCCCACTGGGGTTTCCAATACTCATCTTAGAGACATACAGATCTTTACATATAGACCTTTGAGGGGCTCTCAAACTACACCTAAACCATAGCAATAAGGATGTGCAGGTGTTTATATATCTATTAGTTAATATCTTCAGATAAATTTGAAGAAACAAAGAGCTGGTGTGTTAGTTAAGTGGTGAGTAGTACCAATAGTCAATATGAATGAGTATTGCTTCATATTTATGTCAGCATTTGGGGTTGTCCGTGGTTTGGCTTTAACTACCATAAGAAATGTGTTATAGACTTTGATTATTATTATTATGATTTTTACATTCCCAGTGACATATGATGTGGTGTATTTTCTGCATGCATGTTTACCATCTACATATCTTCTTTTAAGAAAGGTCTTTAGGTAACTTTTAAATCAGTTTATTTTGTTAATGTTGAATTTTAAGAGTTCTTTTAAATCTTAGATAACTGTCATTCATTTGAGATGTCTTTGCTGTTTCTGAATCTGTGTCCTGTCTTTTCATTCCATTCTTGTATATCTTATAGAATAGAATTTTAAATTTTTTAATGAATCCAGTTTGTTAACTTTATCACAACCATACACAAAGGATATCTAGATTTTATCTTCTGTTACACTCTAGACTTTCAGTTGGCATTTTACTTTTAATTCTATGGTAAATTTTGAGTTAGTTTCTATGACAGGTATTATGCCTGTGTCTGAATTATTAATAATATTTTACATGAACACGTTTACTTGGCTCAGTAGCATTTGTCAAAAATAAATTTTTCTTTGTCATTTTCCCCTTGTTCCTTGTTATTGGCCAGTACTATATTTTATTGATAAATGTGGTTTTATCATGTCTCTTGAAGGTAGGTGTAATCAGTCTCTGAATTTTGTTCTCTACTACCAAACTTATGTATTTTATTGCTTTTCTTCAAAGCAAATAAAGGAGAGTCTAAAGTGCAGAGAGCAGACAAGCAGACAGAATCATGGCATCTGTTAGAAGGAATCTATTACAAGAGTAATTCTCTAACTCAGTAGCTTATGAATGATTGGCCCTTTAGCAATAGAGAATGCTTATCTTATATTCCCCTGACTAGCAAAATCATCGGAGAACTTTCTAGAAATGGAAAATCTCAGGCCCCAACCCAGATTTTAATACCTCAGGATCCAAGGAGATAGACAGCATTTTGCTTTTTAACAAGCCCACCAAGTTATTCTAGTGCATGCTCAAGTTTGAAAAGAATTGGTTTGTGATTGATTGGATAAATGTGTGCCTATAGACTTGCCTCAACAATTTCTGTTTCTAAGAGATGGTAATTATATCAGTGTACCCACTGTTGCATATTACATGAAAGCAGTGTGGGAAAATACTTATAAAATGCGTACAGTTCCTTGTAAGTATACTTTCAGTCTCACATGTATTCAAAATATTCGGTAGGGCAAAAGAGAGTGGAATGGAAAGTGAAGGGACAAAGGGAGCAGCCAAGGTAGAGACCTAATACAAAGTTTAGTGTGACTTGACAAGAGTAATACATGGTAGGAGACAGTGGCGATGGGAACACGCATAATGACTACTTACCGTGAGTGAGTTGTTACCATTGTCTCTGGGACTAGTCAGTTTCTTTAAATGGGTAGATCTAAGCCATTTCATTCTTGTGGTCTTTTAGTGCAAGACTTTGGCCTACATGAGCCTATGGACTTTATGTACCAACCATCCTGTTTCTCAATTCACAGGGTGATTATTGCTAAATCTCTTAAAGTGCTTGCAATTTCTCTAAATATGGAAAGCTGTGAATCTCTTTCAGTCCCAGAGTCTTCTCCAGGAGGTATCTCTCCTGAATCATGCCAGCACTTTACCCTCCCCACCCCCCCCCAAAAAATGGGAGACACACTGCTACATTAGTGAGCAGAGTTCTACAGCTTCAAATGTTGCTGGAGCCAGAAGAACTTGAATTTGGAATAAAGGAGTCTCCGATTTTTAGCAGAGGAGAGAAGAGTCCAGGAATTAGACATAAATGGAGGGATCTCTTTGTGTTAACATACACTGCTCCCCTCTTATCCAAATAGAACATATGTCACTTCTCCTGAAGATTTTGTAACTCTTAAGTATTGGAACATGTTTTGTGACATTACCGCAAAATGCAACTTTGATGTAATATTTATGACTCATGGGCAGTAAGTCCTCTATAACTATTAACACCTGGCTTATTGTCAACCTCTTCTAAGGCAGTGCAAACTATAAGAACTTCTTACTAGAATGAAATTTAGAGATCACATTTTATGAACTAAGTTCTGAGGTTTGAGAATACCAGTTAGTGGAAGGGAAGTTCTTGACTAGACCCTATTCTAGATATATAAAAATTGAATAATAACATTTTCCAAAAGTTCATTTTCTCTAAGTTTGTTTTTTTTTTAAACTTTTGAGTGGAGCATATGCTTTTTTATAATTTTCCAAACCAGGATGGTGACTTTCAAGGCATCAATAGGCTGACAGGCATTTGGGTAGCACACTTTTCCTTCCTTGATGACAGTGAACATGCCTATCAGCTAAATAGCAAGCAGTTAGGAAACTAAGAAGGTAATTGCTGCAAGCCTCCCTATGATAATGTGATGAAAAGCTCCTGTCATGACTATAAACATGCTATGTTAACTGGCTGAACTCAGTCTGCTGAACTCCAGATCTCAGGACCATAGCAACAGACCACACACCAATGAATTTCTCATTCGAGTGTTGGGCTATATTCTCTGACTTTTGGCCAATAAATCTCAGGGTTGTAATCTGAAAAATACTTTCTCCCATCCTAAAGGGACACTTTTTGGAACCCTTTTATAACATTGGTTGAAGGGGGTGGGTTGAATGTTGCATCTGTACGTGTTTTCTGTGCTAATCTGAGAGCTGGATTCAACCCCAGGACTTGGGTCACTTCCACACAGAGATCTCATTGTGAGTGGGAGGAAAATGGCAGCTTCTCAGCTGCACTTTGAAATTCTGCATTAAGAAAAAAACCAGCAAGTATTCATAAGCCTCTTATTTAATGAATGAATCCCTTTGTATTTACATCCTTCACAATTCCGGGAACAAATAGGGTTTAGTTGCTAGAAAGTGAAAACTTCAAGCTCATCAGAATGGGGGAAATAGGAGGCAATTTAGATGAACACTGGCAATGGCTCCATCCCAATTCCTTGGTACCTGCTCCTAAGGGCATGCCAATCAGTCCTTTCTTTTACAGTGTCTCCACCTCCAATTTAGGTCATCATCTATAAACTACCAACAAAATGCCAGCCAGTATAACTCTGTATTCAGCTGGTGTGCTCACCTGAAACTGAGAAACAAAGGGAGGAAACAACTAGTGGGTCTTGGTAATTGGGAATTGGCAATTGCCAATGAATGGCTTGACAGCTTTCTGCCACGTGCCTCCATCTTGCTCCTTCCCCTTTTATGTAACATTGCTGTTTTCTTCTCAAGCGTGAGCATACGCTGAAGAAGACAGTTTAAAGATGCGACATTACCAGGGAAGATCCCATAAAAAAATTTTTTTTGAGTTACTAGGATTTCAAATTGGAAATGAGAGAGATTCATTCTTGGGTTCCCCCACTCGTAAGAGTACTTTCAAGAAACTCTTCAATATTAATTAGCAGGCTGTGAATTTGGTTCTATGCAATTATGATGAGCCAGTTTTTGAAGTATAAAAGAGCTAAGTTATCATATTTTTGAATTACTCATCTAGAAGCCTGAATATTTCTGTATTTCCATATTTCTTGGGTAGCACTTAATTTAATCTTAGCCCCATTTCTTTCAATAAACCATTGTTGCATCTCATAAGCAGCACAGCTTCTTCCTCTAACTCATCTCCCCGTGAAATTGGTTTAATGAAGCAGAAAGGTATGAAGCATTAGCAACAGTGGAATCCATGTGGTAGCACTTCATTTTTCAGAGGCACTCACAATTCTACCCTAATTTATAAAATCAGCACACAAATGATTTTTATCACGGCCATTACATCAGTATAAATTACTGCCTTTTCTATAACACGGCAGTTAGTCAAACTGTTGAAATGATATCTATTAGTCAGGGGACAGGGGGGAGAGGTAGGAAAGAGTTAGTGAAAATGAGGGCTGATGGTTGTCTTACAGAAATACTAATATTAATTTACCATAATGAACACCAGTGGGGTATTTAGCAAACGTACAGATGAAAATTAAATGTACAAAGTGAAGCAAATAGGTCAATTTGTTCAGGACAAAGAAGAGGACCTTCAATAAACAAACGGTTCTATGTAGAGACAGGCACAATGCAACTAGTCAGGCTCTCCTGTCCTATGGGCAGACTAGAGCCACCCTGCGCAGGAGTCATTGTTGTTCTCTTCCTCGTGGGTGTCTTCATTTACCTCATTGTAGGAACTGTCACCCTGGTTTTGTGCCCTTCAGCTCCACCATGTCAAACACCACTTGCCAGGGCTTCTTTAGAGAGCCCAGCATAGTGGTATCACCTCTTTTTACTCCTACTACCTAGGTCGTTTGCCACAACTTACTTGCCTCTTTCCAACTATGTACCCTTCAGTCAACTGAGCTTGCTAATATGGGCCATATGATCCTTTGGGTGGGATGGGTGCCTTTGCTCCCACCGTGAATAACAGTTTACTAAGCAATTGATAAGTATGGCAGTTTCCTTTCGAGAGAGTGTATAGATGGGCACACATGGGTATGGTTTAACTTGAAGGGAATAAGTTGTCCATGCAATTCAAGACTAAGATTCCAACATTAGTGTTCTGTATACAAATTGAAACTCATTTTTGCCTGTTGATTGGCATGGTCATACAATCCAATAAAATATGTGTTTTCAAAGAGGTAACTTTTCAGCAGTTAACAGAAAAGATATTAATGGAATTTAAGACCTCAGCTCAAGTCACTTAAGTTGCTTATACTAAATTAAATGAGGTCTGTTGTTCATAAACTCATTAAATTTAATGTTCAACAAACCATAATTATTGCTATAAAGTATCAAAAGTCGTATATGGAATTTAAAACTCATTTTGCTTTAGTTGTAAGTTCATCAGTGTGTAAGGCTGCTGCTACTACTATGACTATGCACACACCTTCTGATTTTGTTATAGGTGGGAAGAGAAATAGAAGAAATAGAATACTGACAGTAGCCAAGAATTATTTGAGCAAGTGTTTTCTGCCAGATTCTGGGCCAAAGTTTGATGCTTATGATTTCTTCCCTTCACCATAACAAGCCTGTGCAGTGAGGTGCATCATTAGTCCTTCTTTGAAAAGTGAATAAAGCAAGGCCCAGGGAGGTGAGTGCTATAAACAAGCTTCTGGTGACCATGGTGCAGACTGTCTACATGAGCTAGCCTCATATTATAGAGGCTGGGATGAAAAATGATACATGGCTTGTCAGTCATGAATTACATTACTTCAGACCTTCATTTTCTCATCTGCTAAACGGAGGTGATGATGACAACAACAGACTGGTTATGTTAATAATACTATATTATGTTTTATATTGTGTCAGTTTCCTAAAAGTAATCGACAGCCTATTTTTGTTTCAAGATACGAGAAATTTTGGGAGGTAGGACCAAGAAGTTGGTTGCTAGGTGAGTGCCTTTGAAGGGTATGCATATTTTGTTCCCATCCTTCCCATCTGCCCCTCAGCTTCCTGGATTCCATGACGTGAGTTTCCTCCCTCATCACATGCTCTTATTACCATGATTTTCTGCATCACATCATGGCCAAAACCAAAGAGCCAAGTGACTTTGAAATTAAGACTCAGAAACCAAGAGTCAAAGGAAATCTTTTTTTACAAAAATGACAAGCTAAACAAAGCAAAACAAAATAAAACGAAAAGAAAAGCAAAATAACCCACACACATTGAGTTTCTTAACAGAAACAGAGTACCTAGGAGAATTATATAAGCTAATATATATGCAACAGAATGTTTGGCAGATGGTATGGACATGTGTGTGTGTGTGTGTGTGTGTGTGTGTGTGTGTGTGTGTGTGTGTGTGCGCGTGTGCATGTACACACCTAGAAAGAGAGAGGTAGCATAAATAAACAGGCACCACATATTGTTTTACTGCTTCCTAAAATTCTTTGTAGCCTGGAGTTCAGCATGATCTTTGTTTAACTATTGGGACTTAAGCATGTTAGGTTAAACCAATAGATGGAAGACAGAACATCTGAGGAATTCAATGAAGTTCAATCTTAGGAGGGAAAGAACAGAGCAAGCACCCTACTGTGGGACCAAGGAAATTAGGAATATGGACAGTGGAGAGCTACTGGGAAGTGAACTAAAGCTCAGACCCAACAGTTAGGCTTGAAGAGCCCATCCAAAACGGCATTGTGGTTAAATAAGACATTATGGAGTATAAAACCCACAATAGTCATCATCTCCTTTTTGTACCAAAAAAACCTATTCTAGCCCCCAATCTAAAACCACTGGCAAAGTATATTTCTCATGACTTAGATTTAAGAATAAGTAGTTGAGGAATTAGGGATTGAAGCACTTTTCTATGCCAACATCTATAGAAAAGATCCTCTTTTTTTAGATGAAGATAAGTAATAAAATCAGAAGGGGTCTGTGTATTTGTGTGTGTGTGTGTCGCGCGCGCGTGCACGTGTGTGTATCTGTATGTATGTAGGTAATAGAATGTTGTACATATTACTAGGCCACAACACCACCACTAAACCATATTCCTATACTTTATTTTCTTTGTTTTTCAGATCTTATATTTACTTTCTGTTATTGATTTTTAGTTTTCACTATGGTGAAAGAAGATTCACTGTACAATTTCTTTTCTTTTCTTTTTTTGAGAGAGGGTTTCTCTGTGTAGCCCTGGCTGTCCTGGAACTCACTCTGCAGACCAGGCTGGCCTTGAACTCACAGATCAGCCTGCCTCTGCCTCCCGAGTGCTGGGATTCATTTCACTCTTTGAATCATTTGAAATTTGTCATGTGGCTTCACGTGGCCTGTCTCTAGTAATATTTCATGTAGACTTGAGGAGAATTTTTTCCTTTCATCAAGTGGTGCTGTGTACACTCCATGTATCTGTGAGGTCTAAGTTGCTGGTGTTGTTTAAGTTGCCTGTTTCCTTGCCAGTGTGCAGTTTATGTGTTCTATTCATTAGTTAATTGAGATATTGAAGTTTCCAATTATTGTTGCACAGCAGTCTGCTAACCCCTTTGAGTCCACCACTTTTCCCTTCCTTTCAACACTACAAACAATAATTGTGTTCCTTTTCAGTTCCTTCTGCCCCTGATGTTGTTATTGTCGCACATTATATAGACAGAAAAGACTGAGAATTAGAGCTTTATGAATTTATGTTGTAAATTACACAGGGGAATAGGAGGATATAAAACAAAATACAATATTTGTCTTGTTTTCATTTATTTATTTAGTCACCTTTAATGTTGTCCTTTATTTCTTTGTTTGACTTTGAATTATGCTCCTACTTCTCAATATGAAAACTTACTACACAGCTATAGTAATCAAATTTATAGAGATATAGATTAATGAATTAGAATTCAGAGTATAGAAATGCATTATTGTCAGTGGCATTTCAATACAAATGCTAATATTTTATTAGTTAAGAGTCACATTTGTAATAAATGATGCCTGGATGACTTTATAATCTAGATACAAAAATCAAATTTGGATCCCTAAAAGTTAATGGAAAAAGAGGCCAAGGCCAAAATATAGGTGTAATAATTAATATAAACACATAGATGAGAACCTAGAAGTAAATTGTCATGTCCTTGTATTTGGTGATTCTTAATTATGTTACAAGACACAAACAGTAAAATCATGAAAAGATAAGATACAATTCATGAAGATTTATAACTTGTGATTCAACAGACACCATCAGGTATTTTAGAAAGGAAAGCTACAAAATGAAAGAAAGTATTTGCAAATCATATATTCAGTAAAAGTTTAATAACCATGTAAAGAACACCTAAAAAGTAAAAACAATGAGTCAAACAACCCAATTAAAAAGTGAGGAAAGTAAGTAAGTCAACAGTATTTCAAATGATAGCTACACACACACATACACACACACACACACACACACACACTCATGCATGCACCACATACACATACTAAACTGATGATAGGAGAACAAAGTGTGTAGCCCTCCTGGAATACACCTTGCTACTTTCCTTTAAAATTTACATGTAGAAAATATCCCAAATGACAACTGACTGGTGAATAGAGAGGTAGAGTTTGACCTAGCCAAACAATTGAATGGTGAGATATGGATAGGAGCCACACTGGTACCCTTTACAATGTGACTGTACCTTGACAATATTACGATGAGTACAAGAAACCAGAGAAAACTTGCCTGTTGTTCTCTAACATACACAATAACTGTCTTACATTTATTAAGAGAGAGAGTTGTGTGTGTATGAATATGTCATAGAATACATGTGGGTGTCATAAGACAACATGCAGGAGTCAATTTACTCCTTCTATCATGTAGAGTCCAGGGATTAAATGAATTTAGATTGTTAAGATCTTTAATTGTAAGTATCTTTAATCTCTGGCCCATACACACTTTTAAAAAATGTTTTATCTTATATTGTGTGATATTAGAGCAATTAGCAATCCTTCTGCCTGCCACTCAAAGAAATAAATGAATGGAAAGAAAGTTAATTAGAATCCTCTTGCAGTAGTCTAAATGAGAGAAGCTGCTGGTCTGAATTAAGATGATGACAGTGGGGTGCAGCAAAAGATGATGGTGTTACTTAGGAAACACTGTCTATAGGACTGGAGACAGGAGAGCTTGCTCACACATAACAATAATGGCTACTGCATTTTGAGGCAAGACAAATGGAAATATCATCTACAAAGGATGTACTAGAGAGGTTCTGGCTTGTTAACTGTCACAAAATGAGCCTGTAAGAAAAATATGACCACTTTCTTAGTATCCAAGGAGCTAAAGAGATCTGCAACCCTGTAGGTGCAACAACATTATGAACTAACCAGTACCCCGGAGCTCTTGACTCTAGCTGCATATGTATCAAAAGATGGCCTAGTCGTCCATCACTGGAAAGAGAGGCCCATTGGACACGCAAACTTTATATGCCCCAGTACAGGGGAATGCCAGGGCCAAAAAATGTGAATGGGTGGGTAGGGAAGTGGGGGTAGGGTATGGGGGACTTTTGGGATAGCATTGGAAATGTAATTGAGGAAAATACGTAATAAAAATATTTTAAAAAAAGAAAAGAAAAATATGACCACTTTCTTATTGCTATGATGTCTAGTTCTGGAAGGAGAATTTGCATGTAATGCAGAAAATGAAAGTGCTGACTTACCATCACTGAAGTATTTCCAAAAGCTGCATAATTGGCCACTTATTCACACCAATTTTAGCATTTGTATTTAAAAATTTAAAGTTTTAGCTATAATTATATACTTATATGGTCGCTCTCTTCTCTGAAACTTCTTCCCTCCTTGAGTGTGTTACATCCCAGTGTAATACTGTCTATCAAGTACTGACAACCCTAAAATACCCCTAATGACCCCACACTACAGCCTGGTGAACATGACATGGTTCTTTATAGCAGTCTAGTTATAGATTTCTGTAGCCTCATCATGGGTTTTAGTACTGAATGGGAGATGAACAATTCAGAGCACCCTTAAGTATAGGGATGAGTAGAAGAAGGGGGTGGGCAGGATGAAGGAGACAAAGCAAAGGGCCTATGACGGGGATGGGGGGGGCTGTCTTAGTCCCAGACACTAGGAGGCAGTGGGGGTGGGGAACAACAAAACCTCAGCTGCTGGAGAGGAAGAGCCAGGACCTTTTGTCTCATAATGTATGGAAGAGTGTGTGCATGTATGTGATGCTGATGATTAAATGGTACATGGTATCAGCGAAAATTATCAGCACTGATGCTGATTAGGGATGCTGAGGAACTAATAGTAAGAAAGGAAACTAGAAAAATTGGTCTGGGTGTGGAAAAGTAATACTAATTACAATCATTTATGCGAACTGCTTACCATTTATGACTAATTACCACCCAACACAATAACCATTAGGTATATCATTAAATATGTGTCAGATTAACTTTGTTGTCAGTTTTATTTGTGATTAGAACAGTAAACTCTGCATGTATGCTGGGACTTAATAGTTTGTTGTTCATGCAAGCACGACTGTCAGTTCATAATTTGAAAAAAAAAAGGAAAAAATTCACATTATGTTAGGGCTGGAGCATGGCAGGCGTTGAATTCCAGGCTAAGCAGTTTATGGTTAATTTAGGAGACAATGGGGAACCCTTCCAGAATAATCAACAGGAGAGTTACATGATCAGTGCTGTACTTTAGGAATCAAAGATTGGCAGAAGTGCAAGATTCTTTTGAGATTACTCACACAGTGGTCAGCAGCCAGGAGGCACTGGCAGTCACAAGGGGACTCCAGAGGGATTGTCAAGACTTGAGAAGCATAGAGGGGATCGGGCCCTTCTCCACATTAAGGCTGAACAGATCAACGACAATGTCAGTAACGTTTGCTGTAGGCTGGAGTTAATCACACAGATGCACCCATTTGGAGAATTGATTGGAAATTGTGAAAGTGATACAAAGTTTTTAGTAGTGAAACAAGCTAATTTTTTTTTCTCATCAAGTGAGAAATTTCATAGTTGAAAAGGCACATGGTTTACAAAGAAAACAAAGGAAATCCTGGGTGATGAAAAACTTAAGAGCCACTATTATAATTCAAACAAATATTTTTATTTATAGATGGGAAAACACACGCTAGAGATAGGTGTAAGTTGCTTTACAAGAAGATGGATAAGTAAGAAGATTGAAGGAAACTAAAGAACAGAAAATGACTTTAGTGGCAGGTTGAGGTTCCTATTCAGGATCACTGAGTGGAAAAGAACCAGAATTTAAGAATCACTCCAAAATCCCTAATATGTTTCCCAGGACTGATGTCAGCATCAGGCATTATTAGAGACATAGAAAAAAGGCAAAAACAACCAACCAAATCTATAAATTACAGCTTTTCTTTCATACCACCTGATAGTGTACTGGTTAGTTTATTGTCTTCTTCACACAAGCTAGGGCCATATCTGGGATGAGGGCATCTTAACTGTGAAAATATCTCCCTAAGATTGGCCTGTGGGCAAACTTGCAGGGCATTCTCTCGATTGATTATTACTGGGGGGGGGGGGGGCGGGCAGCTCACTGTAGGTGCCACCGCCCCTGGGCTGTGCACTTTGATGCTGTAAGCAAGCCAGTTGTACAACTCATAAGGAGCAAGGCAATAAGCAGCACTTCTCTATGTCCTCTGCTTCAGTTCCTGTCCCAGGATCCTGCCCTGACTTCCCTCGCTGATAGACTCTGATGTTGAACTGTAGGCTAAAATAACCCCTCTCCTCCCCAAGTCGTTTTGGTCATGATATCTTGTCATATCACTAGAAACCTAGCAAAGGCATGGTGTTTGGTTTTGTTATAAAATTACTCCATGTAACCTGTAATCACTTTTGATTATTCATTTCAGAGAAGTAAAAACCCATGTCCATACAAAAACACCTAAACATTGAAGTTTATAGACACCTCATCTAGAATTGCTTCAGATTGGAAAGAACCCAAATAATCATTAATGGGTGAATAGTGAATCTGTAGTATATCCATACCATTGGATATTATTCAGCAAGAGAGTAAAAAATATCAATGCACACCACAACTCAGGTGAGCCAGTAGTGATGCGAGCAACTTCAGTCACAAGGGGGAAAGTACAATTTTATAGTGTTTGTAGAGTACATAATGATTTAAAAATAAATAAGAAAGTAGTGGCATGGTTTGGAGATGGATAAATGGGCAGAGAAGGAAGTGAATGTGGTTATGATAAGATAACATAGGAATCTTTGTGGGAATACAGCTGCCATATTAACTGTGCTGGTAGATATGCTAGCCTATGTGTAATAATATTCTATACAACTAAATATCCACATGCTTACACCAATAAGTACAAGTCCAACTGGATAAATCTAGGTAAGACTGGTAGAAAAGGACAACATAGTCTATGTACATGCACAAGAAAACTCCACCTTAGCCAATAGATTCAGCATGATGCTAAGCAAAACATTAGCAAGTTATTGTTTTTTAAAATATTAAATTTACATATGCATGTCTGTATTGGTCAAGGACAACTTTTTTGAGTTGATGCTTTCCTTCCACCCTGTGGGTACCAGGGAACAAACTCAGGTCATCAATCTTGGTGGCAAAGACCATTATCTACTGAGCCATCTCTATGACTTTTGGCAAGGTATTTTACGACTATTTTGTAAAAAAGCTAAAGTTACCCAATTTCAAGATTTATTATAAAAGCATTATAATTAACATTAGGTTGGCATTGTCAAAAGAACAGACCAAGAGATTAGGGACACAAAATAAGCCACACTGTTTTCAAACCTATTTCCTTTATGCCATGTAGGGTAAACATTTAATTTTGAGCTGATTTTTTTAAAGATTTATTTATTGTTATATGTAAGTACACTGTAGTTGTCTTCACACACACCAGAAGAGGGCATCAGATCTCATTAAGGATGGTTGTGAGCCACCATGTGGTTGCTAGGATTTGAACTCAGGTCCTTCAGAAGAAGAGTCAGTGCTCTTAACCACTGAGCCATCTCTCCAGTCCCTTTTGTTTTTTCGAGACAGGGTTTCTCTGTATCTCCCTGTCTGTCTTGGAACTCACTCTGTAGACAAGGCTGACCTCGAACTCAGAAATCCACCTGCCTCTGCCTCCTAAGTGCTGGGATTAAAGGCATGTGCCACCATGGCCCGGCTTGAGCTGATTATTTTTTTTTTTAAGATTTATTTATCTTATGTATGTGAGTACACTGTTGCTCTCTTCAGACACACCAGAAGAGGGCACAGGATCCCATTACAGATGGTTGTGAGCCACCAGGTGGTTGCTGAGATTTGAACTCAGGACCTCTGGGAGAGCAGTCAGCGCTCTTAACAGCTGAGCCATCTCATCAGCCCCTGAGCTGATTATTTTAATACCTACAGTTTCACATAATTTGTAGAATAAATTTCCATTATCTAGTTCTACATAATAGAAAGACATCCATATAAATACAGTCAACTGATGTTTGACTAAGGAATAATGGCAGTTCCCTAGAGGGGAAAAATATGTTTTTTCAACAAGCAATAGGTCTGAGTCAAGTAGACATCCCCATGCAAATAATACTAATGGTAAGCTAGACATAGGAGCCTGCAATCCTACCATTTTGAAATATTGAATGTACATTTATTCAGAGATGTACAAATGGCTAATAAACACAAAAAATGTGCCCAATGTCAGTAGCTGTTAGGAAAATGTAAATCAAAGCCGTAATGAATTACTATTTCACACCTGTTACAGTGACTGCATATATCAGCAAGGAGTAAGAAGTGGAACTCCCTTCCTGTGCAGGTAGAAAACAAGAGGATCAGGAGTTTAAGGCCAGCTTCACATATATGCAAGTTTGAGTTCAGCCAGAGCTGTGTGAGAACTGATAATAATAGCAATAGTGATCTCTACCCAAATCTTACCCCGTATATCTAGAAGTAAAGCACAAATCTCTATAAAACTCTTGTAACACCAGAGAGAAATCTAGGCTATCTTTGGTGTGAAGGTGATGTTTTAGGTACAGCACTGTAAGTATGATCCATGAAAGGACAAACTGATAAGCTAGACCTCAATTTAATTAAAAAGTTTTTCTTTACGAAAAAAAGGAGAATGAATGATTGATGGAAAATATTTGCAAAATGCACATCTGATAACAACCTGTATACAAAATATACCAAGACCTCTTAAAACTCATAACAACAACAACAACAACAAAACAAAAAACAAAACCCAAGACAACAAACAACCCAGGTGAAAAATGAGCAAAGCATCTGAAGAATGCTCAGTGAGATCTGACATTAGTGAACTGCAAATTAAAGCAACAAAGAGACACCACGACACACATATTAGAATGGCTCAAATCCAAAGTGCTGACACCTAATGTGGTCGTGCAAGAGCACTGCTCATTCGTTGCTGGTAGAAATGCAAAAATAATCTGATTATGAATATTATCCTGATCCCCCAAAGAAATCTTGTCCTCATTAGCAGTAAATCCCTCTCCTCTCATTCTCTCCCAGCTCTGGGCAAGCACTAATCTACTTTCTGTCGGGGTAGACATGTCTATGCTGGATGTGGTATGTATGAAATGACATAGAGCCTTTGTGAGCAGTATAGTTCCACACTGACCCCAGGATGGTGGCACATACCTGTAAGATCAGCAGTCAGGAAGCTGAAACAGGAGAATTGCTGTGAGTTTGAAGCTACCCTTGGCTATATAACCAGTACCAGGCCAGTCAAAGCTTCACAGACCCTTTCTCAAAAAAAAAAAAGAAAGTATGCACGAAAACAGATTAATCCATGTTATAGCGTGGGTTACTTTATTCCTTTTCTCACTGTGCTAATATATATATATAATTTGTCGTTTACGTTATGTTAATTGTGTCAGTAAGTTAACATTGTTTTGAAAATATTACCATCATCTATGGCTAGGAGCTTTATTTGGAACCCTTAAACAATAACTCCCTATGTTAGTCAAGGCTCTCTATAGAGAAACAAAAGCAACAGAATGAACATATATTTCTAAAAGGCATTTATAGCTTTGGCTTAAGGGAACCGTCTGGAGGACTTCTGAAGGGCCACCAGTCTTTAGTCTGTGTTGAAAGATCAATGTCAGTGGAAGTGAGTAATGAAGTGGCTCAACCTTTTCCTTTGACCTTCTCATATCTGCCGGCTGCCGGAAGGACTCGCTCTAGGAGACAGGCTACTCACTGAATCACTCCTAGGCACACCCTGACAGAAGCCTATCACCCAAAGGTGTGTCTCTTAATTGATTCCACATCTAATCAAGCTGCGGATCAAGATTAACCCTCACACTTCCCTTTCCTTTCTTCTGTCAGCCCCTAATTAGCTCTTCCGGTTTGTATCCAGGAATAACAGGCATACACTGTAGGTGTTAATGGAAGTCTGTGATGATTAACCTCATGACAGATTGGTTGCTTTGAGAAATGCCTAGATTACGAAAGAACACCTCTAGATGTGTCTGTGAGGACATTTCCAGAGACAATTAGCTGAGGGCAATGTCCTGTCCTGACTGTGAGTGACACCATCCCATTGTCTTAGGGCTTAAGAAAGAATAAAGAAGAGTGAGACAAAGTCTAGCCAACAAGGACATTCTTTTTGCTTGCTGGCCTTCATGACATGAACTACTTCCTTCCTCCACTCTAAACGGGAGCATCTGAAACTGTGAGCCCAAATCAAATGTTCTTTTATTAAATTGTTTCTTCAGGCATTTTGTCACAGTAGTGAAAAAGGAGCTAACAAAAGTCCGGTACTTTTGTATATCCATGTAAAAGATGTTTGAGCATCTTTGTCACAGTTCCTGCCGCATACCTTTCATAGCATATAGCAATCAGTACTCAACTTTCAGGTCAACTTTTCTTTACCTGCCCTTTACCTGTATATAAAAGAGAACGTGTATTTATATGTTTGTGCCTGGCTCTTTCCACTTAATCCACGTTGCTACAAATGACAGGGCCTCATTCTTCTGTGTTTTTTTTTTTCTTTTTCATTTTTCTTTTTTGTATCTGAATAATCATCCAGTGTGTGTGTGTGTGTGTGTGTGTATGAGTGAAACTTTCTCTGTTCATTCATCAATCAATAACCATATAGGCTGATTCCAAATCCATTGTGAACAGTGGAGCGATAAACCTGGGCATGGTGTGCTGGTATTTCACTTCCAGGAATGGTACAGGTAGATCATATGGTAATTCAATTCTTAGTTTTCTGAGGCAGTATTATACTATTTTCCATAGTGTCTGCATTCCTATCAGCAGCATGGAAGAATTTCTTGTTTCCTACATTCTTGCCAGCATTTGTTTAATAATAACCATGAAGTGATATCTCATTGCAATTTTGATGCACATTTCTCTAATGGCTAAAAATATTGAGCATTTTACATATATTTGTTGTTCACTACTATTTTTTGAGATGTCTTGATCATGCTATTTTTGATAATGTAGTGCTTAGTTTGAGAAGTGTAGGTGCAATAACTGTATTCGTTTTTAAATACGATTTTGCTCATAGCTAGGCTTAATTATATAGGACTATCATACAAGCTAAGCAGGAGACTGGAAGATGGAAAATTCAAAGCCTGACTGGGCCACAGAGTACATTCAAGGACAGCCTGGACAATTTAACAAGAACCTTTCTCAGTAAGAAGCTGGAGATATGGCTCAGAAATAGAGCAATTCTAGTGCACATGAACTGGTTTGGATCTTCACAGTAGAGGAGACTGCTGAACATTTGCTGTGCGGTTTTAATGGGCCTGTCAATTCCAGTTTCAACTCTTACATCTTTTTTCAGATTAGGAAGAAATTGAAATGGTTCAAAGGTTTGTCTGTTGTCATAAGTTTGTTTGGAGAGAGTTATGATGAGAGTTTAATAGTAGAAGTTAGAGATTTCTGCAAATAAAAATGTTTCTTCCAAAAAAAGAAGAAGAAGAAGAAGAAGAAGAAGAAGAAGAAGAAGAAGAAGAAGAAGAAGAAGAAGAGGAGGAGGAGGAGGAGGAGGAGGAGGAGGAGGAGGAGGAGGAGGAGGAGGAGGAGGAGGAGGAGGAGGAGGAGGAGGAAGAAGAAGAAGAAGAAGAAGAAGAAGAAGAAGAAGAAGAAGAAGAAGAAGAAGAAGAAGAAGAAGAAAAAGAAGTAGAGCAATTGCTTAGAACAGACAGGCCTTGGCTTCAATTTCCAGTAAACATACACACACACACACACACACACACACACACACACACACACACACACCTTTTCTTTTTTCCTCTCTGGGACCCTGGTTTTACCATACTGATTTTAGGGATAACTTACATTCTGCAACAACAGCAAATAGTTGAGATTTTCAAAGGAACTGTGTTTATCTGTAGATAAGTTAATAAGTTTTCCATCCTAAACTGCTAGGATTTGATCTTCCAAACCTTAAAACTAAAAATGTCTTTAACTTTATTTTAGCATACTTCAATATTTCTTGGTGTTTTATAGATTTTAGTATAAAAATTTTGTACTTTCTTGGTTAAATTAATTCCAAAGTCATTTATTTTTATACTATCACAAATCCAAAGATCTTGTTAGTTCTTCTTAAAATGAAGATATAGGAGGCTGGAGAGATTGCTCTGCAGGTCAGAGCACTGGCTGTTCTTCCAGATGACCTTGGTTTGACTGACAGTACCTACATAGTGTGTCACAATTCTTTGTAACTCCATTTCTAGGGAGTCTCCTGCTTCCAAGGGTACCAGACATATACATCCAGGCAAATCACCCACACATATACAAGTAAAACATTTTAAAGGTTTTTTTTTTGTTGTTGTTTTTTGTTTTTTGTTTTTTGTTTGTTTGTTTGTTTGTTTTTTTGAGATAGGGTTTCTTTGTATAGCCCTGGCTGTCCTGGAACTCACTTTGTAGACCAGGCTGGCCTCGAACTCAGAAATCTGCCTGCCTCCCAAGTGCTGGGATTAAAGGCGTGTGCCACCACGCCCGGCTTTGAAGTTTTTTTTTTTTTTAAATAAAATTAAGATATACTTGCAAATAAATATTATATAAATTTGGGAGATAGAATATTTTCTTATTTTCAAAATTTTATCTTTGCCAGGTATGATGGTATACTCCATTAATCTTGGCACTCTGCAGCCAGAAGCAGACATGTCTCTATGAGTTAGAGATCAGCCTGGTTTATATAGCAAATTTCAAATTTGATAAGTAGATAGTTAGATGATAGATAGATAGATAGATAGATAGATAGATAGATAGATGCATGTGTATATTAGATAAACAAACATACAAAAATTGTCTTTGTAGAACTCATTTATTACAAGAGGAGAGATTATAATATATATTTTATTTATTTATTTAATGTATATGAGTATACTGGAGCTATCTTCAGACACACCAGAAGAGGGCATCAGATCCCATTACAGATGGTTGTTTGGTTGGTTTTTGTTTGGTTGGTTGGTTTTGGTTTTTTGAGATAGGGTTTCTCTGTGTAGCCCTGGCTGTCCTGGAACTCATTCTGTAGACCAGTCTGGCCTCCAACTCAGAAATCTGCCTGCCTCTGCCTCCCAAGTGCTGGGATTAAAGGCGTGCGCCACCACTGCCCGCTACAGATGGTTATAAGCCACCATGTGGTTGCTGGGAATTGAACTTAGGACCTCTGGAAAAGCAGTCAGTGCTCTTAACTGCCGAGCCATCTCTCCAGCCCCTCTTTATATTTTATTAATATGAAATAATTACACACTCATGGAGGTATAGTATGATATTTTAATACATGTACACAGACTATTCTGACCAAATCAGAACATTAGCATTTTATTACAACTTCTTTATGTTCATTGCCTTCCAGTTCCTGTCTTCTAGATCTTCCTAAAATATATGGTATGTTACTACAAATTATAGTCACCCTTCTTTTCTGCTTGTACCTGTCTTAGTTAGGGTTACTATTGCTGTGACAAAACACCATGACCAAAAGCAAGATGAGCAGGAAAGGGTTTATTTGGCTCACACTTCCAAATTGTAGTCCATCACTGAAGGAACTTAGAACAGGAACTCAAACAGGACAGGAAGCCGGAGGCAGGAGCTGATGCAGAGGCCATGGAGGAGTATTACTTATGGGCTTGCTCCTTATGGCTTGCTCAGCCTGCTTTCTTAGAGAACCCAGGACCACCACCCAAAATGTGCTGGGCTCTGTTCCATAGCTAGATCTTATGGAGGCATTTTCTCAATCGAAGTTCTGTCCTTTCAGATGACTCTAGCTGTGTTAAGTTGACATAAAACTATCCAGGACTGTACCTGTTATCCAACATCCTTTTGTTTTTCTTCCCATACTTTCCTCAAGAAATAATTTCTACATTCAGATGGCTTTTTTGTTTTGTTTTGTTTTGCTTGTTTCACTTGTGATAAAAAACATGGCATGTGTTAATTTTTCTCTGACTTTTTTTTTCACTTACTAATATCTTCTGGTTCCATCCATTTTGCCACAAATGATGGGATTCACATTTTTCAAAAGCTGAATGTTTTCCTGTGACTCTGTTTGGACTTCACCCCACAATTTCTTTATACATTTGTCCATCTGTAGACATTCTAATGGCTATTTTAAGGGTAAAGTATTTAAATAGAGTGTTAGAAAATAAATGAATATTGTTGGAGAAAAAAAAATGAACAGAGCCCACAGGTGGATGTGGTATGCGCAAGTGTGACAGACAGTAAGCAGGCTGCAGGATTAAACGCAATGCATAATGGAAGCCGCGCTAGGAAAGGGATCCTCAAGAAAGGCCTGAAGGAGGTAAGCACAAATTTATATTTACACTGCCAGATATACATAGGGGAATGTTTCTCATAGACGGCACAGTCAGTGGGAGGATCTTCAGACAGGAGAGTACCTGGTGTGTTCAAAGAACATTGAGGACACTGGGCTGCTGGGAGAGAAGAGAGTAAACTGAAGAGTCAGAGGGAACCACAAGGGCCTTATAAAACACAATAAGCTCCAATTTTTACTCTGAGGGAAATGGGCTTTAATGTCATCTTGCCAGCAGTGGAGTGCTGGACCTGATTTCTGTTTTGCAAAGATTGCTACACTGCTGCTCTTCGAACTGAAAAAAAACAAAAAACAAAAAACAAAACAAAAAAAAAAACAAGTAGCATCCATGCTCTCTGATGCCCACAAATTCAATCATCGCAACTTAATTCGTCCTGGCTTCCAACAAGACACTCCACATCTCAGTGCCCATCAAACCTTAATTAATTGCATCACATACACTTTTGCTGATTGCTCCTTTCACTCCATAAATGACAACATAATCACTGACCAATCACATCACTCCTCTCAAAGTCATTTCATCTGTTGGTGCCTGGCCACTGTTCATTTTATACAGGTCATGCACAGACAGCAAGGCATATACTTGTGTCATCTTCTTATGTCACAGTGACAGACATGTGTGACAATGCACAAACACAAATAACAAAAAGGTGGGTGGGAATGGCCAGCAAAAATGGATGTACAGCGAAGGAGCAACCAGTTATGATTCTGGAGATGAAATTCAAACCAAACATCCAGGCTATCGTTTCTATAAGTAATAAAGCAATGTTCTTAATGTTTTAAATGACTATATACTACAGATGGTCTTCTACTTATTCTGACAAATGTATCGTATATTAAAATTATCATAAAATGCTGTTAATTCATTGCAGCGACTAAAAATCCTGACTTGGCAATGCTGTCCAGGGAAGAGAATTACAAGTACGAAGTTGACTGGCACTGAGTTTCTTGTTGCTGTGGCACACTGAGAGTATCCTACTCCAAATTTCCAGCCCAGGAAAAGATCAAAACAAAAATACAGTCTCTAGTGAATCCATGTCACCTTTTTTCTTTTCTTTTTTTCCTTTACTTTATTCTTTTTGAGAGAAGGATTCACTCTGAATACAGCCCAAGCTGGTCTGAAACTCAGAGCAATTTATCTGCCTCAGAACCCTAAGGTCTGGTATTACAGACAGTAGCTTCCATGACACGTCATGTTCACAACATTACCAAGTTGGAAAATCCCTATTCAGCCCATCCTGAGTAGGAATTGTCTAAAATTAAATACTTATTTTACTAAAATGTTTAATATATATACAATATATACTATTATATATTATATATTGTATATTATATATTATACATTATATACACACACATAATGAAGTAGACATTACGAGAGTGCTAGGGTTCTTGTAGAGACTTAATAGCTAATACTTACAAAACATCTATAAGAGCTCTGTTGTATAGTAAGTGATCAATAATGTTATGTGTTATAATCATTATTGCCAAATGTATTGTTTTAAAGAGAAAAGTTTGAGGTAGGAGACATGGCTCAGTGAGTAAAGACTGTGGCAGGATAATCCTACCAACGTGAGTTCAATCCCTGGAACCCACATAAAAGTGAGATAACCAACTGTAAAAGTTGGACTCTGACTTCCACATCTGAATGTGGCATGTACAGTAACCACACACAAACAGAGAAACACGCACAAATATGCATGCATCTGTACACACACATATTAAACATAATTTTTAGAAAGAAAAGTGGTTTATTTTATGTGTATGATTAATTTGCATGTCTGTCTGTACCAAAAGGTTATTTCTTCCTCATTCTCTACATTTCTGCTTTTTAGGAATAATCAGAATTAATAGTTTGACTTATCTATCTACTGTTTTATATGCAAACATACATATAGATGTGTAAACATCCATATATATGTGTATGTATATATACTTACATATATACATGTATACTGAACTGACACATATTTGAAGCTTAGATGGGATAATATAATACCCACTCTTAAACTACTTATCTACTCATGTAATATATCAACATATGACATAAATATTTTTCTGTTAATAATATAGAACTGCTTTTCTTTTTTAAATTATTATTATTATTATTTATGTGTATTGTGTGGATATATCAAAGTGCCCAAAGGATGCAGAGATGTTGGATCCCCCTTGAAGCTGGAGTTCCAGGTTGTTTTGAGTTGCCTAATATGGATGCTGGGAATCAAACTCTGGTCCTCTGGAAGATCAGTACATGCTCTTAACCATCTCTCTAGCCCCTGCTTTCCTTTTCACCAGCATTAGTCATGTTCCATATTATGTATTACTTTTACCTAATTCTTTATTAATACTTTTTCTTAGTTTTCTCATGCTTACAGTGAATGATTGAATGATTCTGACCTTACAGATAATAATTTTACACACACAATGTTATTTTCATAGGATGAATTCCTAGAAATAAGATTGTTGGGTCAAAGGATATATGCATTCCCAATATCAGCAGATAACTTCCAGCTTTGTTCTAAATGAATTGTTTGGTTGTCAGTACAGAAGACTGCGTTTTCAGAGGCTAGAGACATGCTCAGTGATTAATAATGCTTACTACTCTTGCCAAGGACCTGGTTTAGTTCCAAGCTCCCACATGGTAGTTTGCAATCACATAGAACTCCAGTTCCAGGATATCTAATGCCCTCTTTTCTCTAATAATGGTACTGCATTCACATGGCACATTGATGTATGTGGAGGTAAAATTGTTTATTGTTTCTTTTGCTATGCAGAAGCTTTTTAATTTTTGAAAGTCCCATGTCAATTGTTGGGCTTAATTCATTGTCACATGGAATCCTCTTCAGAAATTTCTTATCATTCATAGTAACTTGCCATATCAGGTGGATTGCTGCCTATGTGTTCTTCTAGCAGTTTTAATGTTGGAGTTTCAGGTTTAGTTCTTTGATCCATTTGTGAATAGATTTGTGTCACATGATAGATACAGGACTAATTTCATTTTCCTATATGTGAACATCCAGTTTTTCCAGCACCATTTGTTGAAAATGCCATCTTTTATCTAGTGTACAGTTCTGGCATCTTTCTTTAATAGTAAGTGTGTTTCTTTGTATTCCTATAAATGTGCTTTTTTGTAGTTTGGGGGGTTCTTCTGAGATCTTGTTGAAGGTGTGGTTTATGCCATTGGCTTGGGATCCTTCTACATTTATACATTTAATGTGAATATTTGGGATTTTTTTCATGGTATGTATTTCTTTTATGGTCCTTTCATGTGTGTGGTTTTAATTTTTTTAATATTATTTGCTTATTTGGTCCAGATCCTCTTTATCTTTGAGTCCTGATAGTCAATCTTCTGCTCAATTCATTCTACTTGTAAGGCTTTTTCTTCTAGTTGAATTATCATGTTTTTCAATATATCTTCATTTCAATTTGAGTCTTCCTCAATGTTTTTGTCTTCTCATTGAATTCTGTTTCCAAGTCCTAGATTGTCTTCATAATTTCCATCAGCCTTGTGGTTGTGTTTTCTTGGGCATCACACAAGCCTGTGGGTTGCAGGGTGGTTGGTTAGGATCCTTGTAGAAGTCTAGAAATTGTTTGTTGTACTGACATGTATAGCCAGATGAGGTTACTGCCCAGCTACATCTTGCAAGTTGGAGCGAAGGCATGATGGATGGGGAAGGTCTAGGAGACACAGTAGGATAAGCACTGGAGAAGGATGTGGGAGATTTTGCTGAGGGAAAAAGTAAGATATGGTGCAGCAGAGACCTCTGGGTAGTGGCATGTAAGGCCAGGTACTGGCAGAAGGTGGTTGTAACACAAGAAGGTGTGGCCAGACAAAGCCAGGGCACTGGATGTCAGATCTAGGCTAGATATCGTGGGTTAGGCAGATGGCATAGATAGGGAGGATCAGGGAGACTTACAAAGCTAGACCCTGGAGTAATACATGAATAATAAATAAGTAATAAACACTTTATTTTTAAAAAGTGAATTCTTTCAATTAGTGCTTCATCCAATATGAGTTTTTAAAAATTTGTTTTTTTTTTCCTTTTATTGAAAATAGTTCCTCCCTCTATTCCTCCCAGTTCCTTTCTATCTCCTCTCCCATAAGAATCTTGCACTATGTCTGCTATATTTTTTTTTTCAAGACAGGGTTTCTCTGTGTAACAGCCCTGGCTGTCCTGGAACTTGCATGTAGATCAGGCTGGCCTCCAAGTCACAGAGATTTGCCTCTACCTCCCAAGCGCTAAGGTTAAAGGTACTATATCCAGCTCCACTGGGATAGTTTTAATCCTTATTTTTTTTCCTACCTATTATGCAATAGGGTATCTAATTTAAGTTATAATGTGCATTTCTCTGAACATCTTTTCATATGTATATTAATCATTTGCATTTCTTCTTCTGTGAATTTGTTGCTCTTGGCTTTTTTCTTTGAGGGATTTTCTTTTTTATTTATATTTTGCTGTACTTAAAATAAGACATATGTGGGGCTCAGCAGTTAAGAGTACTGATTGCTCTTCCAGGGATCCTGAGTTCAATTCCCAGCAGCCACATGATGGCTTACAACCATCTGTAATGGGATCCAATGCACTTTTCTAGTGTGTGTCCGAAGACAACTGCAATATACTCATATAAAATTTTTAAAAATCTTTAAAATAAGACAAATGTTTTGTTTAAATATCCTTGTGGTCCATTTTGGTTCAACCATACTGCCACAGGAATACTTTTCCTCAGTACAAAAGGAGCCCCAATGTTTTAGTTTGGTTGGTTGTTTAGTTAGGTTTGGTTTTTTGAGACAGGTTCTCACTGTGTAACTCTGGCTGTCCTGGAACTCATTATGTAGAGTAGGCTGGCTTTAATCTCACAAAGATCTTCCTGCCTCTGCCTCCCAGGAGCTGGGATTAAATATATGCACCACCATCCTTGGATAAAGGAGCAGTTTCAATATATATTCTGGTATGAGTTTTTTCTTAGCTATAATTTGCCCAAGTAAGTTTAGAAATTATCCTTCTTCAATTCTCTGGCCCTTCAGACTAGAAGATGCTAGCAATATGGTAATTCAAATTCACATGAAACTCTCGGCCATTTGTCTAATTTGCTCAAATCTAAACTTTTCAAAGTTAATGCAATAGTTCCACAGTTTTCTTTAAAAGCCACCTGTCAGTTCAGTCCGGAAGGAAGCAGAAGGCTGTACAGTTGTTTGACATATTCAGGCTCATTCTGTATATTCAGACAGAGGCTGGTGTGTTTTTCTTTTCTTTTGGAATTCTTTAAGGATGACTTCATGATTGGGCTGCTTCTGTGGGTTTAGTGTGGACGAATAATGAGTTTTTGAACCATGAGCATGACATGTTACAAAACAGAAGCAAACAGTGCAGACTATGTACAATCTGCCATCAAGGGCATATGAGTTGGAGAAGCTAGAAATAAACCTAGGCCTGGAGCTGGGAGTGCCCAGGCAGAGAAGCTAAAGTGGCCATGATTGAGTTTCTTGGCTGTTCCTATTTCTCCTTCACATGAGTAACATTCAAATTGTTTAGCAGCTGAGAGGCCAGACCAAGTGATTAGATGTCTGACTTAATGAAAATTTAATTCAGCTTATTTCTCCTAAGTGATAGTTTATTCATTAGAAGAAAAAGTCATGGGATCAGGGGACATTTTGCACTAAAAGAAGTACAACTATAACCATAATTTTAGAGCTTACTACAACCTTTCCATTCATATGTTAAATATTTATAGATGTTTTGTGATTATTTTTATTTTGTATCTTGACTATTAAATTATATTTGATCAAACAACCACATACCTTGACCAGTATTAGTATCAAGGGAGACTATTAGTTGGACCTGGTGGCTCCCATTTGTAATTCTTGCACTCTGGAGGCTGAAACAGAAGTATCATTATGAGGTTTAGTCTAGTCTGTGTTATGAAACAAGAGTCAGATGAGCCCGGTCTAGAGATTGAGATCCTGTCTCAAAAATTAAAAAAAGAGGAAGGTCTTAGAACAGCAATTCTCAACCTGTGGGTGACACCCCTTTGGGACTCAAAAGACCCCCTTATAGAATTGGCCTAAGACCAGAAAACACAAATATTTATATTACAATTCATAACAATAAAAATATTACAGTTATGAAGTAGAAACAAAAATAATTTTAGGGGCTCGTGAGATGGCTCAGCTGTTAAGAGCACCTACTTCTCTTCCAAAGGTCCTGAGTTCAAATCCCAGCAAACACATGGTGGCTCACAACCATCCGTAACAAAAACCTGATGCCCTCTTCTGGAGTGTATGAAGACAGCTACAGTGTACACACATATGATAAATAAATAAATCTTTAAAAAAATTATTGTTGGGGTTCACCACAACATAAGGAACTGTACTAAGGGATCACAACACAAGGAAGATGAAGAACCAGTGCCCCAGAGGAAGTGGGAATGGGAAAATAGAAAGAGAAGATGCAAGACAAGAGTCAAAAGAAGGCAGAGTAAAGAAAAAATTAGAGTGTTTCAGGACCCAAATTTAGATTACTGGAATTACAGATCTTCAAGGTCCCTGCTTCTAATCTTCTTGGTAACTTTGAACATCCCTTGAGATCTCCTTGATCCCTCCAGGACTGTGGTGTCCACATCTGTAATCCCAATACAGCTCCTGAGAGATGGAATGTGGAGACAGGAAAATCCTTGAAGATCACATGCAAGCTAGTCTGGTATACCCCACAGAAATACAACAAAGCAACCCTACATCAAAGAGTAGACAGTGAGGGCTAACAATCAAAGTTATCCTTTAAACCCCTGCCACAAACACACACACACACACCCTACATCTACACACACACACACACACACACACACACAATTCATCAGGAGAAAGCTGAGGACAGACTCCTATAGCCTACCACCAGAAGGGTTCTTTAACCTTAAAATACAAGTGTAAATACTTGTGTGAAGTTCTTGAATTACTGATTTGTGCTGCTGCATTCTGTTAAGAACTTCTGTTTTGTTAAATGCTGACACAATGATTGTTTGATTGTAGATGTTCAATGAGTATTGATACAAATTAGTAATTCCTAGGTATTTTTCAAAGAACATTGTTCCATGAGACCTATTTATAATTTTTCCACTCTTAACATGACTTTGAAGGCACTAATAATATATACTTCTGCTATAAGAATATTAATTGGAATGTGCCTGAAAATATGCTCCACTGCCTAAAATTCCATTTGTGTAGATTGGTTAAATAGCATGCAAAGTCAAACTGTAGACCTAATTAATGCATGGTAATACATGAGGAATCATAGTACACTGGGATTCAATAGGGCAAACCTAAAGATGATCTGCCCTATCTATCTGAAAAGAACAGATTAGCACTGGCAAAATCATACTGCATATTAACTAGAGATTCACTTAGATCCACCAATGTAGTCATGGGAAAGAGTCCATTCTGTAGATTCCCAAAGACAGGAAAATGGAACAACATATTTATTTATACTATTTATGTTCTATTGAATACACATATTCATGGGCAAAACACTACTCTAGAGAGGAGCATTTAAAATATTGTCAGTTATTTCTGGATTATCATTCATACACACACACACACACACACACACACACACACACACACACATAGTCAGCAGAGATAGGATCTCCCTATGTGACCCAAACTGGCCTAGAACTTGTAACCTTCTTGCCTTTATCTACTGTGCTGGGATCACAAGTAAGCCACTCTGCCTGTTTCTGTTTTAGAGTTTCGATAAAAATCATTTTTGTTTTTGTATTGCTTGTTTTTGTTTTGTTGTTGTTATTGGTGGTGGTGGTATTTTTACAAGTTGTGGGTCATTCTCCTTACTATAATGGGGTTTTTAAAGCATTTACTAGGAATTGGGTAAAGTGGTTGCCTCTGGAAAGTAGCTAGAGTACCTTTTTAACTCTGCTTTTACTCTGGTTTATTTTGCAGCATATGCACATATTCTTTTGAGAATATTTATACAAGTGTTTAGAAATCTATGAATCTAACAAATGCTATATGTGGGACATTAAAGGTCACCTGACTATAGAACATCTAAAAAGATATTAAAATCATGGTGACAGTTTCCCACACCTAGAGAACACTACTAGAGGAATTGTCATTTTAGACCTACCTCTGACTATGAAGAATTGTTAAGTGGAAGGGATAGAGACATAACAAGAGAATGAGTGAAGAACCACAAAGACTGCCGGTGAGAAGAGTGATGGTAGCTAAGGGAAATTACATGCCCATGTCTATGACATGGGACCCTACAGGGAAGAAAACTCCAGAGCAGTGGGAAACACTGGGAACTGTCACTCTAACCACAACTGCAAATGGCCTAGCACAGAATGCTTAGCCAAGCATGGCCTTTTTGGTGAGGAGAATTGGAAAGAGAACTGAATGAAGTGAGAGGATAAGCCATACAGGTATCTCACTAAAGCACATTCTGGGCACAGAGTTACAGAAAATGCAGAGGCTTTGGTGTGGGAACAGTTGTCGCACCTGTAAGGAACAGAAAACAGAGTGTGTGGAGGCATATCAGAGTTCTAGAAGACAAAGACTAGATTTCATCCTGTAGTTCATCATCATTGGGTAGTTGAGGGCTGGGATGATAGTTATAGACTACCAAGACCTCTCTGGCTACTGTATTGAGTAGACAATATGGGGGATACCAGAGGTTCTGCTAGTGACATAGGTAAGACATACTGGTGGCTTTCACCAAGGTATCAATGTAAAGGTAATATCTAAAGCAGATTTCAGATCTATATCAAAGTCTGAGTCAGTACAAGTGCTTATGGGATAGATATAATGTGCTAGAAAAAAAAGAGAGAGGAAATGAAGAATAACTCTGAAATGTTTGGCTTGAGGAACTAAATGAATGGTAATTCTATTTGTTAAGGTGGAAGCAATTAAAAGTCAAGAACATCTTGGTAGGTAGGTGTTCTGGAAAATTAAATTGAAATTTTGATGCAATGAGTATGAGATTATCTTAGTTATTCAAATAGAGATGTTGAATTGGAGCTGCAAACATGAGTACAGAGTTCATGAACATTGATTTGGCAGGAGGTGTATGTAGGAGTTCTTTGAACATTCACAGCATGTAAAGTAAGGGACTGTAGGAATGAGTGGACAGATCTGATTATTAGGCTTTCTTCCTACCACTTCCACTATTCCTCGGCCACAGAGATAAATTAGTATTTGGGCATATTTCATATATCTTTTCCATATGTTATTATTCAGGCATCACCACTACCTACCCCAGGGACCCAGTGACAGCAGGATACATCATCACCAGCTGCCAAGATACAGCACATCCCTACTGTCGCCAAGAGTTGCATATCTTCCCCATAACATGGGCTACATCACCTTATAAAAGGCTAGTCTCTCCTCTTTCTACTCTCTCTCTCTCTCTTTCCCTCTCCACCCTTACCCAGAGGCAACCCCTGTAAACCTCCTCCTCAATAAACTTCCTATATGGCATCTGTCACATGCTATTGCTTTGTGGTATCTGTCAATTAGATCATAATATTGGTGTTAAATGATTCAGTAGGCTCTTCTGGTGTTTGTACTCCCCTTTGTGGATGGAAACTACACACAGGACCATATTCCCAGTCCACCTGCAACAGGCTCATTTTCCGACTAAGAGACTAGATTAGTGTTTTCTACCCAAGGTAATGACTTTGTGGGTTGGGGTAATTGTTAGACCCAAGTAGGTGACCTGAGGTGTGGTTAATTGGATCCTAGACAGTGAGACTCTGTAGCTCTGGCTGGACAAGAAGAGCAGAGGTGTCAGCTTGGCTAATTTGTATGGATAGACTGCAGAGGAGAATGTCATCTACATACTGTATGAGTTTACATTAGGGGAGAGATACAGACTATATAGATCAGAGGCCAGGGCCTGGCCAAATAGGTGTGGGCTGTCTGGAATCCCTGAGGTCCAGGTGAGTTGGGTAAGGAGGTAGGTGTCAGGGTGAGTCCAGGTGAAAACAAAAATGTTTTGTGGCTGGGTATTGAGGAGGATAGAGAAGAAGGTGTTTTTGAGGTCCAAGACTGAGAAATGGGAGGTTCCTGGAAGGATAATAGAAAGGTATGTATAAAGGTTAGCTATGACAGGGTAGGGGGCCCACTGCAGAATTGGTAAACTGAAGATCTTGAACCAGGTGGTAGGTTCCATTTGGGCTTTTGAACTGAGAGTATAGTGGTGCAAAAGGGGAAGATGTGTGGTGAAGATTTTTTTCCCTTAGGATATCAGAGATAATAGACTTAAGTCTCCTGAGACTCTGGAGAGAGAATGGGGTCTGAGATTGGGTGATGTACCAGATAGGGTTCTGTAATTGAATAACAAAGGAGGAATGGTGTTTAGCAGCAGAGAGGTTTTGGACATTCTAAATTAGGTGGTCCACCTGGGAGGCTGGCAAAAGAAATGATGTGTTGGTATCAGTAGATGTAGTGGCTAGGAAAAGGAGGAGAGAGGGGTTTGCTGGTAGTCTTATGGCCAGGCAAATGGAGGGAGCAAAGGAAATAGAGGTACCCACTTTGGCTAGAGGAATCCTTCCCTGTAAGAAGACAGGACAGGTTCGCACCACCAGAAAAGAATGGGTGAGAGGAACACCCCTGAAAATGCAATTGAATGGTGGAGTCTGGTGAGGTTGGTAAGACATGTTCCTTTACCCCAACAATAGAGAAATGAGAAGGAAAGGTGGGTCCCCCAAACTCCATCAGAACTGAGTATCCAGTGTCCAGGAGGAAGATGAGTTGCACTGATACCACAGTGACTACCCAGGGCTCTCTCTAAGAGATGACAGTGGTTAGGCCATGAGAGCCCAGGCCCCTTCAGTCATCCATGTCCAGGCCTAGGAGGTTGGCTGAAGGGAAATTTGGGAGTGATGTCTCCATGCCACAAGGGATATGGGGACATTCAATAGCCCATTGTCTTTCTTGATGGAACATTGCACATGGCCAGGATGGCTTGCTGGGATTAGGGCAGGCCCAGGCCCAGTGAACTTCCTGACCACATTTGAAGGAGAGGGACTGCTGGTCCTCGAGCTTTAGGAGGCAAGGAATCCCAAGCAGTTGCCAAAGCTGGTTGAATAGCCTTGACCATCATTTGGTATTTTTACTTTTGGGCTCTTTCATTTCTCTCATAGTATACCTTTAAAGCCAGCACTATGATTTCTACATGTGGAGTTAAGGGTCCTCTCTCCAAGTGCTTAAGCTTGGCCCTAATGTTGGGGAAATTCTGGGAAAAGGAGTAGGTCATGAGAAGTTGTTCATGATCTGTGGCTTGGAGGTCTAGATTAGTATACTATAAGAGGGCCTTTGGGAGGAGTTCTAGGAATTGAGACAGGTTTTCATGTTTGTCCTAGATAACCTCTCAGAGTTTCTCATAGTTTACTAGTTAAGGGCTGCTTTATGGAGATGGGCCAGGAGGCAAGTTGTAAACTGATATCTAGCTAGACTGTAACCAGGGTATTATAGTTCTATTAGGGATTCTGGTCTGAGATGTCTCAGGCCCAGCCAGGTGTGCTTTTTTAGTTTGGTGGACTTCATCTGCATATGCTCTAGTCTGTTCTCAGGGAGAGGTTATCAGTTGGAATCATATGTACATCATGGATGATGAAACTATAGGATTGGGTAATATTTTGGAATTCTTTAATGAAAGTAGAGGAGTTAGAGGTATAGGGCCCAGTTTTCTTTCTGTTTGCTCTGCTTAACAACTGCTAGCTCAGAGTAGAATATCTATATTGCTTTGCCCTTTGAATGCAAAGGGAGATGTGGTAGGCATGAAGAGCTTATATTAAACATAGGGCAAACCAAGCTGCCGTTTTCAGGGAATGAATTTCTGAGAATATACATACATACATACATACATACATACATACATGTATATATATATATACATATACATATATATACATATATATACATATATATACATATATATACATATATATATATATATATATATATATATATCTCCAGCAGCTAAGGGAGTTTTGTGGGTTAGAATATATATACATATATATCCAGCAGCTAAGGGAGTTTTGTGGGTTAGTATATATACCACAAAACTCCCTTAGCTGCTGGATAAGTCTTCAAACCATTCATTTAGTTAAGCTGGAAGTGAGGACTTTCTTGTTGCCATTGTTAATGCATAGCCTCTAGAGGGAAAACTTTGGAGGCCACTGTACATAAAAGACACTTTTGACAAAAAGTTCTATCCGCTCACCACCTTTTGAAATTGAGAGAACTTTAGGAGTTAACCATAGAAAGTATTGAACGCTATGCTTCAGTCTCATGCACTGACTCACTGTAGGGGGAAGTCATGGAAAAAGTCTAGAAAGAGAATAGGAAAACCTCCTCATATTTTACATAGAAGAAAAGCTGTGTGGAACTGAATTACATCACTACTTTATACCATAATTACATTACTATTTTATACTATGTACTCTGCTAGACTACCTGTATGTATTAAGTACATAATGAATCCACACTCCATTCTATGAAGTAGGAATCAATAGACCCAGTTTGTAGACAAGGAAGGAGAATCTTAGAAGCACCTCCCACACAGCCCACTCCCACTCCCGCCCCAGACTCCAAACCAAGTGCTTGCTGCACCTGCATGCTGCCCTGCCCACTAAGGTAGAAAAGAGAACAAGGTAAAAATCCTGGAGCTGAGAGTGTTAATCAGAGGCCACATCCCAGGCTAGGGGACTCACAGTATTTACTACCTGTAACTTCCTTCTTTGAAATGCTAATTAGGCATTGGTCCCAGCATGCCCAGTGCTTTCATCCTAAAACCTTTAAAGATTTTTTACTAAATGGAGCAACTACCACTTCCCACCAAGCTGCCAACTGTAAGCAGTCATCTCAGATTTAGGTAAAGCTCAAGCAGGGACCTCATCTGGCCCATCATTCTCTCAATGGCCAAGATTTGGAGCCCTGTTAACATGCAAATGGCCCTGGGAGGGGTAGCACTGGGGTCAGGTCTCAGCAGTCTTAGGGCCTGTGAGGATCTGACCTTTCCCAAGGTCAGGGGTGGACAGGGATGAAGTCCTGTTTGCACCGGAGAACTGATCTTCCTCCCACCAGAAGAACATGTTATTTCATTTGGGCACAGTGCTCTGTGGAACCAGTGCAGATGGGTCTAAGAAAGTGTAGGAGAAAGAAGTGTCTTCAATTTAGCAGCAGGGGCATAATGCTGCTTAAAGTTTGTATGCCAATTTGGTTGGTTCTAGGCTTGAAAGAATTAGAGCAGCGTCTACATCCTGATGGGAAAAACAGAACGGTTCATTCTGGCGTCTGTTGAGCCCCAAGCAGTTTGTTTCTGAGGAAGACTTCAAATAAAGACAATAACTTGAACGTGGAATTTGAGTTTCCAAGATAACCCAGTAGCCCTACCTAGGTAGAGCCAGGATAGCATAAGTCTTTCTGTTACAAGTTGTTCTAATGAAAATATGTCATATATATTCCTACTCCTGCCGGTAAAGCCCTCCCACTGTTCTCATTTGTAATCAGTTTCCTCCTCTCCATACTCCCAGAGCTGTTCGCTTGACTTCTCTTCTAGTGTTTCCTAGTGTCGCCCTTATTAATTGTATTTATGTGCATGTCTCTCTTCGTCCAGGTTGTGATCTCCTGGAGGTCTGAAACTATGGTTTATTCATCCCTATCCCCCATGGACCATGCACACCGGTCCCCACACACCATAAGCACTCACTAACTGCTTGCTGAATTGAATTATTGCTCCACATCACTGTTATGATTGACATTCGTTCATTTAGTCCACTTGCCTCTAAGTAAGCTCCTGCCAGCGCTCAAAAGTAAAGATGTATGAATTTAAAGAGATAGAATTTTAATGATTGATGGTTGGGTTTTTTTTTTTTTAATTGAAAATAGGCCAATGGACAGAGAGGTTTTCTTACGTCTTGCCAGCTGGCCAGAAAAGGTTATCAGCAGATTAAGAGGACTGTTCTCAAGCATCATCAAGTGTTGTTCAATGTGGCCAATGGGTGGAGAGCTTGTGTAGCCATAAAAGCTTGCTCAAAGGCTACTTGGGTTCCTTCTGACATATGTCATATTTTCAAGAGAGGTGGTGAAAGCAGAGTCAAACAAACAGCCAGTCAAAGTGCCGCTCAGCACGCTGGACTTGGCATTGCATGAAAGCATTAATGAGCAGCTCAGTGAACAAGGTTGCCCCCGGGTCTTCCCCAGGAGCTACTTGAAAAGCTGAGAAGTGCACTGATGTTCTCATCACAGAGTCACATTCCCTCCATTCCACGCCTTCACCTCAGAAGAGGTAGCTGGCCTCACAGACACTTTGTAATGTCTACCTTCTAACTGTCAGGTTGCATGGATCGTCAACAACTTAATGCTGATAGTTGAAAACAATACATCTTCATGGGCAGGCATGGTTAGGAAATGCCATGGCATATAAAGTATAAGGTATTGTTCCTCTGCACCCACCCCTGACATACACATAAACATACTGCTAAGATAATTGAGCATGCATGGAGAAGCCTAGGTACCTGCAGTGCCAAAAGCAGGGGGTCAGGCAGATGGGCAGCATGCCAGTTATAAGTGTGTGCCTCCTGGGTCTGGGCTGGGCTAGTGGTAACCAAAATAGGCACATTGTGTCACTTAGAAGTCTAAGGTTTAATTGTGGAACATGGGACTCTGAGGGGATGAGGTAGATGTGGAAGAGGACAGGACAGACTGGCAGTGAAAACGAGTGAATAAATGATGTACTCCATCCAGATGCAATAAGATCTCTGATGCTGCTGCTAAGAGAAAAGTCAGATGCACCCTTAAGGGTCCAGGACACTTTTCTGGAGGAATACATTCTGTTTGTTTTTTTGGTGCTGAGAACCAATATCAGTGCCTTGTGTATGAAAATCAAGCACTCTGTCACAATACTGCCCGCCGACTGGGGAAGTGCCTTTTAAAGGTACCCAAAGGGTGATTAGGAACTGCCCAGCAGGCGCATGAACCTGAGAATAGCTATGAACGCGGTCCAACACAAAATCATAAACTTAAAATTTAAGGGTTTTGTTTGTTTTTGTTGGTGGGAGCAGTATATGTGTGTGTGTGTGTGTGTGTGTGTGTGTGTGTGTGTGTGTGTATGTAACACAGTAGCACAGTTCTTATGCATGAACTTTGTGAGTCACAATGTTAGCTGTCATGTCAAATGGTTGGACACTCCTGGTGGAGAAATCCATTTGTACCTACTGCAAGGATGAATATTTCAAGGAAAAAAAACAGCATTGTCAACAGCAATACAGAAGATCTGAAAGAAGATTTTAAAAAATGAGGGGTATGATAAGGTTGTGTGAGGCAAATCTGGCTAAGTGAACAGTAGCCAGGGCATGCTTCAATAAGTATGTTTCTACCTTGAAGCATGGAGGAAGGAGAAACTAAGGAATTACTCACAAGTGCTACTGTGCAAGAATAGAAAGGGGAAAGGAATGGAGTACTGATAGATGCTTCAGTGTATAGCAACATCTAAAATACTGTTCTAGGTCTAGGGGTACAGTTCAGCGAACTAGCGCTTGCCTAGCATGTATGAGGCCCTGGGTTTAATCACTAATACTGTAAAATTTGTGATATATAATATATATGTATGCATTACATATATATTATATACCACATATATAAAATATTACACTTTTATTATATACTATTATATAATATATTATATAGGTATATCATATAAATATATGCTACAGATGTGTAATATGAGTATATTATATAATATATATATATATATAATTTTATAGAAATGTATGTTTCAGTCATAGAAATATATTCTCATTATATACCAAAAATAAAACCCCCAAATGGCAAAGCACATTAGTGGCTGCTTGGTAGTATGAATGGAGAATGTCAGGAAATAGGCACAAAAATGTTTCAGACTAGATCAATTAAATTCAAAAGTCAAATTGTAGCAATGATCATAAAATTCTGCTGTAGTACTCCCTTGTCTCCTTGATATGACAAAATACTTGATAAAAACAACTCCAGGGAGGAAGGGTTCATTTTCTTATTCCTAATATGAGGGTACAGCTGCCTGTCATGGTGGGGAAGTTAACAGTGCTCAGAGCCTTAGCTGCTCACATTGCAGTCCCAGGCCAGAAGCAGAAATGGATGAACACCAGTGCTCAGCTTGCCTCTTTCTCATATACTCCAGGATGCTAGCCCACAGAATGGTACTGCTCACAGTTAAAGTGGGTTTACCTGCCTCAATGAACCTAACCCAGGTGATTGTTGATAGGCGTGCCCAGAGGCTAGTCTCCTAGATCCTATTATGCCAACTACCAATGACAACCAGCATATGTCCACATTTACGCAAAACCATTAAAATATATTTTAGATCAATTAACACTTAAGAAATCTAGGGGGAAATGGGATTTTTGCTCTTCCACAGAAGACATGAAACATGGAAAAACTGAAGATTATACAGCCCAAACTACTTAAAGATCTGTATATATCTCATACCCATGCATCATTTCTGTGAGTGAAGGAGGATGGGGGATGTCTTAGTTAGGATGTCATTGTTGTGAAGGAACACCATGTCCAAGGCAACTCTTATAAGGGACAACATTTAACTGGGGCTGGCTTACAGTTTCCGAGGTTCACTCCATTATCATCATGGTGAGAAGCATGGCAGCATCCAGGCAGAAATGGTGCTGGAGAAGGAGCTCCTTTGAGTTCTACATCTTGATCTGCAGGCAGCAAAAGTGGGCTGTTCCACACTGAATGAAACTTGAGCACTGGGAGACCTCAAAGCCCTCCTCTACAATGACTTAGTCCCTTCAGTAAGGCCACACTTACTCCAACAAGGCCACACCTCCTAATAGCACCACTCCCCATGGGCTAAGCAGTCAAACAAATGAGTTGGTGGGGGCCAAACCTATTCAAATCACTACAGGGAGAATCTGTTGATTCCTGTGGTATTTTTAATTTTATGCAGAAAGCGAGCACAAACAGGACAGACCTGTAGAATTGTGAACTGGGCATTGTGTTACTCAACATAGAGTTGTCACCTTTGTAGATGGTCCAACAAGTGTCCATGGCCAGACATTGGAACAGAACTATTAGAGCCTGATAAATGCTGGTATCCAGAAGACACACTTTCACATTGGTCTCTGACCAGAGAACTAAAGGAAACCAGGACTATGATAAGAATTAGGAGATAAGTGCCCATCCAGATGTTAGGAGAGCGGTGCCATCATTTATCAGCCTCTGTGGTCCCTTGGCCTCTTCTGAAAGCAGCTTCCATCTGTTATGTCTCAACAGTTTGCACAGTAATAGTCATCTAATTAGGGAATTAAGAATGAAATCAGGGGGAAATCTGCGGCTTATTCACAGAAACAGTGATTTTCCTGTACCTTGGATGAGAGACAAAAGATCATGACTGGTTTCCTGCTCATCTCAAGGGAACAGTTTATAATCCTCTAAAGCAATCAAGCAAAAAAAAAAAAAAATGAATGGGCTTTCTCACCCAACAGTCCCTGGGGGTAATACCATGAAAGGCCAGCAAATTATTATATTTGTATAATTAAATCTAATATTTCCATCAATTTGATAAGGATAATGTTCTCCCCTGCCTCTAAGATCCTTAAGAAAGTCCCACTTCTCTGGCCGGGCTAATCCCAGGCAATAGCCTCAAGTACAATTGGAGACTTGCCTAAAGCTTGCTTTCATACTTACTTGATTGTCCACAGAAATCAGAAACAACAAAATAGAATTGCCTATTAAAACAATAGGACCACAGAGGGAAGGCCTGCCAATGAGCGAATTTCTGAATTGGCAGCATCCTTGGGTCATTTGATGTAATCCATATTGACTGGAAGAATTTCAGTCTCTGATCCTTGAGTTTTCTTTTCAGTTAACAGTGAAGAAACAGGAATCTGTTGAACATACCCACTATCTGTCGCAGGGGGAGGATTCCACAGCCCTGATCTATCTCTAGGGTGCTTTCTGTCGACCATGGGTTGACTGACATACCAGCTAGGTGAAGCATTTTCTGTACCTATATTTTCTGAACTCCCTTCAATTAAGAGCAGAACAGAAACAGTTTTTTTTTAAAGTGGCCTTTCTTTCTTGACTTCCTTTTGACTAGTAGAAGGATGACAAACAAAAAGAGTTTTCATTTCTACTTATGAAAAATAGAAAAGTTAAGATTCTGAACATGGTAGGATAAACTTGGGCAAGTTCTACCTCTGTATATATACCCTTATTTATAAAATTTAGGTAATTGAACTAATCTGATTAAGGTTCTTAGGGACTAAAAAGGGCTTTTTTTTATACATTCTTTGTATAGCCACTAGATTGAATACCTAACATGTATTGATAGTACTATGTAGGCATATATAATGTAATATGGTGTTTATTACTATATTATGCATGCAGAAAGGGAGCGTGGTATGTTGGAAAAAAATCTACATTCAAATCACTACGTTGCATCTTGTTTACTGTGTGACCTCAGGTAGGTTTCCTGAACATCCTGATGCTATTTCATTATTTGCAGCATGGGAATGAAGGCTATTTACATGGCTCTGCTGGTGATTATAAGAGCTAATGCCCAGGAGAATTCTATGATCTATTTTGAACACACATCTAGCTTACTATGTAAGTCACTCATCTTCTTTCAATATGTGAACCTCAGCTCAACTTCAATCTAATATGCAGAACATCCTTGATTCTTGGAATATTAATCTATATTCTAAGTTAAAATCATTTTTAAGCTATTAAACTGGAGAGGTAGCTCAGTGGGTAAAAGTGCTTGCCACCAAGTCTGATGATCTGACTTTGATCACCAGGCCCTATATGGTGGAAGGAAAGAACCAATTTCACAAAGTTGTTCTCTGACTGCCATATGCGCACTGTGATGGATGCACATACAAAGTAAAAACATAATAATACAAATCCCATTTTGAATTCCAAAATAGGAAATTTGAAGATGTTCCACTCTAGAATCTTCTGACCTTGTATATGACATGTCATCTTTCCTCCCCTCTCTTCCCTTTCTAATTTTGTGTGTGTGTGTGTCACTTGTATGCTAGTGCTTAAGGAGGCCAGAAATGGGTTTCGGATCCTCTGCTGTTTGTGAGACATCCAACAAGTTTGCTGGGAATCAAACTCTGGTCCTCTGCAAGAGCAGAAAATATTCTTATACTCTGAGCCATATTTTTAGCCAAAAGATTACTTACTTATTATTTTTTTATTAATTTATATTTTATTTATTATCTATTATACAGGTTCCATGTATCCCAGATTGGCCTTGAATTCGCTATGCATCTGAGGAAGGCCTTGAACTCCTGATCCTCCTGCCTCCACATTCCAAGTATGTGTGCCACCAAACCTAGCCTAAGATGGAAATAATTCTTAAGCACACTCTGCTTACCTGGGAGAAGTGGTTTAAAGGAGAAGAGATTTATTTGGGCTCCCAGTTTCTTAGGTTTCAGTCCATGGTTAGCTGCATTGTTTCTTAGCTGGTGGTGAGGCCAAACAAACTCGGAGGAGGATGTGGTGGGGCACTGCTGCTTATTTCATAGCAGCTAGGAAGCTGAACTGTGTGTGTGTGTATGGAAGGGTCCAAACCTGAGATAGTGCCTGTCCTACTTCCTCTGGCCAAACCCATTTCACAGCTCTGAATACTCGGTGGATCAAACTTCTCAATACTTCAGAGCCTAATTATAACATCCAGCAATTCCTGGAAACAGCCTTAGAAGCACACACTCAGGTGTGATTATATTACTCTTTTAGGCACTTCACAAACCAGTCAATTTGACAGGCAAAATTAACCACCCCAGGTTGGTTGTGGGTATTCTATGGAATTAACTAGAGAATATGCTTCATCCAGTATTTCCCACTTGGTATGGGTCCAGTAAATAACAGCCAGCATTTCTAGAAGGAAATCAGACTAAAATCACATCATTCCTAGTATTATCTAATACTAGATCCCTTTTATGTTAGGTAGAAATGCTAGGCTGTTTTAAGACATAATCTTTAGGACGAAATCTAGAAGAACAGCCAAGTCTGCCCACCAAATCCACTGCATATCCCGGGAAAAGATAGACTCCAGGATGCAAGGAAGACATCCTCAGTCTGATTTTAAAAGCCTCCTGCTTTCCAGTTTACAAACGGAGGACTGAGACAGAGGATGCTGCTGAAAGTAGTGATAGGCAAAGATTTGAAACTATCAATTTCTGTCCCCTATAATTCTTTTCCTTTCCAAACGAATTCTGTGACAAATATTTTTTTCTGCACCTGCAGCAGTAGATTTTTATCTCATTGTCTTTCATTTTTATGTGTATCGTCTCTCTCCTCACAGTCTGTTGGAAGCTTTGACGGGGAACCCCAGTTTTCCCTGTTTGATGAGAGGTTTCAATAATGAGACTCTAGCTTGATGGTGCATGCCAGCTCTGACATGATACATTTAAAAGGATGTCTCAGGAATTTTCAGGATTTTGAAAAGGAAAGGTCCTTATAAGAGAGAGTAATGTCCACCTTGACTTGTATAATTGCAGCATATACTTTGGGAAATCACTAGGAATAATTAACCCATTCTTGATAGCACGTGCTTAGCTAATTGGGCTGAAACCCAGGGCTGGTTAGCAACTTGGCCGAGTGCCAGGTAGCAGGTGTCTGTATAGAGTCAGCCCTGATTCTTTTTTCAAAAGGAGGAAGGTCTATGCATGTTTTGTTTTTGAGAAAGTTTGCTTAGATTTTACCCCTCTCCCACCCTCATTTGAAAATGAGGAGAAAAAAAGTTTATTAGTACTAAATAAAGATTATCTCTCTTTTATGTAGTTTGATTTTCCTCCAACCAACTTCAGTCTAGATTTCTACATGTACTTCTTTGCCTTCATAGCTTTTATTTATTTATTTTATCATAGGCACACAAACAAGATTATTTTATGGCACTTTACTACAAGGCCCACGGACTAACATTTCAAAATATAGCCCTCATAATTTACACATCTGAATTACAATATCGTTTTTAACTCGTGAGCTAACTTGCAGTATAGCTGTGCAAGCAGCAAATTTACATTCCATTCACTTTCCTTCATCCAACTATAAAATTTCCACTTATCAGAAGCCCTACAACAGGAGTTAGAGGTCAGTGATGGGTCCAAGGATATTCGGCAGGATTGCTGGGGCTCTGTAAGTGAGGAACAACATTCCCAACATACCACTGATAAACAGGCATCTCTGAATACGCATCTGAATCCCTGCCCCCCGGGGAGCATTTGAGTGGAAGAAGGGAGGCTTTCCCTGCACCCCAGCAAAAGGGAGCTTGAGAAAGTTTCCCATGAGTTTCCGGAATGTTGCTGCAAAGAATAGAATCCCACTTGAACTGGCAGTATAAAGATTGGGGGAGCCCCACTAAACTCAAGGGCAGGAAGTGAGAAGCCGCTGCAAAGGAAGGCACCATTCTCTGTCTTTTTCTCTTTGCATTCTTACCTTTGCTTCCTCAGCAACCCTCTGCTTGGTCTATTGAAAATGTTGCTCGGTATGTGGAAAAGAAATGTCATTTTATAAAAGCTACTAGTGGCGTACACTGTCTTCTGGTAAGAAAGCAAAGAGAGAGGTCAGCTGTCCGTTCCTTATTCCTCTAGCTCTGACTTCTTAGCAAAACTTTAAAATTTCAAATTACTCTTAGAAGACACCCTAGTAATTAGGTGCTAGTTGTCCTCAAGTGAATAATTTTGTCAACATGTCTGATATGTGGAGTATTACTACTCAGTATTTCTGAATGATCCTTCCATGAGCAAGTTTGAAAATGTGTGACCCATAGGAAGAACTGGATATTGAGTCTTTCCTGAGCACCCTGACAGACATCCATGGCCATAACTCTTCCTTACTGCACTCAGGTTGGCCTCAGAAGTCTTCTTTAACACTCCAAGCAGTGGGGGTTATGGATCCTGAAGTGGCCACCTCATGTAGCAAGTCAGGACTCCCAGTGGAAGGATAAGGACAGCAATCTATCCACAAAACCTTCAACCCAAAATGTGCCCTACCTCTAAGAAATGAAGGGAAAAAGAGCAGAGACTCAGGGAATGGCCAACCAATGACTGCCCAACTTGAGACCCATCCCAAGGTAAGAACCAATCCCTTGACATTATTACTGATACTCTGTTATGCTTGCAGACAGGAGCCTACCATGGCTGTCCTCTGTGAGCCCAGCAGACCATGGAAAGGGATGCAGAAACACCCACACAAAGTAAGTTTTTAGTGAAGAGTAGCCATAGAAAGGAAGAGAAGAAAGCCCCTACTGGAGGGTACTAGAGATCTACATCTCTGGGAAGATCCAACACACAGGTCTCCATCTACTGCATAGTTTCACTGGAAAACTCAGCAAGTGTTGTGTGTGGTGAGTTCATAAGTGATTGTTTGTTTGTTTAGTTTTATTTTTTGGCATTTTGGTTTATTTGCTTGCTTGGTTTTGTTGTGTTTTTCCAGACAGGGTTTCTCTGTGTAACCCAGGCTGTACTGGAACTCACTCTGTAGACCAGGCTACCCTTGAATTCATAGATATCTGCCTGTTTCTGCTTCTTGAGTGCTAGGATTATAAATGGTGCCACCACCCCTGGCCCAAAAAGTAATCTTAGAAGAATGGTATAATCCATGGTTTGGTTGATTGGTTTGGTTTGTGTATTAATAATGTCCTGGTAACTATAAAAGAGAAAAAGAGAAACTCTGGTGGAGGGTTAATCCATGAACCAAACCCAGTAAGCTTATTTCTATTGCATAAATAAATGTTAACAAAATCAAATATACCCTTAAGAATCTTAAGTAATTTGGTTTTTGTTCGTTTGACTGAAGCCACAACCAGAGTGAAATGGATGGGGGGCTTGCTTGAGGGAGTATTGGGAGGAAAGGAAGGGTTGATATGAGGATTGCAAAGTGAATAAATAAATTTAATTTATAATGGTCTCATCATCCAGAGACCTGCCTACTGTGCAGTCCATCCCATCTGCAAACATCAAACCTTGACACTTTTGCTGATGCCAAGAAGTGCTTGCTCACTGGAGCCTGGTATGGCTGTCCTCTGAGAGACTCTGCCAGTACCTGACTAAGACAGATGCAGATACTCACAGCCAACCATTGGACTGAGCCTGGGGACCCCAAGGGAAGAGTTAGGGGAAAGACCAAAGGAGCTGAAGGGTATTGCAACCCCATAGGAAGAATGATAGTATCAACCAGAGCCCCCAGAGCTCCCAGGGACTAAGACACCCACCAAAGAGCATACATGGGTGGGACCATGGCCCCAGCTACATAAGTAGCAGGGGACTGCCTTATCTGGCCTCAGTGGGAGGGGATGTGCTTGGTCCTGTGGAGGCTTGATGCCTCAGAGAAGAGGGATGCTAGAGGGGTGAGGTGGGAGTGGTTGGGTGGGTGTGGGAGCACCCTCTTAGAGCCAAAGAGGAGGAGGTGGGAGGTTCATGGAGGGAAAACTGGGAAGGGGGATAACATGTAAAATGTAAACAAATAAAATGATTAAGTTTTTAAATATTTTTATTAGGTATTTTCCTCATTTACATTTCCAATGCTATCCCCAAAGTCCCCCATACCCTCCCCCCCCCCACTCCCTTACCCACCCACTCCCACTTTTTGGCCATGGCATTCCCTTGTACTGGAGCATATAAAGTTTGTGTGTCCAATGGGCCTCTCTTTCCAGTGATGGCCGACTAGGCCATCTTTTGATACATATGCAGCTAGAGTCAAGAGCTCCGGGGTACTGGTTAGTTCATAATGTTGTTCCACCTATAGGGTTGCAGATCCCTTTAGCTCCTTGGGTACATTCTCTAGCTCCTCCATTGGGGGCCCTGTGATCCATCCAATAGCTGACTGTGAGCATCCACTTCTGTGTTTGCTAGGCCCTGGCATAGTCTTGTGAGAAAATGATTAATTTTTAAAAAGTCTTCTCTATGATTGGATAAACAAATCTTGCCTACCCACACAGTAGAAGACTATTCAGAACTAAAAAGTACGAGGTCCAGAGATATATTTTAATGTGAATGAACTCTGAAAACATGAATGAAAGAAGATAGTTACGTCAAAGTGAGAAAGTGTATTCTTTTCATCTATGTAAAATGGCCAGAATAGATGAAAACATTTTTATTCTTTTTATGCTAGGGATAGAAACCAGGGTTTGAGCTTGCCAGGCAAGCTCTCTACAGCTAGGTTATTTTCCTAGTCCCCAAATCAATTAATCTATAAAGACAGAAAGGTGATGAATCAAAGGCTAAGAAAGAGATTTGGTGGGAAGGAACCTTGATAGATTACTGGTTTATTTGGAGGATGATAAGATGTCATGGAATTAAATTGTGGTGATACATACATTTTTCTAGGAGTATAATAAAGCCATTAAGTTGTATACTTTTTTTTTTTTTTTTGGTTTTTTGAGACAGGGTTTCTCTGTGTAGCCCTGGCTGTCCTGGAACTCACTTTGTAGATCAGGCTGGCCTCGAACTCAGAAATCCGCCTGCCTCTGCCTCCTGCGTGCTGGGATTAAAGGTGTGCGCCACCATGCCCAGCTCAAGTTGTCTACTTTTTAAAGGGCTGAATTGTATGGTATGTGTATTCTATCTCAATTTTATTTTTTAAGATTGTAATTTTAGTTATTTTTTAAATTTTAAACAATTTTTAAATTTAAATAAATTCTCATATTCTCCTATCCCCCCAAGTCCTTCCAGATTCTCTCTGCTTCCGTACCCATTCAACTTTAAGTTCTTTCTCAAAAAACAAACAGAAGCCCAATATGTCACATCACCCCAAATCAAGAAAACAAAATAAATCCATACCCCTCTAAAAACAGACAAAACCAAAACAAAGCCAATACAAAACAAAAACCAGAAAAACAAAAACCAAGACAAAACAAACAAAAAAACAGAAAACCAAAGCACCAAACTATAAGCAGATGGCTTGCTACTCTGAGATTTTGTGTTGGCTGTGTGTTGCTCATCTCTCCACATACAGAATAACCTTCCCAAGAAAATATGGTCCCAGCTCTCAGGACTACTACAGATTATTAGGGAGAAAAAGATACCTAATTTACTATAAACCCATGTCTCAAATTAGATACTTAGGATAGGGTGGCTTAGAGAAGAAAATGACAAAAGATGTATCACAGAAAAGGTAACATTTGGGAATAGCCAGAATATTTGAATAAGATTTCTTGAGATAACATGGGAGTTATGGGCCTCTATGACCACAGCGTGTTGGATGTGGAGGCAGGAGAATCAGGAGTTCAAGGTCTCCTTCATAGCCAGTTCAAGACCAGCCCGAGCCACCAGATACTTTGTCTCAAAAAACAGAAACAAAACAAAACAAAAAACCTAACACACTCTGCACAAAACATGAGAAAATGTTTAGATCTTTTTCTGTGGGCAGTGAAGGTCATCAGACAAATATTTGTCTTAAAGAAGTGATGTAAACAAGACTGGGGGTATAGTTCAAATTGTTAGAGTGCTAGTTTAGGATATATGAAGATCTGGGTTCAATCCCTAGCACTGTGTGAACACTGGGTGTGGTATACACCTTAGAACCTCACCACTTAAAAGGTGGCAGCAGGAAGATCAGAAGGAAGTTGCATCCTTGGCTATGTAGTGGCTATGTAGTGGCTTTGTAGTGAAGTTGAATCCAGCCTAGTCTATGTGAGGCCCTGCCAAGAGAGAGAGAGAGAGAGAGAGAGAGAGAGAGAGAGAGAGAGAGAGAGAGAGAAGAAAGAAAGAGAGAGAGAAGAAAGAAAGAGAGAGAGAGAAAGAAAGAGAGAAAGAGAGAAAGAGAGAAAGAAAGAAAGAAAGAAAGAGAAAGAAAGAAAGAAAGAAAGAAAGAAAGAAAGAAAGAAAAGAAAGGAAGGGAGGAAGGAAGGAAGGAAGGAAGGAAGGAAGGAAGGAAGGTAAGTAGCACAATCAATGGCTTTTTTTTCTTTTTTTTTTTAGTTTGTTAGTTTTTTGAGGCAGGGTTTCTCTATCCCTGGCTGTCCTGGAATATCCCTGTGCTGTGTAAACCAGGCAGGTCTCAGAGATCAGCCTGCCTTTGCCTGCAAGTGCTGGGATTAAAGGCTTCAGAAGCAAATTTTAACTAGAGTAAAGTGCAAGAGGTCAGATCAAGAAGATGACTCAGTGGGTAAAAGTACCCAAACTCAGACTGACTATCTACATTTGATCAAAAGGCCAGATGTAAGAGTGTGCATCTGTAACCCGCCACCCCCCCACCCCACCCCCCCAGTACTCCTATTGTGAGGTGAGAGACAGAGACAAGATAATAAGTGGCTTTGGCAGAATCAACAAGATAGACTGCTTTAACAAGGTTTCTCTTACACACACACACTCATACAAACAGACACAAATATTCACTGTAATTTTTTCTGCACTATGAACTTTTCAATCACATTCAGAAAGCCTCCTTCTGTTTCTTATTTGTTGAGTACTCCAAGGGAAAGATGTTCAAACCGAGAAAGTATGTGTTAGTATGATGTGAATTGCCTAATGTGGCAAGTTCCCAAGTTCCTAAAGAGCTAAGTTCCGCCACTGTCCCCAAAGTATTGATAAGGACCCTGGATTTCAGGTGATAATGCAATTGGCAATGTTCTGTTCTTATGAAACCTCAACCCAGCTATTATATGCTAAGCTTCAAAGCCACAGTACTGTGAGCTGATGAATGTGTGATATTTTAAGCCACTAAGTCATAATTCATTATCCAGTAACAGACAACTAATAATATAGGCTCAGTCACCCTTCATGATTGCATACATTTCCCATGTATGATAAAATACTCATTGAATGAGAAAAAGAAGAAAGCTTCCTGAATTGGAATAAAAATTCACAGTGCACATACAAATTGAGAGTGAATATTTGTGTGTGTGCATGTATGCATGCATATGTGGTATACAAATGTGTGAGAATGTGTTTATGAAGGTGCCCTGGACCATGCATATGTATGTATGTGTAGGTCAATTTATTTTCCAGCTTAGGCTTTGAGGCAGGGTCTCTCACTAAACCTGTAGCTTGGCATTTTACTACACAAGCTAGCCAGAAAGCTTCCTCCTTCCCTACACCAACTGTCTTGTTTCTACACCCCAAAGCTGGGATTTCAGGTGTGCAATACTACACCAAGTTTTTCCTCTGGATAAAACAGATTTGAACTCAGCTCCTCAGATTTGCACAAGAAGCATTTTTCTCCCTGATCCAGCTCTGTGAAAATGCCTAAGTTTAGAGATGCCATTGCTTTCTGCCTCAGTGGAAACTGGTGTACTGCCTAGGACCAGAGTTGCTACTTCACCACATTTGACACCTGTCCTTCCTCCCTCTCTCTCTCTCTCTCTCTCTCTCTCTCTCTCTCTCTCTCTCTCTCTCTCTCTCTCTGTGTGTGTGTGTGTGTGTGTGTGTGTGTCTGTATGTCTGTGTGTCTGTGTGTTGGTGATGGTCAGAGGACAACTAGTGAAATTTAGTTATCTACTTTCACTATATTGGTTTCAGAGACAGACCTCAGGTCACTAGACGTGGCAACAAGTGCCTTTACATATTGAGCCAAGTTGTTGGCCCAGGTACTATTTTCTAGCATAAATGGATTAATTGCATATTTTAATTACAATTTACATGGAAGTGACTGCCACCAATGTGATAATATTGTTGTTGCAATGCATTCATGAACATAGTGGTGACTGCCTATACACCCCAAGTCTTGAGGTTCAGATTAGAATAGATCAGATATTAAGCAGAACAATATGATATGAATACATCATTGCTGAAAATTGAAATCCTGGGAAATTGGGTTGGAGTGGTGGCTTTTAGAGGTACAGCTTGGGAACAGCTAATTCAACCAAACTGTAGTCTGAAGCTCAGGGGAGAGGTCCAGGTGTGAGATGCAAAGGTAGGAGCCATCTGCTTAGATGTAGTATATGCAGTCATGGATCTGAGTTAGCTCCCCTGAGGAGGAAGTGGAGATAAAGAAAGGAAGTGCGAGGCTTGCCAGATTAGTGGAAGAATGTACTCCCATGGGTTTTGTGACCTTCATTTACTGTAACAGAAGCAAGAAACAACTGTTATGGTCTAAGTGTGAGTGTCTCAAAATTGTGCACTGTTTTATAAAAGATACAGCAGTTGGAAGTGATTAGGTGATAGGGATGGAGCCTTTGTAAAAGATTAGTACTGCTAGAAAAGACCCAAGGGAGCTTGTTTGTCACTTCAGCCATGTGAGCACACAGGGAAAGCTGTCTTTTATGATGTAGAAACCAGCCCTTAGCAGATATTGAATATACAGGTGGCCTTGATCTTAGTCTTTCCTGACTCCAGAACTGTTAGGGGTAAATTTTTGTTGCTGAAATTACAGTCAAGTAGTTTATGTTTTTGTTTTAAATATTACCCTAACCAAATTAAGACAAAATATACTAAAATAACAATTAAAAATAATTTTGGTAGGTTACAAAAAAAAAGAAAGAAAAAAGAAAAGAAAAGAAAAGAAAAGAAAAAAGGAAAGAGAGAGAGAGAGAGAGAAAGAAAGAAAGAAAGAAAGAAAGAAAGAAAGAAAGAAAGAAAGAAAGAAAGGAAAGAAGGGAGGAAGGAAGGAAGGAAGGAAGGAAGGAAGAAAGAAAGAAAGAAAGAAAGAAAGAAAGAAAGAAAGAAAGAAAGAAAGAGAGAGAGAAAAGAAAAGAAAATTAGCTAAGTGTGGTGGCTTACACCTGGAATCAGTCTGGGCAATATTGTGAGACTTGTCTCAATCATACAAACATACAACAATAAATGAAACAAGTAAAGTTTGTGGTTAAATATTTTTCTTTTCCTTTTTGCCCCTTTAGAGAATGCATGAGTTATTTTTTGAGTTAGTATACTGTTGTCCCTTCTGTTTAGTCCCAGACCACCCGTTGGCATCCATTTCCCTTGCAAATGCCTCTGAAGCTGGTGTGGTAGAGGAGCCTGCTGCTATTTAGTCCAGGATGAGTTTTTTAAAGGCTCTGTTCATCCGAAGACACCCAGACTAGATTTTAGGATTCTCTTCTCAACCTGCTTTTTGTATCTTTGTTCTGAGAGGGCCTCCAAGACCCTGGGGAAAAAACCCATTTCATATTTCCTACAGTAATAGCACAATCTATGAATACAATCCCTGTCAACAGACATACAAGCATGTATACACATAAACACACACATATACACATGCAGCCTCTTTTTCCATCATATTAGGGAGAAGTCTAATTACTAACATTTTACTAAATATTTGTATGACAAGCAGATCATGTTGGATTTGCTATTGAGCAGACTAGCCAGTTTGAAACAGTGTCTAGGACCCTAATTTCCTCCCTGTGTCCCTTGAGAGCACTCATACTTGATATAAAAAACAATGTCAAAGTAGTTGTCATCTGAGATGTAAACTTTTCCTTTAGTTTTAAGGGCACAGTCAAAGATTCTTGTGCTCTAAATCCTCTTGAAACAAAAAGAAATCAAATCAAATTATGGTAGACTTTCAACAGCCAAACCTTATAGTTATGCCATTTGGTTATGAGTCTATGTTCACCTGTAGGATGTCTTCAGGATTTGGAGATACAAGTTGAGTTTCTTGGGATTAGGAGATAGTGCTGCAGTGGTGCAGTAGAAGAGTCCTTACCTGGTATGTGTAAGGTCCTCAGCAGCAGTTCCATATGTGTGTGCCATATGTGTGTGTGTGTGAGAGAGAGAGAGACAGAGACAGAGACAGAGACAGAGAGACAGAGAGAGAAGCAAAATAAATAAAAACAGGTTGGGTTGCTTCATTTTCTTTAGAGCCCCATACCTTTCAAATCTTTCTCTTGAGAGTTCACTGAAAATTCAAGGAAAAGGCACATCAGGCTCTGAAAGGCAATATGCCCTACTCTCTGGGAGAAAAGTGCAGCAGAACAAAGGAGAGGCAACATGTGGACCTGAGAGAGAAGCAAAGCACAATCTAGGCAGAGACCCAAAGTGATTCCTGAGTACTTAGGGAAACAGAAACATGAATGGCTTCTAAGAGAATCCATGACTCCAGAGAACCTGGAAGCACATTAGTATTGAAATGTGAAGGATGGCTGCAGAAAAGCAGTGGAAACAAGATAACTCAGCCAGGAAAGACAGCCACTGAAAACCTAATGGCAAAATGTGAAAAATAAGAGAGGCGGGGAGGGAGAGAGAGGTGGGAAGGGAGGGAGGGAGCAAATCAGAAGAGTTTTACATTCAACCAAGCAATCAAATTTACAAAATATTATCGTGATTTACAGCATTTCTAAAAGTATGACACCAAAATAGCTGGATCTGCTCACACTCATATACTATTGTTATCCTTATTGTTTTTGTTATTGTTAAGGCAGGACCTTATGCAGCCCAAGCTGCCCCCACCTCCCGAGTGCTGGGTATTACCGATGCATGCCACCATACCCAGTTACCTCTTTAGCTCTAGATTAAAAAATTATGTCAGTTGTTTACTGTGTTTTGAAGCTTTTTGGACTTATACAGAACTATTTACCAAGGTATACTGTGATAGTCTAAAATGAAAACGTTTTTACCGTTTACTAAGTTTTCAGGCCTTTGTTTTATTTGGTTTGCTTTTGTAGACTGGGTCTCATATAGGTCAGCTTGACCTGAAAGTTCAGACCTTCCTGCTTTCCCCTCTACGGTGCTGGGATTACATGTGTGCACTACAATGCCTGGCCCCACTGAACTATTTTTTTCCTTCCAAACCTGACATATTTCTTTAAATCTACAGATAATATACTTTCCCTAAGTTTGTTTTACAGTTGTATCCCCAAATCAGGCACGGTGGTTATCACCTTTAATCCTGACACTTGGGAAGCAGAGACAGGCAGATCTTTGTGAGTTTGAAGCCAGCCTGGTCTACATAGTGAGTTCCCAGACAACCAGAGCTACATCATGAGACTGTGTCTTAAAAAACAAAAAACAAAAAACAAAAACCCTAAACCAAACAGACTATTGTAAGCCCAGAGAAGAGAAGGAAGTGGCCAAAGCTATAATGAAAACTTTTCCTGCTCCCTGACTGACACTTTTGATGTCCACTGTGAGGATATCTTCTTAGCTCAGTTCATTCCCAAGGAATTGGAATTCAATCCACCCAAACAGGGAAAAGTCTTGATTGGACACTAGGAAAAATGTGACAGGAAACTTTTCTTGATGTCCTCTTTCATAAGCAAGGCTGTGGTCACTGGTTCATTATTGAAGCTCCATGGTGATCATCAGCCATGAGCATAACGCCTATCAATCAGTACAGCCAAGCCAAATCACTTTAGGGTAAAGTGCTCCACACCGTAATTTAAAATGAGCCAGGATCTCTTTGGCTGACCCTCCTTTTTCTTCTTTCCCACCTTTGTACCCTTTCATCCCCATGTCATGTCTTCTGTTACGCTTTTCTCCCTCTTCAGACCCTCTTTCTTCCTATCTTGTAGTTTTCTCTTATGATCTGGTTTTATAACCTGGACCTAGATATTCATACCCAGAGATGTATGGCCATGTTTATAAGTTTTTAAAACAGGGTCTTACTATGGAGTTCTGGCTAACCTGGAATTCACCATGTGTACCAGGCTTGTCTGGAATTCACAAAGAGCCACCTACCTCTGCCTCCTGAGTACTGGGAGTAAAAAGGCATGCATCACCATATGTGGACAAATATATATAAAGTTAAATGGGTGGGTGTGCACATGAGAAAGAACACAAAGTGTTTGTCTTTCTGAGTCTGAATTCCCTCTAGCATTTTCCTGGCTATAGCAAATATGGCAGCAATAGACATGGTCGTACAAGTATCTCTGTCTTTTGGGTATATGCCCAGGAGTAACATAGCTGGGTCATATGGTAATTTTTTTCATAATTTTTGTTGGTTATTTTATTTATTTACATTTCAAATGTTATCCCTCTTCCCAGTTTCCCCTCCACAAACCTCCCATCACCTCTCCCCATCCCCTGCCTCTATGAGGGTGCTCCCCCACCTGCCCACCCACTCCTGCCTCCCCGCCCTGGCATTCCCCTACACTGGGGCATCAAGCCTTCACAGGACCAAGGGCCTCTCCTCCCATTGATGCGAGATAAGGTCATCCTCTGCTACATATGCAGCTGGAGCCATGAGTCTCTCCATGTGTTTTCTTTGGTTGGTCATTTAGTCCCTGGGAGCTCTGGGGTGGGGGGGGGGGAGTTGGGAATCTGATTGGTTGATATTGTCGTTTCTCCTATGGGGTTGCAAACCCTATCAGCTCCTTCAATCTTTGCCCTAACTCCTCCATTGGGGACCCCGTGCTCAGTCCAATGTTTGTGGGGACACCGTGCTCAGTCCAATGTTTGGCCGAGAGCATCTGCACCTGTATCAGTCAGGCTCTGGCAGAGCCTCTCAGAGGGCAACTATACCAGGACGTACATGTGTGTTTTGTTTTAGAAACCTCCACAGCAATGTCCATAGTAGTGGTTTCAGCAGTTTATATTCCTACCAGCAGCAAATAAGGGTTTTTTTTCCACATCCTTACCAGTATGTGTTATATAGTGGTTTTAGTTTGTGTTGTCTTGTTTGCCAAGCCTTTGGGATTCTGAGTGCATACTTGAATTTTAAAAATATATTAGAGAATGTGGCTCTCTGACAAGTGACAAAGACTTGATGTGGCTGGTCTAAAACCAAGAGAGAGAAAGATGCACCTCATAACAGCATAGAGCTGTTATTTACTTCACATTGTAGCCTTAGGAAAAGAAGAAAAGGAAAATATTAGGTAATAGGCAAGAAAAATACATACACAATTAAAAAATAAAATCCTTTTAACAAAGAAAGCAAAGCAAAAATCAGAACATACACCTTTGTAAGTATTAAAACATCTTCTTTTTTAAAAAATATTTATTTATTTATTTATTTATTTATTTATTTATTTATTATATCTAAGTACACTGTAGCTGTCTTCACACACCCCAGAATAGAGCATCAGATCTCATTACGGATGGGTGTGAGCCACCATGTGGTTGCTGGGATTTGAACTCAGGACCTTCAGAAGAGCAGGCAGTGCTCTTAACCACTGAGCCATCTCTCCAACCCCTAAAACATCTTCTAAATAGCCCATATTTTAAAAACTGTGTATGCATGTCTATGTGGTGGGGTGGATATTTGCATGTTTTAGTGCATGTGCCAGCTGAGTCCACAAGAAGGTATCAGATCTATTGGAGCTGGAGTTAGAGCTGTTTGTGAGCTGTGGATTCTGGAACCCAAACTTGGATCTTCAACAAGAGCAGTATGCACTCATAAGTACTGAGCCACACCTCAAGCCTCCACTTGGCTTTCAATTTTAATGACCCGCTGATACATGTGGTTCCTAGAACTTCTAAGGCACTGAGCATCTCAGGTGAACACACAAATTTCTGGTGGGAATATAGGAATTCCAGAGGCCAGTCAGAGTGCAGCTTGGCATTTGAATGAGCTTCGGAACCTCCATCTTTCTGGACCTGATTTCTGGTCTTAAAACATACATATGATTTTTTGAACTATCATCTTTGAAAGCTAATTCCAGAATTGAAAAGATTTGAAACATTGACCAAGGATGGAATCTGAGGCTAGAGAAGTGGCTTCTTTTGGATTTTCTCTAAGTTCGAGCAGTCAGTTAAGAACTTTGCTAGCATCAAAGCCAGAATGTCCAGCTCCAGGCCACAATTTTCCTTCTGTATCAGCATCCTCTTTGCTGTATGGAGACGGTGAGGGTATGAGATGACTCTGCAAAGTGTGTCTATGGGTGGCACAAGGTGAAGGAAATTAATATGCCCAAGCACTGTAGTAGTCAGCTTTCCTTTGCTGTGACAAAATATTTGAGACAGATAGCTTAAAAGAAGAAGTATTTATTTTGGCTCATCGATTCAGATTTTAGTTTGAGATAGCCTGACTCCATCACCTTTGGTTTTAAGTAGACCATTATGTAGATGGGAGCACATGGGTAAAGGAGACTGTTCACTCTGTATAGGTCAGCATACAGAGGGAGATGGAGACAGAACGAGAGAGAAAAAAGAACAGAGGGAGAAATAAAGGTTGAAAGGAAAGGAGGGAAGAATAGAGAGACAGGTAGAAGAAGAAAGGAGAGAGAAAAGTATCCAACCAGCCCCCAACTTATTTATCCTATTCCATGAGGGGTGCCTATTGCTTAGCTCTGTTTTCTTTGTGTGTCTGCATTTGCTCATATGTGCGATTCATGTAGACTTGTTGTCCTGTATGTGCACAAGTTGTCAGTACATGTGCATGTGGGTACGAGAGTCAACCATTTTCCACCTCAGTTTTTGAGAGAATCTGTCTGAACTTACTGGCTGACATACATGCCTGGAGTGCACCAGTGCATCCTGCTTTTTTCTGGGGTACTTGGAATCTCAACTTAGATCCTTCCTCATGCTTGTGCAGAAAGCACTAGGCAGACTGAGCCATCCCCCTGCAGTCTGCTTTTCTTTAGTTTCTTTAGTTTCCCTCCACTCTGCCATGCCTATTACATTCTACATGGCAGACTCTTATTTTTTTTCAGACATCACTTTGAGGGAGCAAAATTATTATCTTTCTTGTTTTCAGATGAGGAAATAGAGGCTCAGATAAGATTGAATGTCTTGCCAAAGATCACACAATGAATATGAAGCAGAGATATAATTGCAGCCTCACTGACTGGCTTCTAAATACCGTGCCTATGGATGCTTTGATAATAGTATTAGCTAGAATTTTAGCAGCATTGACTATGGGGCAGTTGTTAGCATTCCTTCTAGGCTCCGCCCCACAGTTACCTGGCAACAGCCTGACTCACTATAAAAGGGGCTGTTTGCCCTCCCCTCACTCTCTTACTCTCTTAACCTCTTACTCTCTTACTCCTTTTTTTCTCCCTCTCTCCCCCTCCCCCTCTCTCTGCGAGTTCTTGGCCTTCTCTCTCTCTCTCTCTCTCTCTCTCTCTCTCTCTCTCTCTCTGTGTGTGTGTGTGTGTGTGTGTGTGTGTGTGTGTCTGTGTCTGTGTCTGTGTCTGTGTCTGTGTCTGTGTCTGTGTGTCTCCTCCCTCCTCAACTCCCCTTCCGAAGCCCTAAATAAACTCTATATAGCTGGTACCTCAGAGGGAAGGTATGCCTCAGCATGTGCCCACAGAGGCACCCCCTTCCACCTCTCCATACCGCTCCTCTACCAAAATATATCCTGGCTCTTTCTTTCTTTTTAAAAAATACAACAGCTGTGGCATGTTGAATGTTGAACATGCATTAACCCACTCTAACAGCACTGGGATATATGTTACTATTATCCCATTGAATATGAAATTATTGACACTATAGAGCTTACTTAAGTAAGCACCCTGAGGATACCTAACTTGACTCATAGTAGAATCAAGTCATAGTTGGAACTCAGTTCTGCTTGACTTCATGGCTCATGCTTACAAACACAAGATATTGCTATCTAAATTCTCCATACAGACACTTTTATGGCTCGTGGCCACCACTGTCTTTTGTAGACTGATCAAATGGTACTTTAGGTCTCCTAACTGACTCAGGCAATAAGAATGGCACATAGGCAGCTAGCAAGTGCCACAAGAAAAGCAAAACAGGATTTAATATATATTTAATAAAATATACTTTTATTTAATAATAAATATTATTAATTAAATAACCCATATATATTATATCATATATTTAATATATATTAATATACTATTTGTGATATTATGTAATTATGCATTTCTAGAATATATAAATGTATATATTTTGATATTTTATTATTATTATTATAAAACAGGCTTAGGTTGAGTTATTAGGTTATTAGGTTATTTGCCTGGCATGCACTACCTTTGGGTTTCAATCCTCAGTACCAAATCAGCTAGCTGTAATTGTGCACACCTCCACTTCTACACTTGAGGAGGCAAGAGATCAGAGTTCCAGGAAAGCCTATGTTACATGAGTACTTGTCTCAAAACAACTTTGAAAGAAAAAACAATAAAATAAAAACAAAAGTTACAGTAGTAGTTCCCACATTAAGGCCATCTTGAACCAGGAATGTCTTTGAGGTTAAAAACTAATAGGAGACCTTTGAGGAATTAAATGAATCCATAAGAGAAAACAATTTCCTAGCACCAGAACTCCCATGGATTCCATTCAGAGTCCCAGTCTCTGATTCCCAGAGTTCTCTAGTCATATTTGACAAATGGTTGTTCATCCAAGCGAAGTGACCTGCTATTCAGTAAGCCATATCTTGGCCCATGGAGAAGGCAGCTCATTTTTTCTCCTTGGAGATCTATTCTCCCTGTGTCCATATAGTATCACAAGTAGGGTTTATATGGGCCTTTCACCCTAGCAGAGGAAGGACTAGCTCTTCCAACCTGCCTAAAGGATCTTTCTTCCTCGTAGAAAGATCTTAGAAGGGCTCCAAAAAGGTTTATTGCTCTGAGTTACGCTTGCTTAAACGACTCTGAAGTGCTGCTTCCTCTTAGGGATGTCAGCCAGAGAGCAGGAGACCCATTTACATCCAGAACTGCATTGAAGCTGCAACAAAGACCAATTAGTCTTGATTATGCTGGCTGCACTGGGAGGATGACCGTACTCAGACCACCAACTACTGCCACCAAAGTGCTTATCCCGCCCAGGAGTCAACTCCTGTCCCTGTTCCTGATCCAGCTTCACATGACCTCTGGGGTCAGCGCTCTCTCTCTCTCTCTCTCTCTCTCTCTCTCTCTCTCCCTCTTCTCTCCCTCTTCTCTCTCTCCTTTTCCCCTCCCCGAGTCTCCCCCTCCTCCTTCCTCTCCTGCTTACTTTCAGTCCTGCCAGATTATGAAGTACACAGCTTTAGCCCCATTGTATCCTTTCCCTACCCTGACCAAAAGCTGTTCTTGTTATGAAATGAGACCATGTGTAGCCCAGCCTGGAAGATTATACGTCTAAAAACAAGCCCTGAGCAGGCAGAGGCAGGAAGACTGCGATGAGTTGCAGGCCAGCCTGGACTGTATACAGAGACCTTATCTCAAAAGGCCAAAAAGAAAAGAAACCATTCAACTTTTGCTGTAGAAAATCTACATGATGTCATTGTAATGTGTTTTGCCTCTTGGTGACTCATTTAGAGAATTCGAGTCTAATCTTCAGATTACAGTTCTGTGACGAGAAATGGATTTAAGTTGTGTAGTAATGTCTTTCACTTCAAAACATTTTTTGAGTACTTACAAAATAGAGTGAAACTTGAGGGTCTGGTTGTTTAAGATGTAACATCTTCCTTTCTCAGAGCTCAATGCCCAAAGCTAACAATATAAAAGCTCATGATAACTGCTTACTTTCATTCAACATTTATTATGTGCCAACTAAGTGTTTGATCTGCTTTTGTTTTTTTTTTCTTTTCATTTCCAATATGCATTTCTTTTATTCAAAGATACAATGTTGATCTGTGGGGAATGAGCCTGTTTGTCTCCATCTGTCTCCCTATTTAAACCTAAAAATAATGCAGGTGAGGCACAAGAAGTGCCTGGTGAGAGACAGTCACTCTTACCCTTTAATGTAAGCTGTGGCTTCTCAAAGGCGCTGTTTCCCAGCATGCTTTCTTACAATCCATCAATACTCTTAGGTGGACAAAAACCAAGACATCACCATGAGTTCATTGCCTAGATAAAATATGATACTTCTATCTGCTTCTTAACCCATATGGACTCACAGCCCTTTATGAACCATTGTGAAATTAGAAACTTTAAAAAGCCAATATCATTTTTCCAAAATTACTTTGGCAATGGATAGAAATTGCCATGAGACTATGAGCCATTTTTCCACATTTTATAGTTATGTATTTGTCTCACTGTGCATGTACTAAGGTGCTCCTCTCAGGACAGTATTCTGAATATGCTGGGAGCTATTTTGTTCCATGTAAAGTGTATACTCTGCCTTCTTTTTTAAACTTATCACCATCATCATTATCATCTGTATGTGTGTTTGCATACGCGCACATGTGTCATCATCGAGTGTGTGTGTGTGTGTGTGTGTGAGAGAGAGAGAGAGAGAGAGAGAGAGAGAGAGAGAGAGAGAGTGAGTCAATACACATGTATCATTGCATGAGTGCACGGGTTAGAGGACAACTTTTCAGCAGTTATCTTATTCCACTGTGGACCCCAGAATTGGACTTGGGTCCATAGGCTTACAAAGGAAGCATTTTTACTCACTATGCCATCTGGTCAGGTACCAGGAAATCCATACAATCTTTGAAGTCCAAACTTTTCTGAATTTCAGAATTCTCATGGTCTCAATATTTAGAAGTGAGGAAATTCTGCAATTATTGCATCAATATTCTTTTATTTTTGCAGAGGAGGATTTGAAACGAGAATCTTAGTCTGTATCCCAGGATATTCATAAACTCATTTTGAGGTCAAAAGTGACCTCAAACTCATAGCAATCCTGCTGCCTCAGCCTCCTGAATGCTAAGGTTATAAGCTTGAGCCACTCATCTAGCTTGTTGTTTCCTGTCCCACTGCAACTCATACCATCCTGTCCTAGAAGCATCAGGATTGAAACCCAATTTTATTTGTCATCAGGCTCCAAGCTGGTCATCACTGCACTATGCCAGCCTTTTGTTAAAAACCAGGAACATAAAAAGAATTGCAGGCCAAGAGTTGTAGGGGTCCTGAGGAGGATAAGGGGCCTCTCAGTGGGGATTTAGTTGGAGCTCTTGGAAGGCCCAGTGAGGCAAACCGTGTTCCGGACAGGGAGAAGCTAGATGTCAAATGGAGAAAACAGGTGAGGGCGAGAGCACACAGGCCAGGATCTCCAGGGTGAGAAGTTTAGAAGCAAACTAGCAATGTTTCCCTGGTGCATCCCCAAGCACGCATTGGACATCGTGTTTCTGTTTCACCTCAGAGGAGGGAAAGTAAGACAAGGACATCCTCACTGAGGGCTGCATTTGTTTTCTTGTATTATGTTATTTTTATTAAGCATATCCACAGGATATGTGGAAAGGCAGTGAGGCAGTCAAGAAGGGCAACAGTCATAAAGATCTATAGCTCTAGCAGTTGTGCCGGCCTTTGTTGCTCCTTTGTGAGCAGGGTTAAAATTTAACCAAGGCCCTCATGCCTCGCTGCAGCTGGCAGAGATTCAGTGGGAACTGGCCGGCACCCACAGGGTAAGACACAGTCCCTCCCTCCCTCTACGCTTCAACAGCCATGTTCTCCTCTTCCTATTTGGAATCCTAGTATAGGTCTTAGGGGGATCCATCCATTACCAGGAATTTAAACCTAGAATCTAAATATGTTCTTTTTTTGTCATGAATAATCGAAGTTCTAAATTAATATTCTAGAAATCAGGTCCAGTTCATGAGTAGTGAATTGAGTGTGCCTAATTACATTTTATAGTCATTTAACAGCTGTTAATAATGTAATTTTGTGTTATGCCCAATTTGCACTGAATTACTTTAATGGCACACATTGTATTTATTTTCCTTTTGATGAAACAGTAATCAAACACTGGAGAATCAACTTGGACATAGAAAAAAAATATTTTTACAAGCTTGAAGAAAATTGACTTACAAAAAAGAAAAGAATAAATCATATCCTAAAACTTAAGTAGTTTAACACACATGAATGCATTTGGTTTCTTTGTCATTTCTTTTTATTAAAAAAAAAAAAAAGAACGTAATGAACACATGCTGCTTCTTTCCCATCCAGGTCTGTATTGTCTGGTGTAAATCAAGTGTTTGCAAATACACATCTGATTGGCATGTTAATAAGGTTCTTCCTCTCTAGATAACCTGGACGGAAGAAGTCAGATTGATACCTTTCTACTCTCTGAAGGAAAGAGACACAGCACCCGTATGAATACACCACTCAGTGGGAACATTCATTTCCAAGGTGAGACTGGAGCACAAATGCAGCCAAAGTCGGGAGAGAATGGGATCTTGAAGGAAAACAGAGAAGGTAGGGCAGGATTTGTCTCCCACTGGTTAGAAGAAACTTCTAGGTAGAATTACTGGGGAGAGAAGAGGGTCAGTGCTGGATTTAAAAAAAAAAAGGCGAACAATTGGAATGGTGCGTTTTGGAAGGCATATTTTGTATGTTTCCATTCAATTGAAGCTCTTAAGGCGCAGCATCTGATAGTGTACCCATAGGTAAGTGATTTCTGTAGCGCCACAGATCAATGGCCTTTGTATTTGAAGTGAGATACAAGAATGGAACAAAAAAAGGAGTTCTGTCTATCAATACTGGCTGTCATCTCTCCAGCCAGGGCTGGGCCTAGCATTCTGTTTTGCTTACTTGCCTCCTAGGATCTACGTGGGTGGAACTACAAATGGATGGGCTCTGTCTCCAGAAGAGTGGTGGCTGGTCTGTGCTTTGTCAAGAGTAGGAGGCTAATTTCATCCTCATTATTTCTCAGGCCCCATGTGTCAAGGAGGGAGGGTGGTGGGAGAAGTCCACCCTGGCTACAGGCAATAAAGAGAGGAAGGAGGCAGTGCCTGTGGAGCATTCAAAAACAAGAGGAAAACTGAATGGCACTCAGCTTTTCACACTCACCCTATGCTAGCCCTTCCACACAATGCAATGAAATTCTTCCCGCAGGGCCTACTGTTCCCACTGCTGAGAGCTACTGAGAGCTCTGTCGGGAGTGGGGAAGGACTCTGAGCCTCATAAAGTGAGAGACAGTGGTCACAAGCTGTCCAGTCTGCACTTTCTTGTACCAGGAGGCATCCTTACAGTATTCTGCTTCCTGCTCGACTTCTTGTTTTCCCTGACAAGCAGCTAGCCCTTCTGTGTTCCTTCCTCTTGCAGGATTCTTCCCACCTCAGCAGCTTGCTCTTGCCAGTGCAAAGCGGGCTTCTGTCCCTGCCAGGATCTGTAGATACTTATTAGCTCTTGAAGGGTGTTGTGGCTCTTTTAGTTGATAGAGCTTTCTGTTGAGGAATTTTGGACAAAATGACAAGGAGTGGCTTCAGGATATTTAAGTGGACACAACCCAGTGTCTTATGTATGGTAGCACACATAACCTTTAGATCTTTTCAAAGGAAAGTCTTTAGGAATTGGTAGATAAAAGAGGAGCCTGGAGGCTTAACCCTGGGGACCTCGAGGTCTAATTCAAGTGCTAAATTCTTTTCTCCTGACCAATTCTTCCGGGCTATTCAGACTAGGACACAGTTAATACTTCGTTGTAACTGTGTAGTGAATGGTTATAAGAAAAAAAGAAGGAAGGAAGAAGACAGGAAAGGAGGAAGGGGAAAACACTCTAGATCAATGTCTAGACTTCCGAATATTATGGCACCAGAAGTAAGCACCTAGGTTTAACCAAGGATGCCCTGGGAGCAAACAGCCCACACCAATCAGGAGCAGGGACTGCAGTTTGCAGAGACAAGATAAACTTCAGAAGGGTCATAAAATCCCGTGCTCCAGGCAGGAGCAGACACTGGTCTCCTATATAGCTCAATATGAGTCACAGACTCCAGCAACAAAGGACTCTTCCAGTGACTGTATCTGCTATCACGTTCTCCTGCCTCTGGTCCGATTCTGAACGGAGTGGCAATTGAGTGCCTGTCATCCTGGTTGACCAAGCCAAGCGCAACTGAGGCCACTGCCAGTTAACTTCGATTTGCTCTCAAGGGGCATCACTCTCACAGAGCATCTGCTGAAGAAACAAAACACTCACCAGCCTTCCCCACCAGCAGATGACATGCACTGAACAAGGGGACTTGCAAGCCACTTTGAGTTTCAGCTTCCCACACTGTCTGTAACTGAATCTTGCCTCCAGACATTGGTAGTGTTATTTAGAGCGATATTGTGAGGTTGTTGATTTGTTTGCTGTGAGCTGTTTCCATTTTCTGATGTGTGAAAACTAAACTTGAATTTGAAAAAGACTCCTGACTGACTGCCTCTCCGTGACATAAACTGTAGGTTGTATTCGAGATAGCTAATTTGTGTGAAGGAGCTAGGATGAAGGTCAGTACCTACATTTGAGTCAATAATCCATTCTAAACCTATGCAATTGCCTATGTCGTCCATAAAAACACAGTAGTGTTACTTAAAAAGCCCTTCCCCAGGATTCTTTTTTTTTTTTCTTCCTTTAGTGCACTTTAGTTAAATTGAATAATCTTTGTATGAATCTATCTGGTTTGGGGTCACAAATCTCTCTTTTAATATAGAAAAAGCAGAGAACTCTTTGCGTGTGTGTGTATGTGTGCATGCCTACATGGACATCACACTTGCGAAGGTTAGAATATCTTCACAATGAGGTGAGAAGGCAATATGTCTCTTGCTTTCCTGCCTCTGGCTAACGCTCCTGTCTCTACTTCCCATGCTGCCATAGGAGTGAGTGCTGAGATTAGAGGTAGGTCCCACCACATTCAGCTTTTTATATGTGTTCTGAGGTTGAACTCGGGTTCTTAGGCTTGTACAACAAATATGTGTATGTGATGAATCATTCTCCCAGTTCAGTCACAAATTTCTTAAGAGCATGGGAAATCAATATTAAAGAAAGAAAAAAGGGAAGAAATGTAAAGTGGAGAGAGGAAGAAAGGGAACAGGAGGTGGTCGGGGTGAAGAGGAAGGCACATCCAAGATATAGATACAAGCAAATATCATACTACATCTTATTCATTTGCGCAATTAACTGCTAATAATTATCATTATAAAACTCTAAAGTAAACTATGCTTACTTTCTTAAAACCCACACATGCACAAATCCTTTATAACAAATTACTCTCTACATGCAATCTACAGATAGCTTTTAATTTACTTTAAATTGTTAGATGACTTATACATAGTACAATGTAAGAACTATGCAATTGTTCTTATATGTTATTGTTTAAAGGGTATTAAGGAAAGGGCCAGCCGGGTGTGGTCGAGCACGCCTTTAATCCCAGCACTCGGGAGGCAGAGGCAGGCGGATTTCTGAGTTCGGGGCCAGCCTGGTCTACAGAGTGAGTTCCAGGACAGCCAGGGCTATACAGAGAAACCCTGTCTCAAAAAAAAAAAAAAAAAAAAAAGAAAGAAAGAAAGAAAAGAAAAGAAAAGAAAAGAAAAGAAAAGAAAAGAAAAGAAAAAAACCATTCATATTAAGCAGAGATACCATATTTTTCTAAGTATTTTTAATCCTTGGTTGGTTGTGTGCATACATGCTGAAACTGTAAAAGAAGGGGCTGAATACATGAACAAAATCATCCTTGATGAGCAGTATTAGTCATGAAAGTCACCATGAAGTACTGGACATGCCTATTGTTGCTGTTGACACAGTTCACAGATCCCGAGGATAATGGAGAAAAGGACAATTCTAGAAAGACTGCCTAGAAATACAACCCCCCACAAAAAGGTGGCAGAGGTAATGTTCTTGCAGTCTGTTGTAAATAGGCATTGTGCTTCCTAAGGAATCATCTATATGATAATACACTTTTCTGACTACATTGGCTATCTGTTTTGATAATTCTTCTGAAAAAATGCCTTCACATATAGTTAAACTATTGCAAAAATCATCTTTCATGAATGGAGGCATATGCCTTTCCCAGTCTTTGGAAGGTAAAGGTAGAAAGACAAGCCACTCAAGTTTGTCCTCAACTACATAGTGAGTTTGAAGCAACCGTGGGTTATATGAGACACTATCTAACAAACAAACAAATGAGCAAACAACTAGAAGACTTTGCTTCATGCTCATCTCTTCTGCTCAGTAGCTATCAGACTTTGGACAAGTCATTTTCCCTCTGAGCCTTACATTGCTTATCTGTAAAGTAACAGTGACCTTGGATTATCTTTCATCATGAATTATTCCAACCTATATGGTTATGCTAATTCATGCAGCCCTCTACAACTGCGGGTTCCACATCTGTGGAATCAACCCACCTCACATTGATGAGGCTATTTATTTCCAGTTTGTGTAGGCTTTAGCCTATCTCTTCAATGGCTATACAGTCTCAGTGACCTACTACTCTACTGTGAAGCCTGGCAATGTATCAGAATAGTTTTTTTTTTTCTACATGTAGCACAGGAGGACTTAATTTTGGGACTCTCCTGCAATCAATTGCAAGTGTACTTTCTTCTCTTCTGTTCTCAGTCACTCAGCACCAGGTACACAGGATCTAGCAGGTGAGTCCAGCTACCTTGGAGATTGTTGACAATATAATGATTAATCTTCACCATTAACTTGATTGGATTAAGAAACTTCTAGATTCAGATTTGCTTGTTTTTGTGAGGGTGTGTCCAGAGAGAACTAATTTAGGGAAGAAGACTTGATCTGAATCATGGGCTATGGTCCCAGACAGAATAAAATTGGTATTAAAATGTCAGTGCTCACTTTTCTCTGCTTTCTGGTTTGTAGAGATGTGAGCAAGTCTTCCAACATACCTTTCTCACTATAATAAATTGTATCCCTTCAGACTGTGAGCTCAGATAAATCCCTTCACTCCCTTAAGTTGCTTCTTGCCATGTATTTTGTTATAGTAGTGGCAAAAGTAACAGACTAATTTTACAGTTAACTGTGCCCCATCAAACGGAGTGACAGTATTTTGCTTTTGGTCTTGCTCAGTCTTTGGCTGACTCAGTCTTTGGCTGTCATGGCATTCTTGTGCATCAGTGGGGCATATTTCAGACTGGGAATACAATTAGCAATGTTGTGTCATTGACAAGCAATGCAACAACCAACAGCATTTTGGTATTGCTTCATATCCGAATTGCACAGATAAGTTCTCTGTATTTGAATGAAGTTAGAAATCAATTACAAAAGATATAATTTATATTATGCTATTATAAATGACTGAAACTTTTAATATGGCATTTACACTAGCAGCTAAAATTATGAGATACTTAAGAATAAATTTAATGAAAACTGGATAAAACTTCTACAGAAAAATCTATAAAACATTATTGAGAGAAATTTGAGAAAACATAGATAAGAGGAGATAAACAGTCTTTGTTTAGGAATTGAAAACCCTATTATTGTTAAGATAATTGTTTCCCAAATTAATCTATCCATTCAAACCATAATCATGAATGTGTTTGTAGACATGTTGATATAAAATCTCTATGGAAGCCAGCAGTAGCTCTGCATAACTGTAATCCCAGCACTTCAAAAACTAAATCAAGAAGATTTCGACACAAAATGAGCTCACTGCTATTTTTGAGATTTTTTTCTCATATTGCTTTGTTTGGGAGTTTTTCTTTACCTTATTGGTCTTTTGCTTGTATGTTATGGTTTCTAATTTTGTGTTTTTCTATTTATTAATGTGTATGTATATGTATATCTTTTATATTGTGTTTCTTATGCTTTTTCTTTTTTTAAGTTCTGGGTTTTTTATTTACCTTTTTGTTTTCTAAAAAGAGAAAGAAAGAAGGTATGGAGTTGGATGTGTATGGAGCAAGGGAAGGATAATAAGGGAGGGGAACTAAATCAGAATCTATTTTATGAAAAAAATGTTTTTTTAACCAGGCAGAGATGACTCACACCTTTAATCCCACCACTTTGGAGGCTAGATCTCTGAATTCGAGGCCAGGCTGGTCTACAGAGTGAGTTCCAGGACAAACAGGGCTACCCTGTCTCAACATCTCCCCAAATAGATTTAAATAAAAATGCATAAAACTAAAAGGGAAACTATCTGAGAAGAAAAGGGGACCAGTGGGTAAGCTAAGGAGTGAAAAATGGGTAGGGGTCAACATGATCAGTGTACATCAAGTGCAAATATAAAAATGCCACAATGAAACCTATTATGATGTACAACTACTATATGATAATAAAAAATGAAAACATAATAAGAGATTTTGAGTGAGTTTGAGGTTAAACTGTATAATGTACCTAGGCTGTATCTCAAAGAAAAATATCTATGGATATCTTTACATAAAGAATCTGCAATTCCCAACACAAGCTTGAAAAAGAATAGTGTTTACATTTCCATGTAAGCTTGACAACAGATAAAACAAACTTAAACTTAAAGAAATAAAACTACAGATTTACAGTATCTGGTTTTAATAAATCACAGTAGAAAACCTGGATGTTGTATAGAAAGTATACCTTAATCTCTAACTCACACTGTACTTAAAATAATCTGAAATTTATTGAAGATTTTAATGTTGAAACTAACACCAGAAACTTCATTACTTTGGGGTAGAAAATTTCTTAGAGGACATGAAAACAATTAGCCTAGCAAATTTAGCAAAATAGAACATACCCAATTTAAAAGATTTGCTTATCAAAAATAGTTATGTCAGAAAATAGGCAATCAAAAGACAAAGAAATATATATGCATTATTTATATAATATTTACAAAATCATGTACATGTATGTGTCGAAATACTTTGAACTCATCAATAACCCCTTAAGGTATAACTGTCAATAAATAATTAGATTTTAAAAATTACCCAGTGGCAAAAGGATTTGAACAGAAAATTAATTTTAAAAAGACAGGGGAACTTCAGCCTAGTACATGAAAAGGCACACAGCATACTGACCATTAAGAAAATGCAAATTAAACCACAGTAAGATAATACTTCATATACAATACCAATGTTAAAGAGACTATGGAACAAGTGGAACTTGCATCCTTTGCTGTCTGAGTAGTAAGATGTTGTACATGAGCCTGCCCTTTTCTTAGAACGTTACACATATCCTCTCACCATGACTCAGACTTTATCCTCCTAGACATTTACTCAAAAGAACATACATGCCCACAGGATGAGTTGAACACAGATTTTATGGCAAATATATACATACAAGGTAAAAACTAAAAGCAACTTAAATGCTATTATAATTATTACTCTCGACTGTCAACTTGGTGAGCTCTAGAATTGCCTGGAAAATGGACTTCTGAACATACCTAAGAAGGGTTGTCTTGGTTAGGTTTATTGCAGTTGGAGGACCCACCCTCTGTGGATACCAGCACTCCATGGCTGAAATCCTGGACTGTGCAATAAGATAAAATCAAAGTGAGTACAAGAATTTCTTACTCTCTAAATACTGACTGTGGATGTAGTGTGACTAGATGATTCAAGCGCCTGTTCTCATGGCTCTCCTGCCCTGCTGGTCTGTACTGTCAGACTGTGAGCCAAAATAGAGCCCATCTCACTTGAGATGGTTTTGTCCTGTATTTTATCATGGCAATAGGAAGAGTAACCAAGGCAGAGACTTGGTATTACAAAGGAGAGCTGCTTCAGGATACATCTGGCCATCTAGCTTGTAGATCTTTGGAACAAGTTTATAGTGGGAGTATGAAAGTAGAACTTCAGACTAGAAAAGACATTCTAATCAAAACTTAATAGGCCATTTAGGCGAGACCCTAGGAGGCCAAGAAGGCAGAGAGAAGCACAGATAATGGAGACCTAAGGAGGTTTTAGAGGGGAACCAGGACTCTTATCAGGAATTGGGATTGGGGCCATTTGAGTGACACTTAGCCAAGAATCTGGTTTCATTCTGCCAATTTTCTGAGAACTTGAATAAACTGAACTTAGAAAAAAACTAATGGATTAATTTGTTTGACAGAGAAAATTTCTAGACCGAAGAGTCTTTAAGCTGATGGCAAGCAACCAGCTGGAATTACTGAAGAGATGAGCACTACTGAAAAGAGACTGCCTACACTGAACTAGGACAGCAGGAATGGTGTCCTCAGGATAAAACAGAACCCAGTGGGGGCTCCATCCTGCGAAGATCCAAAGTCATTTATAAGAAGACAGCTTAAACTGAAGGGGGTTCCCTGTTCCTCAAAATCAACTACCCAGGAAAATGTTTTGCCAAAGTCAGCACACAGAAGCTGATAGAACTGTGCTCTGGTGGGTGAGACGCAAGTACATCTTGACCTGGCAGTGGATCTTGGAAGTATGGCTTACATGGTACTGGTATTAGAGGCATGAAAGATGGAAGGTTGAAGGGGTCCAGGAATCTTGCTCTATGGTTCGAGAGAGATGATATGTCAGGCAGTATGGGACAATATTGGAATTCCTGCTAAGAGGTTCTGAGAAGTCATTTCATGAGGCTATGGACATGAAGCCTGTTAAATGGAGACCATGGGGGTGCCAGAACTGTGGCTTACCCATCAAGGAAAGCTTCAGAAATGGAATAGAGCCATCCCAAAGCCAAGAGAGAATGTGTGTTGCAGACAGCCAAGCTGGAGAGATGGAGATACCTAAGGCTTTTGGTGTCCATTTGATTATATCAAAAATCCTAGTTGACCAACACGAAGGTGAAAGGATTTTGTGTTCACCACAATGGATATTGGTTTTGGGCTGGTCCAATTATTCTTTGCTATACCCCAATTGTTATATATTGGAATGGGACTGTTTATTCTGTATCATCGTATGCTGGACTATGCAACTTTGTTTGTTTGTTTGTTTTAATTTATAAACACTCACAGTTAAGAGATTGTCTGGAGTCTCAGGTACGTTGCAGACTTTGGATTTTGAAACTGGATTGTGTTTTTCATTGTGAGATGGCAGGAGCCTTTGGGGAGGAGAGGTAGAAAGTTGTGCTTTAACAGGCTGCATTTTGGTATTAGGTTGATGACGGGTGAAGTGATTGTGTGAGAATCTGGAATCATCCGAGAGATGAGCATACAGTCATGCCTGTAAGAGAGGGTTTTGATGAAGTCAATATGGTTTGGGAGATGGCACCATTGTGAATGGCATCTCTTGGGATGGAATCCTGAACCATATTAAAAGGAGAACACATTCATCCCTCTCTTCCTCTTGTCTGCAGAGGCAATGCTGGACATAAGCATGTATCCCTCTCTTCCTCTTGACTGCAGAGGCGATGCTGTCAGCCACCTTCTTAAGGCTCTTGCAGACATGACTTTCCTGTCCTATATCCTTGAACTGTGAGTTACAATAAACTCTTTTCAGTTAAATTGATTTGGTCAGGGTATTTCATCATGGCAACAGGAAATTTAGGACTCACCAGCAGGGAAATGAAGAAGCAAGTTATATAGTTATATGCTATGATACTATAACATAATAGAAAGAATTGTTATGCTAGTATATTAAATTAAGAATACAGTGAAGGAAAGAAACCTAGTTAAAAATATACAGTGTGGTTCCATTTTATGACTTTTGTTTTGTTTTTGTTTTTTTGTTTTGTTTTGTTTTGTTTTGTTTTGTTTTGTTTGAAAAAAGGTCTTACAAAGCTCTGGCTGTCCTAGAACTCTTTAGAGCAAGCAGACTTTGAACTCACAGTGATCCACCTGCCTCTGGTTCCTGAGTCCTGGTATTAAAAGCATGCCACACTGGGCCTCGTTTTATGACTCTTTTAAATTAGTTTTTTGGTTTTTATTTTAGGTGTGTTGGTGTTTTGCTACATATATGGCTGTGTGAGGGCATCAAAGCCCCTGGAACTGGAGTTACAGTTATGAGCTGCCATGTGGATGCTGGGAACTGAACTCAGGTCCTCTGGGAAAGTAACCAGTGCTCTTCACTGCTTAGCCATCTCTCCAGCCTCTCATTTTATGACTCTTAAAAATAGTAAATGTATTCTGTAGTGAGAGAGAAAAATCATTACCTTTGAGGAAGTATATTTATTCGGATGAGAACTTTCGGGAATGTTAAAAAATAGCCTGTACCTTGACTGGGATGGTACTGAGATGGCTGCATACATTTTCCAATTCTCAGTAGACTTGAAATTTAGCATTTTAAATACAGTAATTAAATTATTCATCAATAAAATTATTAACAATTTTAGTACAATGGCTAGGCTCAAACTTGTATTGATCCTCCTGACTCTGCATCCCTAGTACTGGACTTATAGGTACGCACTACCACCTTGCCCAGTTGAAGAATTATTTTAAATGATGTTGACATAGCTTGACCTTATTTACTACGGGTGGTTCCAGATGACTTTTAATTGCTGTCCAAAAAAAAAAAAAAAAAGAGGAGGAGGAAGAGGAGGAATCACCAATCTGGTGAGCACAGAACTTCTTGTTCCCTGACCCTTAGAAGATTTGTCTAGGTCAGGCCAGGTGCCTCCATGTGAAGCCTAGCTGCTGTTACCATTGCCATCAGTTGCTCAGCTGTCTCAAGTCTGCCAGCCTCTCAAAGATTCGTCCCTTGTTTCTAGGTAGTGTCCCTTAGAAGTAGTTCTATTTCCCGGTGCATGGAAGCAGAGAAGAGCAGACGTAGGGCATGCTTTCTCTCTTCTGGCTCAGAAATAAGATGGCGCTGTGACTGTCCTTTTTATGTTTAGGAGGTCTGGGAAAGCTGCTGTATTGTTTCCTGCTTCCCAGAACATACCACTACTTTCTTTTAAACTTCAGGTCTTTGTACTTGCAGTCTCCCTTATCAGGGATATTCTGGCGCTCAAACCTCAATAGCATGATTAGCTGCCTTCCTGTCCTCTTAGTTTGAGAAGAAACTCACATTTTCACAAGAAGACTAACTTTTTACAGCTTTTCCCAAGAATTTGTTTCATGAAACCAATTCTTTTATGACGCCGATTACCACTGCAATTAAAAATCTTATGTCACTGAATTGTAAAGTTCTATGAGGGGGACAGTTTCTATTTCATTGTATAAATTAGTTTTCTCACTTATATCTTCCCTACTTAACACAGAACCTAAGAAACATCTGTTGAGTAAAGAAATTGCTACTTTTTGAATGTTATTTGCTTTAGTGCTCTGAGCCACATCCTTCTCCTTTCTTGGCCCCCTATTGCTCCAGATTTCATTTTACTTCTATGAGATTTATCTTCTTTCATTGGTAGCAGGTTAATTGTTTTCAAAGTCAAAACTAGTCTTGAGGGATTATGGAGATGCCTCAGTGAGTAAACCGCTTGCTGTGAAAGTATGAGGACTGGAATTAGGGTTCTCGGAACTTGCATAAAACTGAATGGGTCAACATTCCACTGTAATCTCAGCGTGTTTACAGTGCATGGGAGGTGGAACTAAGAGTTCTCAGGCTAGCTGGCCTGGCATATGCAGGGGTGAACAGCAAGACATTCTATCTCAAATGAGTTCATAAGTAAAAACAGACCAACACTGGTCCTCTGATATTCCCATATGTCCTGTGGAATGAGTGTGCCAACACAGAGTGGGGGGAGGGAGGGAGGGAGAGAGGGAGAGGGAAAGGGAGGGAGGGAGAAAGAGAGGGAGAGGGAGAGAGAGAGGGGGAGAGAGAGAGGGAGAGGGAGAGAGAGGGGGGGAGAGAGAGAGAGGGAGAGGGAGAGAGGGAGAGGCAAAGGGAGGGAGGGAGGGGGAGAGAGAGCTCAAGCTCCAGCGAGCGAGCAGGACAGGCACACACTCACATATACACATGAAGTCTTGAACCCATTTCCTCTCTGTGTGTCTTATGACTCTCCTCTCCTTTCTCTCTCTCTCTCTCTCTCTCTCTCTCTCTCTCTCTCTCTCTCTCTCTCTCTCTCCCTCCCTCTCCCTCTCCCTCCCTCTCTCTCTCTCTCTCTCTCTCTCTCTCTCTCTCTCTCTCTCTCTCTGTGTGTGTGTGTGTGTATGTGCGTATACATGTATCACAGAGTATGTGTAGACATTAGGGAACATCCTGCAGAATCCAACCATGTCAACAAACTTCAGGCATTAAGTTTGGCCGCAAGCACTTTTACCTCGAAGCCAGCCAGTCTTCTAATCCTTGAAACTCTTAACAAGCAGACTTTTTGGTGTGGTGGGTGGAACTCAAGGCTTTGGGCATGGGAAGTAAGTGCCCTACTGCTGAGCTAGATCTCTAGGAGCCAAAAGCAGATACATTTGACTGTGTTCGTTTTCCTTTCATTTCTTTCTTTGTCCTCCATGGTCCCTATGCAGTGTTGGCATATGGCTACCCAGTTGCCTAGCCATGGTAATGTTGCACCATTCAGAAGCATCAAAACTTACCCAGGCTGTGGTCTGCTGTGCTTCTACAGCTCTCCACATCCCGGAATCATTTGAAGAATCACTGCCTACTCCTTTAAACTCTGTCCTGTGATTTTGGTTTCTGCATTTACCTCTTTACTTACTGGTTATTTCTTTACTTTGAGATAGGATCTCATTACATAGCTTCACAAAGCCCCAAATTCACAATTCTCCTGCTTCCGTTTCCCCAGCTATTACGGCCATGCAGTGCCATGCCAGCTCCTCCTTTTCCCTCTATAGTCATTCCCTTTTAGTCTCTTTCATGGATTTAAAAAGAACCCTGGGGTTCTTTTTAGGCCTCTTCCTATTTTCTTTCATATAATTATTACTTCTTTTCTGTCTTCTGAAAATAATATTCATGCTTCAAGATCCATCTCAATGTTTTCTTCCACAAAGTAGCATCTAAGTAGACATCCACTCCTGTCTCTGATTTATCAATTCACTGAACACTTCTGGTATTTGGGAGAATCAGTATTTCCAATTAGTATGGGTTGTGGCAGGCATGTGTACTAGACCAGATATTGAGTCTCCATCTGACAAAGACTATTGTTTAATTTGTGGGATAATTGATTAGAAAATTTGATAATGATGTAAAATTATATCTTATCCGATTATAGTTAGTGAGTTTCTGTTTTGTTTGTTTTCGTTTTTCAAGACAGGGTTTCTCTGTGTAGCCCTGACTGTCCTGGAACTTGCTCTGTAGACCAGGCTAGTCTCAAATTCACAGAGATCTGCCTGTCTCTGTCTCCTAAGTGATGGGATTAAAGGTATATGCCACCACCACATGGCTTAGTTATTGAGCTCAGTTGTCAAAATTTGAGAAATTTTGGGCCCATGAGATACCTCCATGAGTATACGTGCTTGCTTCTCAAGTCTAACAACCTGATTTGGAGTCTTGGAACCCATGAAAAAGAGTGAACTGACTTAGGCAAGTCATCCTCTGACCTTCATATACACATCATGGCATGCATGCACCTCAACACACACACACACACACACACACACACACACACACACACACACGTATAGTAATAATAAGTAAAATATTTTAATTATGAAATTATATCTAAAAAGGGATATGATTAGATAGTCTAGTTGTTAGTTCAATCAGAGTATTTTGTCTTGCTATACATGTTAGATAGATCCTATGTCCCTGGGTGTAACTGTGATCTCTTGACTTTGGAACATAAAAGACTATGGGAAAGCTCTTCACAAATATTCAATGAATGGAGATGCTCTTGATAGCTTATTCCATGAGACAGCAATACAAACTGGTGCCATCTAAACTTTTTAAATGACTTCCAAACCAAATGAAAGTTCAAAGTGTAAGATGGCTTTAGTCTAGATCAATATCCAACTTCCAGTTCTATAAAAAGTGCATAATAGTTAAAATCCCAGGCATTCTTAAAAACTTAGGTTTAAAGCTCAGTTGTGCCATTCATTAAATATGTGACCTTGCATCCACTATTCAGCTTCTCTGTGAGTTTATGTTCTGACCCATAATGTCTTTAAACAATTAATGAAAAGTACTTATCATTATGAATCCCGGTAGTACACTTGAAATTTTGCCTGAGCAATTATTTGCTTACTGGTTTGCCATCTTCAGGTTCTGGAATGAAAATGGTGGATTACCAAAACTATGACGCTCATGTTACTTCATGTAATACTTTTTCATATTAACTTATTTAGTGTGTGAGGTGGTGCATGTGCCAGGGTGCACATATGGAAGTCAGAGGACAACTTGTGGAAACCTCTTCTTCCACCCTGTGGATCCCAGGATTTGAACTTAGCTTGTTAAGTTTGGTGTCATGTGCCTTTATCCACTGAACTATCTTACTGACCCAGACTTCTCTTGTTTGAGACAAAGTCTCTTGTAGCCCAGACTGGCCTCAAGCTCATTTTGTAGCCAAGAATGAAGTTGGCCTCTGGGTCTTTCTTCCTTTACTTCCTGAGTGTCCTAACTACAGGCACTCACTACCACCTCCCTTGTTTTATCAAGCCTAGGAAGTTGTGCCTGCAGGCAAGAACTCTACCAGCTGAGCCACATCCTCAGACTTCACTTAACAAATTTAAAGTGTGAGTTCCTGTAAAGAATACTTTAAAAGCTTTGCAAACCATAAAAGCCACTTGAGAACTTTTCGACTGATGGTTTCTATGTTGTTTTTGTTTATTTGCTAGAGACAGGGTTTCTCTCTATAACCCTTGGCTATACCGGAACTCACTTTGTGGACCAGGCTGGCCTCAAACTCAAGAGATCTGCCTGCCTCTCCCTCCCAAGTACTGAGATTAAAGGTGCATACCAGCATGCCTGGCTGGCTTCTATGTATTTTAATTCCAAGAAGCAGCTCATGTCTTAGTTACCTTTCCATTGCTGTGAAGAGACACGATGACCAAGGCAACTTAGAGAAGAAAGACTTTATTAGGGGATTGTTTACAGTTTTACGAGGCAAGTCCATGATCATCATGGTGCCAAGCTTGGCCACAGTCAAAAGGCAGGCAGGCATGGTACTGGGGCAGTAACTTATTCACAAGCACGAAGAAGAATAAGCTAACTGGAAATGACATGGACTTTGAAACCTCAAAATCCACCCCACCCCCCCAGTGATAAACCCTTTAATGAAGCCACACCAGCTAATCCTTCCTCAAATAGCCACCAACCTGGGGGAGGGGAACCAAGCATTCAAATATATGAGTTTATGGGGGCCGTTGTCATTCAAACTACTATATCATAACTGCTCAGATCAGTCTGTAGAAAGTGACTTAACACACCAATTATCCATTACAAAATGGTAAGCCCTGAAAACATACATACAAGTAACATGATACAAACTAAATGGGTTATATTAGGAATATATATGTATATACACATAGATGTATGTGTACAATAACAGTTGAGGAAAACAGAGACTGTGAATTTGTAGGAGAGTGAGGAGGGATGTATAGAGAACACATGTAGGGTCTTGTGTCTGATCTCCAGTACTCTCCTCTACCAAAATAAGACTTTTAAAGTGACCTAGAGATAGTATACCCCATTAACTACAGCAGTTCAAATCAAATAATTGTAGATGAAAGGGGAAACTGTAGTTGCTAAACCTTCATATTGGAAACTGGCCATTGTATCTGTTAATGATTTGATATTCCGTGGTAAAGACGTAACCCTGAAAAAGATACTGATCTGGCCAACTGTACTTAAACAGGTGAAGCTAAGATCTCACTCCTGCTTCTCTCTCTCCCCACTCTGCCATTGGACTACAAGACCTAGTCTTCATGTTGCCATGCCATCATTTTCAGCTGAGACCTTTTATTTCTTTCTAAGAGTAATATACCATTTCAAAACTTCTGTGGCAATTAAGCTAAAGAATTATACTAACTTATACTATTTTTGGTTTTGTTGTTATTTTCAAGACAGGGTTTCTCTGGACAGCCCTGTCTGATCTAGAACTCATTCTATCGACTAGATTGCCCTCTGTCTCCCATGTGCTGGGATTAAAGGTATGCATCACCACTGCCTAGCAACTTCTACTATTTTATAATAAAGGCTTGATCTAATAGAAGTTAGCTTCTGAAGTACTATAGTGAGCAACTAAAACTATGATATATTAATTTTCTGTTCTATATTCTCACTAGCTCCTGGCTCTACTCTTGCTACACCAGACTTGCCAGTTGCACTATACTTTCAAAGCATTGATAGTCATCTCTTGTTCCTGACTTTCAGGACCAGGGTGTACGTTGGTGGATGAAAAGGGGTAGTAATGTGATCTGAACTGCAACTGTGATATTTATGAATCATATTGCTTCATTGGAAACTTTATGGTGCTATAGAAAGTTTCTACTGGTGGTTTCTGCTATAGGCAAAGAAAAAAAGATGGTTAAATACTGACTTCAGTTCCCAGCTTCCATGTTAGGTAGCTTCCAACCATTTGTAACTGCAGATCCAGAGGGATCCAAAGTCTCTGGTCTCAACAAGCACTGGTATTCACATGCACATACCCATACCCAGCCACACACATATACAATCTAGTGATTTAAAAATTGGAAGAATGTTGAGAAGAAATAGAAGAACAAAAGTCCCTGGAAGCTGATATTCTCCTAGCATGATTGACAGCTGTGATTTCTCATTTTTCTCCAAGCATCAGCTTTCATAGCAACATGTCAATAATAATGGATGCTAAATTCAGGAGGCATCATGACGACATATCTATGGTTGAATAATGGACCTTAGTTGAAGAAGTCTGGATGATCCAGGATACTGATTACTATGATAGGAAGCTATATTCTCCTCATTTTAAATTTCATTAAATCTTTATCCCAATTTTGAACTTAAAACATCTGTCACATACCACTGCTTTTGAATAGCCTTAATTATGATATTCAGGCAAATTTTAACTCCCTATACAGCAGATGCCCAGATCAAAGGATGTCTCACACCAAACACAAATCTGACCAAATGATCACAGTAGAATTTGTCCCTGCATACTTTGACAATTCAAAACCTTCTAACCTTTTAGGAAGAAAGGAAGGAACTCCTACACCTTGAAATATCACACCCTTAGACGATGCTAATTGTCTCTAAAGTGTGATCACATGTGAATAGCCGGACCCACAGACAGCATTGCTGTGATGAGTGAAACCAGACTTCCTGTTGAAGGGCAAACCCAGAGAAAGATTCCAGCTACAGTTTTCCTTGCAAAGGTCTCCACCCTGTAGCAGAAAGGCTATCAGGTGTTGGCTTTACAATTGGACAATGACTTGTCTCAAAACTCCCTAGCCTGCTGAGAGGTATTACTGACCTTCTGGTGACCTCACACCTACTCTTCAAACTTGAGCTCAGTGCTTCTGACATGGCATAATAACTAGGAGAGATGAGGAAGGAAAACCGGTCTAGATAAAGGTATTGTAGACAGAGAACCTGCTAGTTTTCACAAAGGAGCTTGGCTAAGAAGGAAAATCACCTGGTCTTATACAGTTAAAAACTAGAGTGTACCTAGGTTTTGCTTCTTAATAAATATTGCAAGCAGTAGTGCATAATTCTAACTCTGTCTTCAGTCTACCAAGAATAAATGTCAGTTAGAGTGCATCTTACTTAAGTAATGCATAAATCTCTTGTGACATCACTAATTTGTCATATTCCTCAATAGAACTGATACAACAACAGGTATCACGCAAACCATTGAGGTACTAAGTGGTGTTCAGATGAGCATCTCATGTTCTCTGACCACAAATTGTAGAAAATAAGCATTAATTTGAACAAAGCAGAAGTAGAAGAGAACTAGTGTTGTTCCACCCAACTATATAAAAGGACTCTGTTGTATGATCTTTAAATGACATTGAAAAAGATGAAGAGATATCACTTAAGTGACTAAGCACCAGCTCAGGAAACTGAGTTCCTAGGTGTGATGGTTTGAATGAAAATGACTCCCGTAGGCCAATAGGGATTGGTACAATTAGGTATAGCCTGGCAGGAGGAAGTGTGTCATTGGGGATAGGTTTTGAAGTTTCAGATGCTCAAGTAGGTCCAGTGTTACTCTGTCTTCCTGCTGCCTCAGGATGTAGAACTCTCAGTTCCTTCTCCAGCAACATATCTGACTGCAGGCTGACCTGTTTTCTGGCTATGATGTGAATGGATTAAACCTCTGAATTGTAAGCCAGTCCCAATTTCTTTATAAGATTTGCTGTAGTCGTGGTATCTCTTCACAGCAATCGAAACATAACTAAGACACTAGGTTATATTCCTGGTGGTATGACCTTGAACTAGTAACTTGCAATCTAATTATTCAAATTTGGGTCTATAACTGCTTTAAGTTTGCTCTGATGTGAAGCTGTATATTAGGTTTTTCAGAAAATTAGAGCAGATATGAGGTAGGCAGACAGACTGTTATCAAATATTGTCTCATATACAGAATAAAAAGCCCAGGAATGGCACAGTCCTGTCCAAGACCAAATGTAGTAGGAGACCGATATCTGTTCAAAAACAGCTTCAAGCCTACTGGATGAAGAAGGCAGACTCTCTTTCTCAGCCTTTTAATTCTACGTGGGCCTTCAGTAGCTTCGTTGTAGCCACTAACACAGGAAAGAACGATTTTCTTCTCTTAGTCTGGTAACGAGAATGCTCATCCCATCCAGAAGCACGCCCCCAGACACACCCAGAATCACGTTTAACTACATTTTGAATGGGCATCCTGTAGCCCAAGCCAAGTTAATGAATAAATTTGATCATCACAACATAAAACACCTCTAAACTATAGAAATTGTTTAAATAGCTTCCATAACTCTAGTACCAATCAGAAAGAATTGTTATGTAAACTACTCTGCCAATGTTTGATTGTTTTCCATCTGAAACGCATCCTATACTTCTGTTTTAGAATGGGGACTGCACAGACTACACTTATTCGCTCCCAGTTGGCTCCTTGTTGGGCTCCAAGGCTCTGGTGACAAGGACACAAGAGAGAAAGAGAGGGAGAAGGAGAGGGAGAGGAAAATTGCAAGGCTTCCACTTCATGTTTATTGTTTCTACAAAGATCACTCAATAATCCATCTTTAAAATTCCAGCAACTGCTGGTTCATTGGGAGCCAGCACCGAATTCTGATTCTCACATTTTTTGGAATTGACAAAACAAGGCTTATTCCATCCCTCTCAGAGAAACAGTATGAGCCATCCAACAATATAATCTCCTTGGAGTGTGGTTGCACCAAACTCCTTCCTTTCAAAATCAGCAGCAATGTACTGAGCCCTCTTCTGAGTGTGGGTCTATATGCCAACTTGATCCAGACAATTTCTCACTGAGATTCTCTTCTCAGGGGATTCTAGGTTGTATCAAGTTGACAGTGTATGAAAACAAGTATGTAAAGTTTTTCAAGAATAAACCAAAACTGATCAACTGATAAACCATGGCTGATCCCTGAGTCTACCACACTGGTCACCCCATCCAGACCTGAAGGTGGTGAAGCAGGCCTCTCCAAGACAGTCAAACACAACCTGAAGTGGAAGGAGAAAAGGAGGCAGCAGCAGGAGAAAGACACGGAGGCCTTGAGCAGGACTCTTGATAAGGTGTCTCTGGGAGACACAGCCCAGACGCCTAGTGCTTTCCACAGCCCCTAGGCCATCCCTCTAGCTGCCTCTGATCCATCTATCTGACTCTGCTGCCACCACAGAGAAAGCCAAGAAGATCAAGAATTGAGGAAGAAGCTTCAGCAGGCGGAGGTGCTGCAGCAACGCATCCAGGCCGGGGTAGGTCAGCCAGCCCAGCAGAGAACAGCTGGAGAAGCTGGCTCGATGGAGGGTTCTGGAGGAGGAATTGGAGAACTTGGAGTTGGACCTGTGAGGCTCCAGGAGTAGGGGAGTGGACTACAGAACAAACCATGGGAATCTCTGGGGTCCAGGGAGTCAGCAGGGGCACCCCCATACTGGCTCACCTCCACCTCCTGTGGCCCAACTCTGTCCTTCAGAGCCTAGGTTCTCCTTCATCCCTTCCCCTTCTTCTCAGCTCCTGTTTTTTGGACTTTCCCCTTCCATCCCACTGTTCACAATCTGAGCGCGACCTGAGGTACCTCTGCTGCTGATCTGGGTGTCTTGTTGAAAAGGAAACCGGTGGGTGGAAGTCTGTTAGAGATCCCAGGCTAAGGGTACAAGGAGTACCCAAGTTTTGGAGTCTTGGTTCCTGTTCAAAGTGTTTATGAGTTACTTCCCTGGCCATTCCAAACCTCTTCCCTGCCCCCCTTTTTTTCTTAAAGAAAGTCTAAATTCAAGTAGACAAAAAAAAAAAAAAAGCCAAACCAAACAACCAAACAACAACAACAACAACAACAAAAAAAAAAAAACAAAACAAAAACGCTCATTGCATCTAACATTCAACAACGTTTCCATGTTCTTCATACATAAATAGTCCAAGGCATAAAAGGTGTATGATCAGATCTATCAGAGCAACAACTCCACTGTTTTTATTAATTTCTCAATTTGGTTTCATTTCTGGTGCTGTGGCAAAATACCTTGAACAGAAGTTCCCTAAGTTGTTTAGGGAAGAGATGGTATACTGAGTTTACAACCTCAGGTTACAATCCATAATTTTGGAGAAGTCTGGGCAGGACTGTGTCAAGTTGAAAATGATAACTAACCATGATACATATGTGCACTTTCCAAAGTAGCCAAACTAGTCAGTGATAAATACATAAACTCTAAAACACGTGAAATTTACTACAAAGCCATTGTTAAGGATTGAGGTCTTGGTGGTGCACATCTGCAGTCTGGTCACTTGGGAGGTGGAAGTGGTAATATCAGGAGCGCAAGATTATCCTTGACTGTCTAGTGAATTTGAAGCCAGCCTGGGCTGCTTGAAGCCCTATTTCAAAAACTGAAGGAGAAAAGTTTTATTAGAGAAGGAGATAAAGGGGAGAAAGAGAGAGGCTGATATTCTAGACAGGAATATAAAATGGTTTTTGATACAGGAACTGTTCAAAATATTTATGTTATTTACAGATATAAGGCTTGAAGATTCAAGAAAGGAGATGAATACAGTCATGGATCAGAGAAGGAATGCTGGGTATGAAATAAGAAAGGAATTTTCATGGTTCTCTAGAGAAAAAAAAAGACATGATACGGCTGGACTTCAATACTGTGTTTAGTAGGAAAAGGGAGGATGAAGGGTTGAGGAAGTTGCATCTTAGAATTGCAGGATTACTCATAATGTGAATTGCTGCTTGAATTACCTTTTGTTAAAGGTAGTAATGGGCTTAGAGGTACACAGAAGGTAGGGCAAAGGTGAGGATTAGAGACTGAATCTGTAGCAGCGCAAAGCTGTGTGTGGTTGTTCTCTCTTAAAATACTCTTACAGAAGACAAAAGGTTAGATTAATACAAATTTATGTTGTGCCAAGGAGGTTCATTGAGAGGTTTAAGAGATTGGTCAAAGGAGATGCTATAGGAGAAGAGATAGAACTAACTGTGAGAAAGAAGAGGGTGAGATAATTTAAAGGAAAAGAAATTGTGATCATTGAACACATCCTATAGGTTTGGATTCCTGGAGTAGATTATTTCTACAATGTGATAAGATATAATACATGGCTATGAGCGTGAGGTTTAAGAAGGACAGGAGAGACCACTGTAAATGAAGTCAGGAGAATAAGTAAGGGTATTGTGTGGATTTTAACCTTCAACATTACATTCACTGTCTTACTTTTGAAATATTTATCTACCTGTCTGGATCTCCTTCCTTGCTTGCTTTCTTGCTTGCTTTCCTTCCTTCCTCCCTCCCTCCCTCCCTCCCTCCCTCCCTCCCTCCCTCCCTTCCTTCCTTCCTAAAATTAGAAAACCAGATCTGGTCTCTAACTCATTACATAACACAGGCTGGCTTAGAACTCATAATCACCTTCCTGAGTCTTGGAATTACAGATGTCACCTACTATTTCCAAACTGAATATTGCTTATCAGTCAAAATGTGAGTTGGGGAGAAAACAAGGGTCTGGGATGTAGGTCAACAGGGAATGTTGGGGAGTAGCCAAGAGGTTGCCAGAAGAAATTAAAATGACAGAGGAGAAGAGTAATGGTCTGAAAACAGTAATTAGCATCTAGAGAAAAGATCCTATCACCAGACCCTACCTACAAAAGGCTAGGAGAGTGAGCCTGCTGCCTGGCTGCAAAGGAAACTGAACCCTTGGGGCTTCCATTGTTAAGTTCTGGGGCCTTTGAAGTCCCTTCTCCTTAGACTGAACTAAACACAGTTCCTTTCACAATCTCATCCTAAACTAAAAACACTTTTTCTACCCATTTCTTCCACCAACTCCGTGGATATAGCAGGATAATTTTTAATTAACAAAAATCAGAATTTAACATTAAACTATCCAATCAAGCCCCCATCCTGAGCTAGGAATATATTTACTTTATCATATATACATGGTATTATGCCTAGATGACATTATAGAATGCTCCTTGGGAATTGCTGTTTTTTAAAGGTAACTCAAAACCAAATATATAGATTGCTAAAAACACTTTCTCATATGCTATGGTAATTTAGAAGTTGGTCATGTTCATAGATGAAGGCATGCTGATGCTGCGATTACTCAGCTCCATCCCATTAGCCAGTCACTCAAATAGTCATCCATCCCTGGGCACCTATTAAGAAAGAGTACAGCTCTGTACTTTGGTTCTGTGACAGACTTATACCTGAAACAACCCTGAAGACAATATGTAATGACTTGTCAAACTTTAGAATGCAGGAGCTCTGAAAAAAGAATGATCACTGAATTGGCTGGGCAAAGTTGTATACACCTTTAATCCCAGAACTAGAAAGGCATAGGTAAATGGATTTCTGTGAGTTTAAGACTAACCAAGGTCTGCACAGTAAGTTCTAAGCCAGGACTGCATAGAGAGATCCTGTCTCAACAAACAAACAAATACAACAACAAAACAAAACAAAAAAAAAACTGTAGAAGGAGGAGAAGAAGGAGGAGGAGGAGGAAGAAGAAAAGGAGGAGAAGGAGGAGGAGGAAGAGGATCACTAGATTAAGGTAGGCCTGAAGAGAAGCTTCAGGGAGACAGACATTAACTACAGCCATAGGGTTGTGCTACATAGAGCAATTAATACATCTACAGTAGCACGCAGAATGCTTTTCATGAAATTAATCTTATTTTAAAGACTTATTTGTTCACGTGTATAGGTTTTAGCATTTGTTTTGGGTTTGGGTGTGGCTTTGGGAGGTGTTATTTGTTTGTTTGTTTGTTTGTTTGTTTGTTTTGTTAGGTTTTTTTGTTTGGTTTGGGTTGCTTTGGTTTTTCAAAATAGAGTTTCTTGAAGGTAGACTTGACTGTCCTGAGAACTCACTGTGTAGACCAGGCTGGCCTCAAACTCAAAGATTCACCTGCCTCTGCCTCCCAAGTGCTGGGATTAAAGGTGAGCAAGCACCACCACTGCCTGGTATATGTGTGTGTTTATGTGAATGTATGCCACATCTGTGTGGGTGCCTGCGGAGGCCAGAAAAAGTCATTGTATTCTCTGGAGGTGAAGTTATAGGCAGTTGTGAGCCACAGGACACAAATGCTCAGAACTGCAATTGGGTCCCCTAGAAGAACAGGAAGTGCTCTTAACCACTGAACCATCTCTCCAGGCCCCAATTAATTTTACTTTTGATTGACACATAATGTATTGTCAAAATCCCATAAACACCTTGTGACATATATGAACTCCAGATACCCTATGGTGTTATGGGATACCAGAATTGTTATTTTCATCTAACTATGACATTGTGCCCAGTGGCTATCCTCTATCACATCCCCTTCTCTTACTGGTTGGGAAGATTTTATGCCAGGCACTGTGCTAAGTAACCATACTTCACTCTCTGAAGTGGGAACTACTCTATCTTTACATCACAGCTGAAGACCTGAAGTTCAACTAGTTTGAGTGCTCTTCTCAAGACAACAAAACTAGTAGGTGGTATGTATAGCCAGGTTTCTCTTGGGTGCTAAAGACTATTTCTCACACCCAATTCCATTGCTTCTTGTGAACCAGACTAAGAAGCCATAACAAAGAGCAACAATTATATTATCAGTCATTCATTGACTGCTTAGATGATCTCTAATCTTCCATTAAGATAGATGTACTAGTTTTCTAGAGCCACTAGAACAAAGTACCACAAACTCTGCAGCTTAAATGATAGAATTGCATTGTATTGTACTTCTTGACTTTGAAGGTCCAGGGCTAAGGCTTCCACACGATCAGATTCTCCTGGTTTGCTGTGATCTTTGCCATTCCTCAGTTTATAGACACGTCATGGTGTATTCAACTTTATATAGTGTCCTTTCTGTGTGTGTATATCTGTTTCCCAATTTTCTCTTTTTAAATTATACCATTTGTTTTATTTGAGATTATCCAGAAATAAAGAACCAGAACCAATATGAGATATAGATGTATGAGAAAGGATTTATTAGTTGAAAGGGCTTTATATAATTATAGATGCCCATGATATGCCATTTACATGCTGGAGACCCACGAAACTGATACCATGGCTCAGTACAAGTCCAAAGGCGAGAGAAGTAGGGGAGAAAACAATGTAATTCTAACTTTGAAGGCTTGAGAACCTGGAGGTCTATTGATGCAAACCTCAAGCTCAGAGGACCAGAGAACAGAGTTCTGCTGTCCAAGGGCAGAAGAAGCATGCTCTAGCTGAAGCTGATAGTGTGAAAATTCCATTTCTTCTGTTTTTCATTTTATTTGGGGCCCAGCCAGCTGGATGGTGCCAGTCACAGTGGATGAATGTCCATATTTGTCCCATTGCTTTAATACCTATCTCTTCTGTGTACACTTACGGATGTACCCAGAAATTTGGATGTACTAAGAAATTTCTTTACCAGTCATCTAATTTCCCTTAATCCAGGCAAGTGAATTCCTAAAATTGAGTACTACTTTGGTCAGATTAAGATCTATTCTAATGACATCATTTTAATCTAGCAGAGATCCTTTTTCTAGGTAAGGTCACATATATAGGTATTAAGGTTTCAACATATAAATTTGGGAGAATTATATAATTCAGTCCATAAAATTATTCTCTCTCTCTTTCTCCCTCCCTCCCCCCTCTCTCTCCCTCTCCCCCTTTTTCTCCAGCTGTCAGATGTCCTAGGTCATACAATTCCTGTGTGTTATAGTTCAAGGATTTAAACTTAAGTTCACCTTCCTCTAAACCCTTTCATGAGTCTGATCTCTGTTAAAAGCCATTGTTTTCATACCAAGGCTAGACAGGAATTGCCTTGCAAATTTCCTTCTAGAAAATAAATTCATGCCCTGCATAGTTAATGGCTGAGCTTCTGGCTTTTCACAAGGACATTTCATTCTTGCATTAGACTCGATGTTTAGTAATATTACCCCATCAGTGTCCAAAGTACATTCACAGATACTGTCCATTTAGTTTTCATAAATCAATACATTGACATAATATAAAAATTTCTTCATTTGTCAGATGAGAAAACTGAGACGCAAAGTGGTTCAATCATTTGTCTAATTTTGCACAAGTCTAAATGCATTTCTGTGGTTGGAACACAAGCCTGTTGTACTCTAAGAAAAGTCAATAATACAGCCTTCACCACAAAACCTTGGGCCCTGAAGTTCCTGTGATAGAAGCCTAGGAATCCCAGCATTGGGAACTGGGTATGTGTCTCCCGTCACTTGTCCTTGGGTTCCAGCTCAGAAGCTAGGGCCATACTACTCATTATTGGTGCATTCTGATGCCCATTTCCTAGCATTGAACCTATGCTCTTAGCACTTCCACTACCCTGAAAACAGGAGCAGTTCCATATTCTCGTCTCCCTGGACAGTTATGAGCCCGTCTCTGCTAGCCATATCCCAGCAGATTACATAGCAGAGCCCATGTCTTCAACATGAACCAGTCAAATGGATGGAGCTAGAGCTGCTGCCTTTGCACTTTTCTCGGGGCAGTTTTGACAGGCAGAGGAAGCCCAGGAAACTGGGGCTTTGTAACTATTACATGCTTTCCCCAAAGGTCTACCTGTGCCATACTAGAGAACTACCTTAGATCCTAGCAAGATGGCGTTGGCTAGATGGTTGGTTGTTGGGTTGTTTGGTTGGTTTGTGGGACAGCATTATGAAACAAGTAAAATGCCAGCAGGAAAGGCCTAAGTGTGAGGAACTGGTGTTGGTGGGAAGAAAGAGAGGAGAGTCTACAGAGCTGTAGAACATTAGTTATAAGTCAGGAGAATATGGAAAAGGAAGTTCAAATGAGGGGACTAACATACTAAAGGGAAATGGAGAAAAGGCTCGCAAGTTCTGCTTGAAGTACAACTTTCCTTCAGTCCTGATGGGGAAATCTATCAGAGCAGCAGGACCACCAGGATCATCACATCTCCCTAATGTTCCGAGTATTTTCCTCACCCCCAGATGGTCTGGGGATTCCCTAAGCAGACACATGTCAAGCTGCAGCTTCCAACACCTGGCCTTAGTGTGAGCAATGGGGGCCCTTTCACAACACGCTGAGAAGGTTTGTTTTGTTTTGTTTTTAATTTCTCATGAAGACATCGTGCCCCAAATTGCTTGGGATGCTGGGATCTGCCACTGGACATTCCCTTGGCATGGATTTTGGCAGGAAAGGCCCAGACTGGGCAATAATCCAGGGCAGACAGTGCTGGCTGGAGTCCCAGTTCCCTGACCTGGCCCACTGCCCTCCTTGGCTATCAGACAACATTCGCAGAGCCTGCAGACATCTGTGTGCCCATAGGAACGGCTAGGGGGCTGCAGGATCTAGAGACACAAAAGGGTCCCCTTTGTCTCCCTCTGTCCTCACTAATGGCCTGAGTCCCTTCCCAGGGCAGCAGCTGGGTGTTTGGGAGGGAGTGGGGGCAAGATTTGGCCTCTGACCAGAAGAACACAAGGCTGCCCTTAAAGAGGTGGCCCAGCTGTTGGGAATGAACACACAGGTGCACATGAGTGGCACCAACCCTCACCCATATTCCTCCTCCCCTGATGGAGGTGAGGGCTATCGGCCAGACTAAGGTATCCCTGCCCACGTTATAGAGTGTGTGCTATTTGTCCTGAATCCATGTCATGTGTAGGATCTAACAGGCACAGCCTTCCCACCACTTGCAAGGAATCTTCATTTCAATGTATCGTAGCTTACAAGGGACATTCACCTGTTGGCATCGTACTTTCACATGCTCACCCATGTGGACTCTTCTCCTAAAGTAGCTCCAGATGTGTCTCCTTACATTGATTTCATGTGATCTCTGCTTGCCCTTTCCCTTTCAGTCACATCATTCTACTCACCTCGGCTCATCTCTCCATTGTCTGCACCCTACCTACCACCTGTTCCCTGGTACACATGCACATTCTGATATCAGGCCAAGACCTGGGATTCTGTATCAACCATTCTGGGAATAAAGTCTCTTTCCAGTGTCTTACAGTGACAGAAACAGCCTTCAGTAGTATATGAGCAAGTGCCTGACTCTGTAATTGACAGGACAGCTTGTGTTAATGTTGACAGAACAGTAAACTAACAGAATAATTCTCCCCTCACAGTGACAGAAAAGGCTGGTCAAGCAGTGATCCAGTGTTTTGCCATCTCTACTTTAAATTACACTGTTTTTTTTTCAAGGTGAAGCCAATAGAAATGTGACCTAAAGTTTGATGCTGGGCCCTACAGCTATTTGTTGTTGGTATATGGTAGGAGCTTCCTCCAGCATATACATGTACTGTTAGATTCACCAAAACAGGCTTGCAGCAATATAACACTAATCAGAAAACTCAGTGATCTGGATGATTTTCCTTAAGGCAGATCCAAACACAATGCCATCCATCCTCAGGCTCAGAACCCCAGGTACAGATCACTGTTGAAGAAAGCGTAGCAGGACATATTTCCAAACCATGAAAGAGCACTAAGTTGTGAAAGAAGCTGCAGTCACAGGTCCCATATTAAGCAAGGACCACAGCCCCTTGATTGGGGAAAAAAAAAAAGGTCCCAGACAGCCAAAATGAGATCCTGGCTGCCTGAATTCAACCATATAGATACAGACTACTCAGAGTCAAGCTGCATATAGTTTGTTGCCTTTGTATCTCAAAATTTCTTTGCCTGAAATTCAGTGTCCAACCACCAAAGGCCTATAGGCATTCATGCTCATACCTACCATTATACCTGCTTTGCTCTATCAGGTAGGGAGTCTGACCCTTGAAGGATATTTCTCAAGGTGAGTTCCCATGAGGTTTTGCTATTAGGAGGTACTCGCTACAGACAGGAGAGAAGAAAGAGGGGAGACATTAAGGAATTTCTTACTTGTGTCTCTCTGTCACCTAGGTGGTCCCATTTTGTCCAGGACTTTTCTGGCCCATGGCTCAGGGAATCTGTCTCCTCTTCAGATATCTCCTTTTGTGTAGGCTTTCTTTTGTGGCTTTAGTTCATGCCCTGTTCCAGAGGTTGGTGCCTTGGTACCAACTGCTACTGAGTGATCCCAGCCCCTGGGCTCTGTGATTTTGTCCTTTTCCTTTGTTCTTCAAGTCTTCTGGTGGGAGCAGCTTTCTGTTGCCTCAGAGTCCAAGCTGACTCTTTATCCTCTGTGGTCACTCAGGTCTTTCTTCACCTATGCCACCACTTCAAGGTGTTCAGTCCTCAGATGTTTACTCCTGAAGGTAGTTTCTGGTTTATTGCTTCGATTCTGACCAGCGCAGTAAGGATGATAATGCTTACTTTATAGTGTTATCATGAGGATTAAATGAGTTAAATAAACCGCTCACAGTCAATGGTTGGCACATGGTAATTGCTTGTTAAATGTGAGTTGTTGTTATTATTAGTGTAGTGCGAAATAACATTTACTGCACACTTGCCATGTGCCAGGCTAATCACTTTATAGCCACAGTTGTATTTAGGCTTTTATTATCCTTTTACCTGGGTGAACAGGTCTTGAGCTAATTGCTTTGGAAACCTGTTTGCATCTCACACCTAGAAACTCTTAGCATCTTCTGAAACACTTCCCACAGAACCTAAATTTATTTGTTTTAGCTTTCCAGGTTTCAGGACATAAAAAAAAAAAAACAAGCAAACAAACAAAATGAAACAAACCAAACCAAACTAAGACAGTAATTTGCATATGATGGAGAATATGATTTAGTGGGGAAGACAGGCCTATCAGCCAGCTGATCAATTCCAGTAGTTGGCAGTGGCTCCTGTAGAGTCCTGCAGAGATGCAGAGTAGAAGGACAGAGGGAAGGGATGGGGGCTATGGCAGAGGAGAATATCTGAGTGTTGCACAGCTATTTCCTTGGAATTGAAATGTTCCATCCTAGAATGAGGCTCATTACTACTCAGGAAGTAAACAAAAATCTACAAGGCTCAAGAAGTACTCGAAATTACAAGTCTCAGGAAACTCTTGAACTGTACATGAAATGTAGGCCCCTCCTCAGTTCTATGCTAATGGTAAGGATGGCTGAGGTAGGAGGTTTTCCAGCCCACTGAGCTGCCCCCTAGGACGCAGTTTTATGAGTCAGCACCTATACTGGGTGGGCTTTTTGGTTGTGCAGTGATCTCTGACTCACCCATGCTCCTGTAAGTGACCCCAATAAACACTTTGGTTCATTAAACTAGATTTGAGGCAAATAGTTTCTTTGGCCTGTGGTTAGCACATATCTTCATTTATGTCTCTCTAGGAAACATCACACAACATTGGATTTAGATCTAAGCTCTGCATCAATTTGTATTTTGTATCTCCCACTTTCTATCAAAAGGTAGGGAAGACATTTTTGACTTTTCTCTACTTCAGTTTTCTCACATGGTAATGAGGCATTTTAAGAATGGGTACCAATCTCCTGGGTATTAGTTGGAGGATAAGTGACAACATTTCTTAGGTGCTTTTAAGAATGACTGGCAGATATTAAGCACGTATTTATTAAATTAGCACCAAGTAAAATACATTTAATTATAAGGAAGAATCAATTGTCACTTAGTTGTACCTATAAGTGTTAGGAAACTCTTTGCTAGGACATTGCAACATGTTCTGGTTTGAATGTAAACTGTTCTCCATGGGGTCATGTGTTGAATGTTTTCTCCCCAGTTGATGGTGATGGCTTGGGAGCTAGTAGAAACTTTAGCAGGTAAAAAACAGCTAGAAGAAGTAGGACATTGGAAGGTTATATCTGGCCCCTGACCCCTTCCCCCTGTCTTTGCTCCATAAATAGGAAGAACCCTTGCCACATGTTACCCCTTCCACGATGTTCTGCCTCACCATGACCCAGAATCAGCAGAGCCAAAGCTTATGGAGTTGAACTTCTGAATAATAAACCAAATGCTTAATTACTCTCCTAAGTGACTTATGTCAGGCATTTTGTCACAAACATGAAAAGTCTAAAGCAGAAAGGAAAGATCCTTAAGAAACAGGGCTTTTGTTTATTTTTTCATTTAAATAAGGAAGTATCCAAAGAGGACAGGGACTCCACAAGAAGACCAACAAGAGTCAACTAACCTGGATCCTTAAGGGCTTTCAGAGACTCAACGACTAACTAAAGAGTGAACACAGGCTGGACCTAGGCCCCCTCACACATATGTAACAGATGTGCAATTTGGTCTTCATGTGAGTCTGCTAACAACTGGAATGGAGGCTGTCCCTAAAGCATTTTCCTATCTGTAGATTCTGAGCCCCTAAGTGGGCTACCTTGTCTGGTCTCAGTGGGAAAGGATGTGCTTAGTACATAAGTGACTTAATGTGCCCAGGGTGGGGAGTGGGTTGGGTCGGGTTGGGTTGGGAGGGGTAGTGTTTGCAGGGGGAGTGAGGAGGGAGGAATGGAGGGAAGATCTGCATGAGGGAGTACTGGGAGGAGAGAGGGGGGCTAATATGGGCATGTAAAGTGATTAAATAAATACTTTTTTTAATCAAAAAAGGAGGTTTTGTGAATCATAGGAAAGGCACTTGCAAAGTCACCAAGCCGTGAAACAGCTTGGGATGTCTAGACAGTAGCAAAGAGGGAGAAGCTTCAGTTTACACAGCAAGTGACAAGGCTCAGAGGTCCAGGAAAGACCTGGACAAATGCAAGCCAACAGCAGTGATCCAGGGATAGGGCTTTTCCAGCTTGGCTATATTTGACAATGCTTTCAATCTCATTGGAAGGCATTTAGATTTCATTCTGAAAAGAGATAGCCAAGAAAAGACTTTAAGTTGGAGGGGATGTAGGTGTAACAGACATGTAGAAGAGAATCTCTTGTCCAAAAGATCAACTTGGGAACATTTGATGCTTCAGACATCAAACTGATGAGGTACAGTGAGCTCTGAGCACAAGTATCCAGTAAAAAGTGAGTGCCCCAAGAGAGACAACTAATTGGTCTTTTATGTATTCCCACACCCTTCGTTTTCCCGTAGTGTTACTGCAGTTTAAAGCTACTTAGGCTTGTAAAGGAAAACCTAACCTCAAGGGAACACAAAATAGCAACAACAATACAAGTGACTAGCAATTAAGTTAACTGGAAAGGCAATTTTTGGATAACATAAATTCATCATTTGAAGAACTGGGAGAATTAAAGCATAAAATTAATAATAATAGAAAGGAATATCATATAGTGATTTAGAGAAGAGTCACTGAGCTCAGACAAGCCCTGGATCTACCAAGTTCTGGCTTGGTAATGCCTTTGAACAAGATAAACTTGCTTAGTTTTCCCCACTATAAAATAGTGATAGCAGAACCCACCCCAGAGAGTGGCTGTGAGAATCCAACTGGATTCAGTCCCTTAACTAAATGTTAACACTTCATAAAAGATCGACAAAGTGTACCTACCCTACTCAGAATTATGGTAGAAGACATCTAAAAAGTTTTCTCAATGTGATGACAATGGCTGAAGCATGATCGAGAATAGTATGTTAGGAACTACTCCCTCCATCCCTCCCCGGGTGAGAAAAGATATCAAGGGGTTTGAGTATAGTAAACGAAATGGAGGAATGGGAGTGGTTACAAGCAAGCTTCTTAGCCCCTTGGCTCCTTAGCTTTCTTGTCAGTACAAGAAGTCCCTATCCTCAAATCACAAACGTTGTAGTAAATTATTGAAATGGCATCCTGCTTCTAAAGTGCTTAGCCTCTGGAACTTGGTGAGCGTTGTTACCATTGATCTTGCTGCTATTATTATCATCATCACTACCACCACCACCATCATCATTATTATTCCAGAGCTTTTGCAACCCTTCGTGGCCCCTGCGGGTTGCAGTGGTCAGAACCCCTGGGTGCATCATCCAAACAGGTTCTTAGGCTTCTAAATTTGATGTCAAGTGAACTTCTGGGCCATTTAAAACACAAAGGCGAGGCAAGGGGGCCCCTGAAGTGCCCCGGATTTTCAAAGGGAATGGCCGATGCCTGCAAGAAGTCCTGATGCCCAGAGCATCTGAAGTGACACCGTGGGGAAGCTAGCACCACCCCATCCCACCTCTGGCCAGCAGGTCACCAAGACGTCACCTGGCCCACTGGTGCGCCCTGCAGGGGCACGGGTCCGCCCGAAGTCTACCCAGCCTGGCCCTGGAGGTGATCCCAGGTATCTGAGCCTGTTTTCAAGTGCTGGCTGTGAAGCTTGAAAAGGGCTGGCCGCTGGGCCGGGCGTTTTGTGTTTGCCAAACAAAGCATGAAGGGAGAGTGAGCAAAGGGGGCGGGCCAGTGTTGCACAAAGGCGGGGGCGGGGGGGGGGGCGACTTGGGCTGGGGAAATACAGTTCAGTGGGCCTGAATTGATATGCTCAGCCCCTAAAGCCCCGGGCTGGGCGATCACAGGGCATGAAGGCCCGGCAAAGAGCACTCAACTGCATTGATCCAATCCCGAGTGAACATGCAAGAGAACGGAGGGGAGGAGGGCAAGGACCCGAGGGGGCCACTGGGAGGAGGGGTGTCTGCAGGGGCCGCCCGCCCTAGATTAAGCACTTTCTTAGAAATGAAGGAATCTCTACCCTGAGTGAGAGCCCTCCAGATGGACAGTGCCCTCGAAGTCCAAAAGGGTCAATGTAGGAATTTGTCCCCCATTTCTGTGGAGAGCGAGCCAACTGCAGGTCAAGAGGTGACAAAGATGTTCTCTCTTCCTCTAGTCACTAGGTCTAGTGGGAAAGATATCAGGGCTGAGTCTTCTCTAATGCTGGCCCTGTCTTCTGCCCCCACCCTCATCTTCACAGCCAGTGGCTCTGGGGATGCAAAGATGAGTGAGTACATTGCTCCTCATATATCCAGCACCTCCATGGTGCCTACTGTTGTTTAGTAGATGAATAGAGGGTCAAGTTGGATGGATGCTATGAAGAACCAACCCATGTATGGTTTAAACAGATAGGTTTTTGTCTCCTTAGTTCTCATCTAACAAATATTCTTGCTGAAGGTACATGGCCTCATTTCAGCTTGATTATGGATCTTTATTTTCATTTTTTGTACTCTTGTGTTCCTACATTCATTGAACATAGTCACAGATTACTTATGTTATCAGGAAAAAATGTTGACATTGTGCAAAATAGAAATAAAGCAGATGGAAAGGCACATCAGAGAGCATGGCAGCGTAATAAACACGGCGTTTCACATATTACCAGAAGCCAACTATTTTCATTTGTCCCACTCACAGCCATTACAGCCACCCATATTTGCCACAGGACCTGGCACAGAGTACTGAATCAATAAATGGCTGGATTTTCTCTGGTATGGTGGCAGGCTGCTGAAAGCCTGCACCATTTAACAAACGAAGTAGCTGTGTTCAGAAAAGCTAGCTGTGTTGTGGAGTTGGCCAAATGCAAATCCAGGGTTCCTTCCCCCAAAGAATTCTATTTCATTTGTTCATTTCTGGATGAGGAGGCCCCAGATTTCCTTGCTGAAGACAAGGCTTTGTTTGTTTTTTTTTTTTTGTTTTGTTTTTGTTTTTTGTTTTTGTTTTGTTTTGTTTTTTTCGTAATGAAACACTCAGCATCATTAAGTGTCATTGAAAAGGAATCTTTTAGTTGCATTAGAAACATGGTTTGTGACCACTGAGAGGCCCTGGGAAATGAAGCTCTCCTAGCAGGAGGAGGCAAACTGCTAGTGTAACAGCTTTCTGGGGACCAAGTTTCTGCATTCTCTTAGGGCAGACTTTAGCATTATTGCCAAAGAAAAGCCTAGGCCATATCTCGAGGCTGCTGAGACTGGTGTGTATAAACTGTTCAGACGGCAACAAAGCTCTCTTTACCCCAAGACTGTCCCATCCATAATGGGCTGCTGTCCTTGACTTGTAAGTCAGAACAGATAAAAAATACTTTAAACTCTGCCTTGCTTTGACTTTTGACTGGGGGAATCAGACCAAGTAATTGAACAAGGGCATACATTTTGATGTTGTCACTATTGTTTAAACAATTTCTCTGAAACACTTGAGACAGTTTTGCACCATAATTTATTGCAAATCTTTTAAGAAAAAAAATTTTTTATTGCTGTCAGTTTTCTTGCTTGAAAGTATTCTATGCCAGTATTATATTTTCAACCAAAACAGTCATCATAGTAATGAATATCAACCTTTTATTTTTAAATTTTGTTCTTACATGTGGGTTTGTGAAATACTTAAACCCCACATGCAACATTTTCTCCCAAAAGGCACCGTGCAAATCCATACTGATTTGGTCCATCTGTTTCGATGAAAAATTTCTTGGCTGGGTAGGAGAGAGGACGTGGATATTCCCTTGCAATATTTTCCTTCATTTCAAAACCCATGAATGAGAGCTCAGGATGGCATGGGATAATTTACATACTAATTGGGTAGCACAGTAGACTTGAGAGACAGTGAGGCTTCGGAAGCTTACAGGGCTTCCCAGCAGTGGGATCCTGACTCCGCTATTGTCCTCCCTAGGCCTCCGTTCACTCATCAGTCAAACTCTGAGGGCTATTAAAAGGATAAAATGAGATATGTCTACAAAGAGCTTGCCACAGTAAATGCTCAAGAAATTGCCCATTCCTTTTCCTGCTCACAATGGCCTTCAACTTTGTCTTTTACATAGAGGTCAGTTTCCTTGCCTATAAAATGGGGATAATGACACACACAATAGCAGTAGTATACTGTAGAACATTGGTAAGGAGCACGATCTTTGGACAAAGACTGCTTGGGTTCAAATCTCAGCCATACTACCAACTCCTTATTGCCCTCTTGTGTAAAGAGGGCGGTTGTCAGGGCTGGTAAGGTAGTTGGCAATACTCACTGAATGAGTGTGCTCAGGAGAGATTTTTAAGTAAGATAACTATTACAATATACAGTATAATATAATATACAATATAACTATCTGTTTCATATCTAATGATGAAGTCCTTGATATTTAAAATATGTCTTTGGTTTGTTACTTATGTTCATAATGGAAGGAAAGGTTTGCTTTCTCTTAGAGAGATTACTGAAAATTAAGTTGTAGTTCTTCCCATCCAAATTTATGAATATCACATAAGAACTTAAACTGGGGCTGGAGAGATGGCTCAGTGGTTAAGAGCACTGAGTGCTCTTCCAGACATCCTGAGTTCAATTCCCTGGAAGCTCACAACCATCTGTAATGGGATTTGATATATAGACATAGATATAGATATAGATGATATATATATATATATATATATATATATATATATATATATATGAATGATAGATAGATAAATATGTCTTTCAAAAATGAGGCAGATAAACTCTCATGCAATAGCCAAATTTATTTTTTTTAAAATAATTTAAATCCTGACTGTCGCTGAGTGGTAGTGTTACACACCTTTAATCCCAGTACTCAGGAGGTAGAGGCAAGAATAACTCCGTGAGTTTGAGGACAATCTTGTCTACAGAGCAAATTTCAGGATAGCTAGGACTACACAGAGAAACCCTGTCTGGCAAAACCAAGTAAATAAATAAATGCTGACTGTCACAATAAATGCCCATAATTATCGTTATGTCAGAGAGGTCATGTGTGTTCTATAAAGTAACAAATGTGATAACCATGGCTCACATCAGGCACTTAACATATAGGAGCTTTTACAGTTACTTGTACCCATGAACAACTATTCATGAATGAAAGGAGCCATAGACAGTATGTTAAAGCAGCTAGGGCATGGCTTAGCTTTAATAAAACTTAAAAAAAAATTAGCAGCTCTGGACCAATCTTGGCCTATGGGCCATAGTTTGTCAGGCCTTGCATTAGAACATTGTTTCTTGAGGAATATCGTATTCGTCTTTTTGTTTGTTTGCTTGTTTTGAGACAAGATCTCCCTATGAAGCCCTGGCTGTTCTGGAGCTCACTATGTAGACCAGAGTGGCCTTGAGCCCATAGACATCCACCTGCCTCTACCTCCTAAATACTGAGATTAAATTCTTGCACCACTAATCCTAGCCAGAGGAATGTCATAGTCTTCTTAAAACAGTGCAGCCTATCATAACTTCTGAAGTATTTGGCACACTTCTCCAAATGACAGAAAATAAACTTAAACTGATTGTCCTAAAATTCTTGCTATGTTTCTGACTGTCCTCTGTATGAAGACACATAGAAATAGAAATCCAATGATGATGATGATACCCTAAGAACCAGCAGTCCTTTAATGTGTAATAAAAGCATGTGGTACGGAAACCATTAGTGACAGTATGCACTTGATTACTGTTTATGGATTGATTCTTCTCCATCGTCCTGATGCGTCTTCAAGGAAGAAGAGAGATAGGCTTGTATCAAATGGAAATCTTAGTATTTCTAAAGGACCAATAATTCTCTAGCCTTTCTAGAAGTGGTGGAAAAAGGAAAACAGTGACGAGATGGTTTGGGATTCATGAGGATGCAAATGGAAAGACATTAAGATGGTTGTTTTCTAGATAAAAACGCCTTAGAGTAATGATTACTGAGCAAGGAGCTATTAGTGAGTGTGGAAGAAAAGCTAACCAGCAACTTTTTTGCTTCTTCTGAAAAAAAAAAAAGTTGAAGTTATGTATCTATGGCAAAGTAAGAGAAATGGCAGTTTAGAATTGATAAGGCCAAGTACTCTAGCTAGCTGAGGAAGCTAGGGATCTGGAAATAATATTTTTTGATGTTCTCCCCTGCCCCCATGTCTTCTTGTTTTCCTTTCTTGATTAGTACCTATCTTCAGCTGGACAAAGGAAAAATGTTTTGTTTTGTTTTTCTGTACCAAAGTCACAGGAATGTGTGGCCAGACCTAAAATCGAATTAGATCCTAACGAAGCAGATCATATATGTAGTAGTTAGCTTTGCTGTCAACTTGACAGAACCCAGAAGCACCTGGGAAGGGGGTCTTGTGAGGGATTGCCTAGATCAGGTTGACCTATCCCAGGCATGTCTGTGAGGAGATTGTTTTCATTATCTTAATTGATGTGGGAAGACCCAGCCCACTGTGGGTGGCAAAATTCCTTAGGCCAACTAGTGTTCTGAATTGCATTTAAGAGTGAAGAAAGCCAGCTAAGCATAAGCAAGCAAATATACAGATATTTGCTCCTCTATGCTCTTGACTGTTGATTTAATGTGACAAGTTGTTTGAAGTTCCTAATCTTGGTTTCCCTACAATGTTGGACCATGACCTGGAATTGTACAATGAAATAAAATAAACTTCTTTTTCCCATAAGGATTTTTGTCCAGATGTTTTGTCACAGTGACAGAAATGAAACTTGAATAGCCAGGATATAACTTTACTGAGATCACATTCATAGAGGAAAAGACTATCTCAAGATACCAATCCAGATCCTAGCATTGAAATGTGTCTTTACGTATAGAGGTTATCACCACTAGGCATGCCTCCTTTGCTTGCTGGAATGATTTTACCATATCTGTCAGGACAGCAGGGCACAGCCATAATCTTGGCAGGCCAATCTACAATTGTGGAGAAAAGAAACAACTTCTCTTTGTAAATAACATTATCTGAGGGCTGGAGACATATCTGAGTCAATAGAATGCTTCCCTAGTGTGCATGAATACATAGATCTTGTGTTCATCACCCAGCACCTCATAAACTGAGTGTGGTATTGCATGCCTATAGTCACTGTGCCAGAAGATCAGAAGCTGAATGCTCTCCTCTGCTATACAGAAAGTTAGAGGTTAGTCTAAGCTTCGTGAGACCGGGCCTCAAAAGAAAAAAATAAGCTTATATGCAGTCTTTAGTTTTATAGATGGTAGATCCCATCTGTTTTGTTGTTTGAAACTGTGGGTCTACCTCTCCACCATATGGCTGGAACCACACAAGGAAATGAACTAGTGAGTCCATCTCAGCCAAACATGCACCATTTAGGCTTTGGTCTTGAGCTGTTTAATGCTCTGTGCTCATTTGTAGTTCTCCTGGATTTCAGTCCCATTTTTTTCCATTGTCACTTTCATCTTTGTCCATATACCTTATTATCCCAGATTAAAAAATATGTATTCTCCCCTCTTTTACTACTATCTAAACTCCTTTATCTTTGAAAATATGGCTTAAAGACTCTTCCATAGTAGGGGTGGAGAGAGAGGAAGAGAGAGAGACAGAGACAGAGAAAGACAGAGAGACACACAGAGAGAAAGTGAGACAGAGGAAAGGCAAATAGAATCCAAAATCAATAAACCAGAGAAGAGATAAAAATATGGAAGAGCTACTAAAAGCTGGGTTGAGCAGTTAGGGAGTGGAAGCACAGTGAGATGGGAATAAGTATTATCCTGCTGAGAAAGTAAGTGGGAGTAAAAGGCTAGTTCGATGTCTGCAATAGGTACATTACTTGTGGAGCATAGTACATGATGTACTTAGGGGGTCCAATAGCAAACAACCATTTCAGTCAGCATAGACTTACCTTGTAACTCTCCAGAAGTTTTATGAATTTGTATAACATGCTCATTCTGCATGTCTTACATGGGTTACCAAGTACAAAGAGGCCATCTGCCATCCATGAAATGCTCTGGACTAGAATTCTCTCTCATACACATTTGCTCATGACCCATTGGTCCAAAGTAATCATATGCTTCTGCCATCAACACTTAACATGAGCACTAATGGAGCGACAGGCAGAATTCAGATAGTGCTCATGACTGTTTCAGGGCCTTGACTTTAACTTAACCCCTCCATGCATGGTTTTATTCCAGCTATAAACTTGCACCATAGACAGCTAAATTTCCAATGCATCAGCCCACCTACTGATAACATATAACATTACCTTATAGAACAAGAAACTCTGAGATTTTTAAAAAAAAACATTTATTCATTTATTATGTATACAATGTTTTGCCTGTATGTATGCCTGAATACCAGAAAAGGGCATTTATCTCATTATAGATGGCTATGAGCCACCATGTGGTTGCTGGGAATTGAACTCAGAACCTCTGGAAGAACAACAGCCAGTGCTCCCAACCACTGAACCGTCTCTCCAGCCCCTGAAACTCTGAGTTTTAAGCAGTCATCTTACAAATAAATTTTAGCAATCAGTAAGGTGGGAATGACATTAGTAACCTTAAGCCTAAGATAATTATGGAACAAAATTATGCCACAAGAACGGAGATGTGACAATATATACTAACCATCTCTTCCCACGATCCTCAGTGAGTGGCATGACTGATATACTCAGATATGTAGGTTAGAAGCTAGATATCTCTTATGTCATCTCTGCCGCTGATCTCTTCTATACTCACTATACTCTAACTCAAATGGACTTATGGGGTGGGTTGTCACTAATACAACCATACACCGGGCATGATGTTATCCCTAGGGCTTTTAATTTGCTGTTCTTTTATCCTAGCATGCATTTCCAGTGTACCCACCTTAATTTAGCTATTTCCTACCGAAAGAACATAGATAATCCACTTTGTCCACATGGTCAAGAGACCACAAGGCCACCATTATTGTTTCTTAATACAGAGCCAGTTACCAAAATATAAGTTCTGTAAGAGCAAGTGTACTGGCTGGTTTTGTGTGTCAAGTTGACACAGCTGGAGTTATCACAGAGAAAGGAGCTTCAGTTGGGGAAATGCCTCCATGAGATCCAGCTGTGGGGCACTTTCTCAATTAGTGATCAAGGAGGGCCCCTTGTGGGTGGGACCATCTCTGGACTGGTAGGCTTGGGTTCTATAAGAAAGCAAGCTGAACAAGCCAGGGGAAGCAAGCCAGTAAGTAACATCCCTTCATGGCCTCTGCATCAGCTCCTGCTTCCTGACCTGTTTGAGTTCCAGTCCTGATTTCCTTTGATGATGAACAGCAGTGTGGAAGTGTAAGCCGAATAAACCCTTTCCTCCCCAACTTGCTTCTTGGTCATGACGTTTGCGCAGGAATAGAAACCTTGACTAAGACAGGAAGGATCATTGTGTATTTCTTAGAACACAGTCCTAACTCAATAAACATGTGTTGTCTAAATGAATGGCTATAACAAGTCATAAATGAAGGTAGTATAGTATAACTTTTGTTTCTCCACTCCAAGAGTCTTAGATGGTATTGTCTTTTATGGTTTCCTTCTCTGCTGGGTGTGGTGATGTGAGTCTCGAAGTGTTTTCATAGCTTCTTTCCATGTTTTTGCCTCCTTATTTGGGTAATGTTGGGGTCAGGGCAGGTTCAGCGGTTCCTTTTTACTATGTCTATTAGACCCACATGACCCCAGGTGCCCATGTTCTGCATGTAACATATTAACAACTTTTTCTACTATATCTTTTATGAAATTTCCTTTTGATATAATCATTCTGGAAGCCATGCACAAGCTCCAGGAATAAAAACTTAACAGTAGATTGAGTTCAGGGACTGTCACTTCTTTTATCCCACCGGGCCCCACTGACCAGATTGTAAGCTATATAAAAAGGGGGTTGTATTTTTTACCTCCTAGATCTAGGATGGAACCCAGAGATTCATATATGGTAGGCAAGTACTCTACCATTAAGCCACAGCCTGAGTCTAGTTGTGTCTAATTTCATTTACCACTCTATTCCTACCATCCAATAATGAGTCTGACACAGTATCAATGGGTGTTCAGTGGCTGCTTGTTGAAGAATGAGTACAGAGATGGGGTGCCTAACTACTGGTTTCTAAGATGTAACAAGACAGAAGATAAATATTTAATTGAAACATGGGTTATTGGGCATCAACCTCATTGTTCTAACAGATCAAACTCTACTGGATTTTACCAAGCAAGACAAACTGAGTTCACTTTGGTGATTCATAATGGCCACACAAAATCTAACTGGGATCTTAGAAAACAAGAAGTCCAAGCCAGACATGATGGCTCATACCTGTAATCTGATCACTTAAAGCAGGAAACTTTAAGTTTAAGGTCAGCCTGGGAAGCCCCTTATAGAAAGTACATTCCAGGCCATCCTGTCTCAAACATCTATCCCTAATACACACACACACACACACACACACACACACACACACACACACACACTGGAATATATAATATAGTAAGCTCCAGGCAATCCTGTCTCAGGCATCTATCCCTAATACACACACACACACACACACACACACACACACACATCCATAGGCCTTTAACATACTAAAAGAGGCACAGTTCTTCCTACAATGATGATGGCAATAGTAATAGCATCAGCTGCCACTTACAGTGTGCTTTTTAAATACCAAGCACCTTGCTAAGAAGAGCTGTATATGCAATAACCTATTTAATCTCAGCATGATCCCCTTTCTCCCTAGGGCCTCAGTTTCTCCCGCAAGTAAATGGAACCTGATCTAGTAGAAGGTCAGGAAGCTGAGGAAGCAGCAGTCCAGAGCTGCAGCTGGAAGGCTCTCTGAACCCCAGGAAATGCTGACTAACTCCTTTGTCTGGCTTCTAGCACTGAAGGTACGGCATTAAAAATACATCTGCAATCTATTCAGCGCTGCCAAAAGCAAATATGTCCATTTTCCACTTACCACAGTGGAGTTGCTTGAAATATAATTCCTGTGAGAAATTATACTCTGACAGGAAAATATTAATGGGATAAAATCAGACACCACCAGTCAGGCTGCTTTTACCTCCCGGGGAAAGTGGATGATACCTTGAGGCTGATAGGCCTGAAGGGCAGGTGCTGGGTAGATGGTGACCCAGGCTTCCCCTCCTACCTCAGGCTCTTTCCAGAGAAGAAACTTCCCACTTGATTCTGCCTGTGTTTGCCCACTCGAGCTTCAGAGGCGTTTACTGTATTGCGAGTGCTGTTGTGTGATACACAAATGGAGCCCTCTTGTCTCCCACTTAGAGCATCTGATGATTTAGTTTTTGAGACACCATGCATGCTTCAGTACTTCTCATTTGATGAATGTTCCCTTTGATTTGCCTCCCTGCCAAAGCTCTTTTTCCTGATCCATATAGGAACCAAGACAAGGTATACAATTTGGCAGCTAGGAAATTGGGATTTAATAGGTTCCCTTCACAATCCAACATGTCTACAGATGAATGGCTTGTGGGATTAGGCTCCCCAGCTTCATTTGGAACTGGGTGCAGCTGACCTGAATAATGAAATAGGGGGGGCCCAAAGTTATAAATCCTCTCCGAACATTGCTTCATTAGAATCCCCTTACAAAAAAAGAAATGGGACTCATCTCATCAGCTCGATTTTATGGCATCTGATTAGACCACTATTTTCTCAGCAGGTCCCTTTTCTTTAAACTGTTGACTATGGATGGCCTGCTGAATAGAATGAACTTTGGACCACTAAATTGCAGCATTATGGTTATTTAGTGTAATTTATGAAAAACGAGAGAAGCCATGATCACTTACTTCTTGTTGCTAATGATATCTCCATTTATCTGAACAGGTATGGGTTTGGAATACCCTTCCCACTCCCAATACTCATCCTGGAAGACTGCCCAAGTATAGACTCCCTAAACAATGTTTTGAAGCACAAATTCCACAAACTAAGAATCGGTGACACCTGCACACGTCCTTATGGAGATTCACCACCAGCAGGCTTTCAGGAAAACTATGCATTTTAGCTACGCTTAGCTAATAAGTCCCTCCATTTGGCTTGGACTTATAATTCAATGGATTTGGTGACCACCTAAATGCACATCCAGTGTAACACACTCCATGAATGCACCACTGTCTCACTACTTACAGAGTGGGATGTGTTGAAATTATGTTGCATTTATCTTAAGCACTGTGGTGATTAAAGCAGTAAAACATACCCCCCATTCAGGATTAATGGGGAATCCAGTCAGAACTCCATTGCAAAAGTCAAAGACATCCTAAAACCAATTGGTATCTGGATCCAAAACCTTTCAGAATACTGAGGCTGCAGAATGGAGAGGCTGCAGACCTCTTGTGGCTAAAGAGGGTTCTCTCAAGCATCCAGTAACTAAGAGGTAACACAGTGAGTGGTAAGGACAAGTGGCTTGAAGTGAGCCTGAGGTAAGCATGCATACTCATTGTATCAGCTGATGGCCTTCTGAACTAGGTAAGTCTTTAGCTCTTTGGGGGCCTTGATCACCTTATTTGGAAAATAGGGTTTCATTGAGCCACATCAAAGATTAAAGTACAAAGCTCATGTAAACTGCCTCACTCACAGAGAACATTCAACAACTGTTAGTGTACAGTTTTTGTTTTCTGAGACAGGGGCTCATGGAACCCAGGCTGGTCTCCAACCTGCTCTATAGATGACTCCTGATCCTTGTGCCTCCACCTCCCAAGTTCTGGTATAACAGGTTATACCACTGTAGGTGGATGCTTAGTGAGTGCACTTTTGTTCTTGGGAAGCAAAGCCCACCTTTAGGATCAGCCTATGGATCATGACACCCTTGGGGGTCAGATATCCCATATTTATGTTACAGTTCATAGTAGTATCAAAAGTACACTTAGGAGAGCACGTGTGTTAGGCTTTGCATCTAAAAGGCAAAGAATGACATCATGCCTTCTCACTGCTTCTAATGGGATGTTTGTATGATACTGGAACCTGTACTCACATATCATGTAAATAGTATGAAACTTTCTATTTTTCAAAGTTGTTTTTTTTAACATTGGGGGATCTTCTATTGTTAACATGATAAAAAAAAATAAAAGAGCTGAAAAAAAAAACAAAACAAAAAACCCAAACAAACAAAAAAGAAAATAATGTTATAGTTAGGGGTCACCACAACCTAAGGAACTATATTAAAAGGTCCCAGCATTAGGAAGGTTGAGAACCACTGGTCTAGAGTCCCTGGTCATCATAGAAATTCTCATGAAAATTTCCAAGCAAAACTAGTTTCACTCAACTTTCATTCTAGAAACTGATAGAAGATTTAGAACTTCTACCCAGAATGTCCAGCTGTAGGTGACAATGTCTGTCATAAACTTAAAGCACTGTGAGATTATTTTCCCCAGTAAGTTGACAGTGTCTTCAGCAAGAACTTTGTAGACAATAGCATTGTATTATAATGTCAGAAGTCTGATGGATGATGGATGATGAATGATCGGTGGTGGAAGGCAGGACTGGTATCTAGCAACTTTTGATATCCCTGAGTTGAACTTCTTCTCTGAACACGGGTAGGAGCAAAGCTTTTTTAGTAATTGCACTTGGATATCAGCACATTTTGTTTTTGTTTTTGTCTTTGTTTTTTTTTCCACTGACAAACAATTGGTCTGCACAAATAATTAATATTCCTCTTCATTATTGGACTATTGGATGAAAAAGGAAAAAATTTGGTTGTTTTTGTATTTTTGGAGCTGAGCAATACAATTAACAAAACTCAATGCCTTGATATTTTCCCCTAGAAGTACCAATACCCAACCAAATCAAACAAACAAACAAACAAACAAGCAGGTAATTTATTTGTTTTTAGAATGACACTTGTAGTTCTACAGATGTTCATGTTCTAAAATTTGTGACCTTAACAGGAAAGGAAGGAGGGGTACATGGCCGAATAAGCACAAATCAGGAGATTTTTGTTTGCTGTCAGTATCAAAATATTGCTGCTATCGCTGTGGCTCTCTAACTACAGGGAGCCATAGATATGATATTCTAAATGTTGCATTTGAACTCACACTATTTGCTGACAACCACTAAGAAATGACTAGTCCCATTCTTACCTCAGCACAAGCTTCTGGGGCAATTGGTTTCTTTTTCTAGATTCTATCTATACTCCCATTCCTCCAGCAATCACTAACTTATAAGGTGTCTTTTTGAAGCTTCCATGAAAATGACTATAAATTGACTATCCTTGTTTTAGCCTGGGTGAAGCAGGAATCATTGGCAGTTTACTTTGGCTGTATTGTATTGCATAGGGGAAGACTTCTGCTAGGACAGCGCTGCTAGGGTCTTCGTCCTGCAAGGGTTGCTGCAGTGAGGCTGGGTACATGCTAGCACAGCCCCCCCCCCCCAAAAAATAACCCAATTATTATGCCTTCTGAGAGAGCTTTCTGCCACGCATATTGGGCAAGTTCTGCATCTATGACTCACCATGGACCAGAAGGAGTGCTGTATTCTTCTGGGAGTTGACAAGACTTAGTGAAGAGTCAGATGAGTAAATGAAGATGGTGATGACATTATATATATATATATATATATATATATATATAAAATGAGGCTTTATTATATATATATTGAGGCTTTCCTGGGTCTTTTTCCAACATGACAAAAAGAGAGTCGTCATGCAGAAAGGGCCATGGGCATTGAAGGCCCATTTGTGGTACGACTTGCACCTGATCCATGCTTGTCATCGTGAACACTGGGGAGGTAGCTTAGTGAGTGAAAACCTTGTTGTGCAACTGTGAGGACCCAGATTCAAATCCTCAGAACCTATATAAAGCTAGGTGTGGTTTGAATAAGAATGGTGCCCATAGGCGCATATATTTAAATGTTTAGTTCCCTCTTGGTGGACTGTTTAGGATTAGATGGTATGGCCTTGTTGGAGAAGGTATGTCGCTGGGAGTGGGCTTTGAAGTTAAAAAAGCCCATGCCAGGCCCAGTCTGACTTCCTATGACAGCAACTTATAGATCTGCTGTGAGCTCTCAGCTACTACTCTACCACCATGCCTTCCTGCTTGCCTGCCCACTGACATGCTCCCTACATGATGGTCATGGACTAACCCTGGGAAACTGTAAGCAAGTCCCCAAATAAATGCTTTTTTTGTTTTAGAAAAAAAAAAGGGTCCTTTTGAATTTTTTATGATTTATGTGTTTTGATTTTATGTGCATTCTCTGTGTGTGTGTTATGTGTATTGTGCCTGCATGCATATTTGTGTGAAGGTATTGCATCCCATAGAGCTGGAGTTGCAGATAGCTGTGAGCTGCCATGTGGGTTCTGAGAATTGAACCTAGCTCCTCTGGAAGAGCACCCAGTGCTCCTAGCATCTGAGCCATCTCTCCATTGCCAGAACTACATTGTGAGACCCTGTCTCAAACAACAACAGCAACAACAAAGCCCTCAAGTACAGGGAATCAAGTGAACTTCATCAAACCCTCACCCCCTGCCCTACTTGCCCTTTGCTTCTCTACTTTATAATCTTACTCTTCCAATTGAAGATGTCCAAGCATTTGTGCTACAGAGTACACTGTTAAAGAGATTAAATTTCCCACACCATCACTAGGTCTACTGTTTGTTTGACATACAATGAACAGGAACACAAAAGAATGACAGGTTTGTATTCTCAAGTGGCTCTTGAATGGAGGTAAATGGAAGCTTTGCTCTTTCTTGTATCATTATTTTTTGAAGAAGACATTACTGATATATGCCATACAATTGAAGTCTCGCTACTGACAAAATTCGATTGTCCAGAGACAGTGATTTTTGTACATATTGGGGAGAGATTTCTGTTGTTATGAGTTTACTTTTGGAGGAATGTTTTGAACCTCTACTTTGACCATTGGATAAGGATGGGAGCCTCTGGTCTTCAGAATTGTCTCCTCCAGTGTGTAATTTCTCCATTACAAGCTAACAGGGATGAAAAGATCAGAACGCCAGTATGCTCCACCTTTTTACAGCTGAGCCAAGACTGTTGCATACACATAAGGGCTGGGTAGCCGAATGTCACTGCTAACTTCTTAGCTATACCTAGCCAGGAATTTAGCTTCTATAATTTGGAGTAAGATAAAGTGAGCACTACTAAGACTAATTGCCCTTTGTGAGATACCATGCCAGTTTGGGAGCAGAGAGAAAGGAGAGCTCTGTCTTCTAAGCCACACCCACAGCTTCCTCTCAGAGTTCCGCATAGTACAACAAACTTGGTAACCCAGCACGAAGGACTAGAAAAGTCAGAGACTCTTGTTGTTTGAGATGTGATTGAGTAAATTTTCCTTTTGAATAAAACATTCTTCAGGTGCTGTATTTTCTTAGGCTAAATTTCTGATACTTTAAACAGCTGGTTTTTAAAGAGTGGTTTTCATCAACTACATTATTTCTTTTAGGGGTAGGCCCACAGAGCTCTTCATTCTTCAAGGCTAGAAGTAGAACTCTTTTTGCTACTTTTCAAAACACAGTTTGTGTTCATTTGAACAAACTGTGTTGACTTTTGAAGTGTACACGGAAGATGTCTTCGGAGGTAGGAACATAAGGATACCATCTCGTTCTTCAGTCAGAAATGTAAAGACAAGACCAATGGAGAAGGCATATGTGGGGCATAATTGCTAGCAAACACAAAGCTGATGAGGCTCCAACCTACACCATCCCTTTTATGTCCAGACTAAATGGATTCCAAAGCTATTTAGAACAGTTTTGCACATTTAAAACTATAGTTTTTTGCCAGAGACACAAAGTGTAGTCACATCAAGTCAATCAAGTCTAATCACTTAAATAAAACTCTTGTGCCCAGGGAGGGGGACAGTCAGGTATCAGGAAGAGAGTGGCCTTACTACTTATTTGTAACATGTGATTATAGCTGTTGTTTCATAACTTTGGGGCCTCCATTATGTCACCCATATATTGTCTGCATTAGTTGAGAGAGATTACATGAAAATGCTTAGCAGTGTAATATGAGAAACAGGACTGAAAGCTATGGTAGGTTTTCCATTTTCATTATTTTATGAAGATGAAATGTTTTTTTTATCAAAAAATTTAAAAAGCCTTTTGCTTAACAGCTGAGTTTTACTGTATGAAGTCTTTCAAGAAACTCCAAGGAACATAACAGTAGTACTTTAAAAAGTCCAGGCAACTGGAGATGTAGCTCATTTAGTAGAGTGCTTTCCTAGCATGCAAAAATCCCTTGGCTTGATTTCCAGAACTTCAGGGGCACTCATTCCACTCACAGTCTAGCACTTGGACTGTGGAATCAGGAGCTTGGGTTCAACCAAGGTCATCCTCATAGTGAGTTTGACGTCAGCGTGGGATACATGAGATCCAGTCTCAAAATTAATGAAAATAACAAAATGTCAGTTAGTAAACAAAAACTAAGATATAATCCCTACAACATTAAACCGAGAAGCAGGGTGTTGGCTGCTTTAGGAGTGAGGTGAGTGGAGTTAAACATGAATGCCTGTGTGCAGGTCTTTGTAGCTCTAAGGAATTGGGAAAATTGCATAGTGTCTTTATACTCGAGAAAAATAAAGTGGATCCAGGATGAGCTCTTGTGAGGCTTTAATGGCTGAACAAAAAGTAAGATACAAAGATGCCTCTGAGTATAAGTAACAACTGTGATACCTGTTTGGAGATTTGTGCTTGTTGAAAGTTCTCATCCTATCATAAACGAATTCTGTAACACTTCTTAAAAGTAACCTTCCTTTACTCAGAGAAGAATTGTGCTAGGGCACTAGAGACAGTATGTCCAGTGCAAAGCCATTGGTCAAGGAGATGACCAGTGTGAGAAAAGGCAGATCCGTTATTTGTGGGCATCAAGTCCCTGGAAAGGTTGGAACTGACAGCATGTCTGATCAAGTGATGCCATTCAAGACATTTAGCCAAGGGTGATGCTCTAGGAGGAAATTAGGAGGAAAATGACAAATCAGCTATGGCAACTAATCAATACCTAGCCCAGTGTGGAGCTAGCAGTCTATTGCAGGAGCTGGCCTTTGCAGAGCCCGCCTTTTTGTGGTCACAACCGAGTTTCGTCGTAATTGGGTTGAGAACTGAAGAAATTAGTGCCCTGAAAACATCATCATTGCACAGTAACTATTTGTTTTCCTTTGAATCCCTTAATAGTAAGAAAGTTATGTATCTATTCATGTGTAATTTATATAATCATTATTGGAGACACCTTACTCCAATAGTGTAGTGTATTGAGATTCATCTGAAATGATACTGAAACTACCAAGTGAAGACAAAGAGAGAGGAAAACACTTTCAGGGACTAGATGGGGATGCCAGATTAAACATAAAATCAAAAAGTCTACCTTCTTCTGATTTATGTACCTATAATACTTTTTTGATTTGTTTTGGTTTGGTTTTGGCCTTGCTTCTTAGAGCCAGCACCTCAGCCTGGTCTCCCTTTACACAGACTAATAAACCTATCTTGGCATAAAGGTGCCACATTTCCATCTTACACCTTAACACTGCCTCTGTGTTATTGGACATCTTCAGAAATGTTTGAGATCTGTGTTCTGCACAGAGAGGATGGCGTGACCGCAGATCGGATGGTCTGTCCCTTCTAATAGGCATTCTATAACATAAGAATTAGAGTTATGATTTCAGGGATGGCCAGCCTACTGACTATATCACTTTGTAATTTTGAGAAATTGGTAGTAAAACGTAAAGAACATTTCTATTCTACAGTAGGTCTTCAAAGTATCATATCAGAAGAGCATTATTTTCAGTCCCAACAATACATTAAATTGTCCTGAGAATATAAATATGTATGAAAGTAAAATCATTATTGAAGATATGGTGAAGATATTAAGCTGAAAGCAACCTGTAACTCAGAAATCAATTTGTGATTGAGTTCAACAGTTCTTTAGAGAGGTTGAAAATACTAAGCTACTGCATGTCTGTAGTATTCTAGTGAATGCTTGAGGCTGTATATAGCACTGAACTCTACATATGCTCTCCATGTATGAATGCCTCTTCTTAAGCTTGATTTATAAACTAGATACAGTGAGAACTTAACAGTAGGCACTAGAGACGTGGCTCAGTGGCTAAGAGCACAGCTGCTCTTGCAGAGGATCACACTTTGGTTCCCAGCACCCACATGGTAGCTCACAATCATCATCACTAAGATCCAGGGAATCAGATACTCATCCTCTTCTGGCCTCCGTGGGGACTAAGCACACATACAGCATACTGGCAGGTAAAACACTTGTGAATAGAAAAATAAACAAAATCTTTAAAAACAAGTTAACAATAATGACTAATGATAAAAGACAACAATTATAACAACACTTTCATAGCATTGTATTGATGGCCTCGAAATATCTTGTTGTATTAATGCTCACACTTTGGATGGTATAAAAACATTAAAAAACGTTATATGGAAATTTTCCAAAATAAGTAACTTGTGAATTCTAAGTTACAGTGTTTTGAGTACTGTGGTGGCCTCTGATGCTGCATCCTGGCTGGAAGTGAGCTGTCTCTTTGTCCAGTATACCCATGTTGTATGTACTAGCTGTCCCTTAGTCACTCTCTTTGCTGCTGTATCTACTATAAGAACACCCATGAAATCCTTAAATAAGCATGCTTATTATGTCTTTTTATGTAGGTAATGCCACATTGGAGATTATTTATTTATAAAACTTTCTGGTTTTATAAGTACAGTTTTTCTGTAACATGCCATGCAAAATTACATATTTCCTATCAGTGTTTTTACCCTATAATGGCAATGCTGAGCAATTGCGAAAGGGTTGTGTATGGTCCACAGAATTTAATATATTTATATTTAGTCTTTTTATAGAAAAAAATGGCCTGGTAGGAGAGATGGCAATACTGTTCTTATAGAAGACTCACGTTCAGTTCCAAGCACCTACATTGAGCAGTTCACAACCATGGAAATTCAATGCCTGTGACTTTCATGGATTCACACACACACACACACACACACACACACACACACACAAACATACACACACACATACACACACATTAATACATGCATAATTAAAAATAAAAATTAAAGTTTTTCAGTCCCTATACTACATAGTAGTTTGTGGTTTAATGTCTTGTAATAGGTTAAAGTTTTTGTACTGGGAGCTGAAATAAATTTATTTACAAATATAATGAAACATGCTTGTAATCTCACATATTTAAGTGAGGAGGATTGTGGGTTTGAAAGTGGCTCGATTACACATATCCCGTCTCAGAAATGAACAAGCCAGGCTAATGAGATAACTCAGCCACTGGAAGTACTTGCTGCCAAGCCTGACAACTTGAGTTCTGTTCCTTGGACTTCCATGATAGAAGAAGAGAACCGACATTTGAAAATTGTCCTCTGACTTCCACAGGCATATGCCCTCCTGCAACCTACACACATGAAATAAATGAGTGATTAATTTTTTAATTAAAAATAAAGAGAATGGACCTGAATTTGCTGCCTTGAGTTGTTTATAGTGACTTCTATGGAGATCTGGCATACACTAATGAGTGGGCAGTTCCAGAAAGCAGGCTGCAGGTGCTTCCTCATGTGTCTTGCATCCTCCTGTGTCTGTCCCTCTTCACTCCTCTTCTTTCTCATCTGCCTCCAGTTCTGCCTTCAGGATTCTACCCAAAGCAAACCCTCTTTGGGAAGCCTGACCTCTTACCTGGTACAGGTGAAGGGAAACAGTCTCCATATAGTTCCCAGACTGTGTGGTAAATATTTATACCACACCTGCCTCTCAAATCATCCTGGGGAATCCTGTCGACTCTACCATGAGCTTGTCCAGGGCACTGTGATACTTTACGTATTGCCGCAAAACAGGCCTAGGAGTTCCAGTCATTGGTTAAATCGGCTGCCTTTTCTCCTTGTGTGATTACCACCTTTCCCCCACACTGTAAAGCTTGCCCCTAGTCTCCCTGCTTCTCCTATTATGCTGTCCAGTTTTCAGCAAGATGGAATTTCTCCTAGGGAAAATCAGGTCAAGGCACTCCTCTGTTCAAAACCCCAAGTTATACTTGGAATAAAATCAAAAGGCCTACAATAGCCTGCAGGGCCCTGCCTGACCTATTTCCCTGGCTGCCTCTCCATCACCATGGACCTCTTACTGCCCTGCCCTGTACAAGCTGCACTCAAGGGATACTGGCCTCCTTGCTGTGCTTGTGCTTAGCACGATCCCGCCTCAGGGTCTTTGCACTAGCTGTTCCATCTTCTTGTAGTACTTTCCCTGCAGATAGCTACCTCAAGCCATTTAGCTCACTACCATACCAAGTTCTCAAAACCAGAACTCCCTCTGTTGTTGAGGGAGATCCTGAGTTTTTCATTCTCCTGCCGCCGCATCTCTGTGTCGAGATTATAGTTGTGTGCCGTAGCTTCTGGTTCAGCCAGTGCTGGAGATCAAATCCAGGCCTTCATGAGAGCTAGGCAAGCTCTCTTCCCACTGAGCTGCACCCCTAGCATTGAACTATATAAAAGATACATTCATTCCTGACAAATGTATTCCTGCTTTAACCATCGGTATACAAAACTCAGTAAAGGGAGGGACACCATCTTATTCTCTGGTCTTTCTCTGCAGTTTGAGGAGGCGCCTAGAAGATGCATAGTTGCTGTCAAAACCGAATGCAACGAGCCCTGTTCTTGGTGACAGCAGAGGTGATGATATGCACAAGCAATAGATAAACGAGTGAAGTATCTTTCATGCAGCATAGAAGGAAACAGCATTGTTCACAAAGCAGTGTCCTGTGAACAAACAAAGCAAGGGGTTTCTGTTGGACTCAGGGCAGACTGTTGTTATCACATGTGGAGAGGGGAACGTATCTGAGCATGCTCAGTTCAGAGTCATGCCTCTTCATACATCCTCACTTGTTCAAACACTAAGAGATAGGAATGGTCCTCAGAAGAGAATTTCGTATTATAATGAGTAAAGTTCACCTCTAGGTCACCTAAAAGGGTGGCACAGAATAGCTCCCAAGTTTAGCTGTTGCATAGGTCACATCTAGGTCACCTTAGAAGTTTGCCTGCTTGGCCTTGTCTGAAACTAAAAGCAACTTTTTAGGCAGGATCACAGAGATTTAAAGGGCCAGACAACTTTTCCCCTGAAAACTTGGGTGGCTTTCCCCCAGAGTAGCCAGCCTAGCAGCTAACATCATCTGAAAAGCACAAACAAATGTGTGTTGCTGGGGGCAGGGAGTGGGGAGCGGGGGTGGGGGGGAGGTGTTACTAGTACTATGATTCTCCTCACTTCCAGGTCATGATATGAGGCAGAGTTATTTTTGCAATTACTGTGAACACTTGCTAGGAAAGGCACGTGCTTTAGGAACCGACAGATCTTGCTTCACATTCTGGCTTTCCCAGGGAGTAGTTACATGGCCATGGCCATGGCCAAGTTGCTTAGCCTCCCAAGTCTTAATTTCCTTTGAGCCTATGAAGGGATACCATAAGATGGAGTTGTGACAAAGAACACACAAGATAATGCATGTGTGATAAATATTTGAGAACACTTTATAAAACATTATGAGTCACACATTCCCATTTCTGGAGTGTGGTGGTAGAACTTATCACAACCCATTATATGCATGTATAAAATTCATCAATTAAAACAATTCACATTTGAAAGAAAAAAAAGAATCGGGAGGAGGACAAAGAGGTGAATAGGAATGCATATAATCAAAATACATTATATACACTTATGAAAATAGAATGAAACTATTATACATAATTAATAAAACTTTCCAAAGAAATAGTACTGCATCATACACACAAAGGCAGAGAGAGAGAGAGAGAGAGAGAGAGAGAGAGAGAGAGAGAGAGAGAGAGAGAGAGAATATGCCTCTAAGGATATACTTGAAAATGTTAAAATGTTGACAAAGACCATAAATAGTAGATTTAGGAATTATTTTTATTTTCTTCCTTATAGCTTTTATTATTCTATTGTTCTTTTTGGTTTTATAGCATCCTCATTTCTGAAATCATCCTGGGGGGCAGGGCAATCACTTTCATTGTGGAAAATTAAAATACAAACAACTGTGTTTCCCATCTAGGTTGTTATCCTGGTTAGGAGAAAATCTTGGTGGGTGAGTTAGCAGGGGCCAGCAGGAAGGAGAAGAGGGCAGAGACTAGAAGAGGAATAGGACTCACCTTATTATCGTCTCTATACTGTTGTCCTTACTTAGAACAAGTTCGTAAGAGGGCCACTGAGTCTCAGCCTCTTTGTCAGTATTCATTCCACAGAGTGGCAGGGAGAGAATCAGATAGAAACCTGTGCCTAAAGACAGAGTGGGATTACTGTGCTTAAGAGTAAGTAGCTCGAGTTCGGGCTCTACATCCTCCTTCCTAACAGATGGCTTCCTGCTTTGCTAGCCCCTGTCTGCTAATCTTTAAAATAAGGAGATTTTGAACTTGACAAATTTCTTGTTAGGACACAAGAAACAAGTGGTTTGCTGACATCCAGGGAGGACTGCCTTGCCTTTATTCACTTCGTGTCCCACTTAGCATCTCACTCCTGCGCCCCATCCCCTAGGGTGGAGAATAAAGGGACAGGAGGGAAATGGCCTCTTTTAACTCTAGGCACATTTTCCTGGTCCTTGTTTCTAAGCTGTGGAGAGCCAGGAAAGAGGGTCAAGGAAGGTAGAGATGAATCATCACTGATTCTCTTTGTGCTGTTAGAACAAGAGTGGGAGGGAAGCCATGTCCCCATCTGCCCACTGCCACTCGAATAGCCACTGTGCAAGATGAAGCAATTGGCTGCCTGGCCTAAAGTGGAAAATAAAGAAAATGGCAAGGCCAAGATGTCCAGCATGAGCTGGCTAAGAAGCAGTGGCAGGAAGGCAACAACAAAGAACCTAATATTTTTATATAATTTTGTGTGCATCTGCTACCCAGCATCTACTAGGACAGATGACGGATCTCCCAAATCGCATCCCTCCTCACATTGTTCATCTATACAAAGTGGATCTTATTATAATGGTTATCATTAAAGGCAAAGCATGAGTGCAAAGCTGTAGAAGGATAGCTGTGTTCCTCTTCATAGCATTTAGTCACTACCTTGAGTCCTGATAAAATGTTTACCAAGGCCATGGTAGGAATCTGCACCCCTTTATCTTCTTCAAAAACACAATAGTGACTCCTGCCATCTGCTTGGTTCTAAGGATGCAGCAGTAATATACTAAGTGACCTACTCTGGAAATTAGCTGAATGGTGGAACTAGGCATATGCTAGGGCAGTGCTTGTCAACCTTTCTAATGCTGCAATCCCTTAATACAGCTCCTCATGTTGTGGATACCCCTACCATAATATTGTTTTTGTTGCTACTTCATAACTGTAATTTTGCTATTGTCATAATTATAATATAAGTATTTTTTGGAGATAGAAGTTTGAGAAAGGGGTTGAGACTCATAGGTTAAGAAGCACTGTGCTAGGGCCTACCAGCTAGGTTACAAGAGTATCCTATAGTCAAGGACAATAACAATATTTATCAAGATGTGACTGATCAAGATCTGTTTTCCACTGAAAGTACAAACTGATTGCTAAAGTATGACAAAGATTCTGACCAGGTTAAAAGCCTTGAAATAGGTGGCCAGCAAGCGACAACATGATCATGGTTACTGAGTGTATCCAGATGCCATGAGGGGGACAGTCAAGTAATCAATACATAGGAACTAGCCAATTGAGCATCATCACTGAGACCAAGGACTGTGGTTAGGATTCATCATAATTTGGAGCATGCCAAGCCCTACTGACAGCCTTTGCTTACACCTAGTCCCAGCCTCACTTGCCAACATTTTTGCCACTATGAGCCTCTGTGGACCACCCCCCCCTTTAGCTTGATCCACCCATAAAACCTATCTCCGACTTTCTACCTCTGATTTTTCCAGTGCAGTCACATCACACAGAACCTTCAGTGACAGTAACCCATCAAGAGCAAATCAATCCCTCCTCCAAGATACCCATCTCCTGGAGCATACCCAGCATCTTGACTCACATGCCACTAGGAAGCTCTATCTTTCTCTTAAGAACCTGGGGCGATTTTCCATAGATCACCGACTCGTTAGCAGCACAGATTTTGGCCTCAAACATCCAGACTGAGAAACACTACATATTTACCGTAAGTTAATATAACAGTGGTTCTCAACCTGTGGGTCACGACTCTTTGGGAATTTTGAACAACCCTTTCTTTCTTTCTTTCTTTCTTTCTTTCTTTCTTTCTTTCTTTCTTTCTTTCTTCCTTCCTTCCTTCCTTCCTTCCTTCCTTCCTTCCTTCCTTTCCTTCCTTCCTTCCTTCCTTCCTTCCTTCCTTCCTTCCTTCCTTCCTTCTTCCTTCCTTCCTTCCTTCCTTCCTTCCTTCCTTTTTTTTTTTTTTTTGAGTTTTTTGAGACAGGGTTTCTCTGTGTAGCCTTGGCTGTCCTGGAACTCACTCTGTAGACCAGACTGGCCTTGAACTCAGAAATCCACCTATCTCTGCCTCCCAAGTGCTGGGATTAAAGGCATGTGTCACCACTGCCCGGCTGAACAACCCTTTCATAGGGGTCACATATCAGATAACCTGCATATCATAAATTTACATTAAATTATAACAGTAGCAAAATTACAGTTATGAAGTAGCAGTGAAAATAATTTTATGGTTGGGGTCACCCCAACATGAGAAACTCTATTAAAGCATTAGGAAGGTTGAGAACCACTGGAATATACCTTTGGGCCCTAAGAATCATCGTCTGTGTAATGGACATATAGTAATATATGCTTATTTAAGTTCTATTTAGGAACTAGTAGATAATGCTTCTAAAACATAGTAAGCATTGTGTAATATAGTTATTTTATTATATTATAATGAACTTTCGTGATCTCTTAGAGGTTAGAGAGATTGATGAATCTTTACTGTCCCTGTTCTATCTAGCATATAGTAGATGCTCTCTCCTGAACTATTGCTTCAAAAATCCTGGGACTAAGTTTGTGGTACATGCCTTTAACTCTAATACCTTAGAGGCAGAGGCAGGAGGATCTCTGTGAGTTTGCAGTCAGCTTGGTCAGCACAGAGTTCAAGGACAGCCAGGACTGTTCAGTGAGATCCTGTCTCAAACAAACAAACAAACAAACAAACATACTCTGGAGCAATTGTAATGTGCCCCAATGCCCAATGATTATAGTGTTGGTATAAATACAACATGACTCTAAAATCATATGATATGCCTAATTAAACTCCTCAAACAGCTCCCTCTGCTGCATAATTCACCAAGGGATAGAACCAAAGCAAACATTAAACTCTATAGTATGACATAAGCACTGAAGGGCTCAAGGGCCCCCACTCCTCCTGCCTTTCTACTTATGTAGTCCACAGAACTTCTCTCCTGGGCTGGCTGTACACACTCCCTTCAGCTTTTTACATCTTTAACTTCCTGGGGATTCCATGTGCCTTCAATGCCACTGTTGCAGCTTTCTGTGTTGCTGTTTTAGTGGCTGCCTCCAGGAATCCCGTGCTGCTACATATTGTCTGGCCTCCTATCTGAAGATTCCTGTTGCTCTGATAAACAACCATAACCAAAAGCAACTTGGGAAAGAAAGAGCTTATTTCAGTTGATAAATCCTGGTTCACATTCCATCAGTAAGGGAAGTCAGGCCAAGAATGTGGAGGCAGGAACTAAAGCAGAGGCACAGGGAAATGCTGCTTATTGGATGTTCCTCATGGCTCACCCAGTTTTCTCGTCCTTTTTTCTTTTCTTTCTTTTCTTTCCTTTCCTTTCCTTTCCTTTCCTTTCCTTTCCTTTCCTTTCCTTTCCTTTCCTTTCCTTTCCTTTCCTTTTCTTTTCTTTTCTCCTTTCCTTTCCCTTTCTTCTTTTCTTTCTCCCCCTTCCCTCTCCTTTCTTCTCTCTCTTTCTTCCATATTTTTTAGTTTTGATTATTGTTATTGTTGATTTTGAGACAGGGTTTCTCTGTGTGGCCCTGGGTGTCCTGGAACTCACTCTGTAGATCAGGCTGGCTTCGAACTCACAGCATTCCACCTACCTCTGTCTCCCAGTTTGGTGCTGGGATTAAAGCATGTGATACCACACACAGCCTTTAGTTTGCTTTCTTATATCACCCAGGACCACCTGCCTAGGAGTCGTGAGCTGGATCTTCCAACATCAGTCATCAATCAAGAAAAACTTCCAGCAGACGGGCCAGTCTGGTGGGGGCATTTTCTCCATTGAGGTTCCTTCTTCCCAAATGAGTATCTTATGTCAAGTTGACACAAAACTAGGCAGCACACTTCAGAAGCTTTTCCTTTCAAAGCACCGTGGAAGCCTTCATGGTCATATGACTTTTACATTCTGCTTGCAAGTAAAACCAACAACATGTATGAAAAATGGCAATGAGTGGTTTAGCCCAAGCAGTAGCCACACCCCCTCAGACGATGGCTGTAGCAGCCTCTGAATGAATGCCTGAGAGCTGCACATAACAACGTGAACCCTGGGGAAAGTGAGATCTTTAAGCAGTTATATGTATTTCATGTATTTCGAAGAGTCCCGTGGAACTAGCTTCGTGGGGAAAGAATGGGGGAGGGGATCTATTTGGGAATTTTATTCCGTCACAACTCTAAGCTTGCTGTGGATGTAGAGGGCCCAAGGTGCCCTCAAAGCATTTGGTTTTTGTTTGTTTTGTTGGTTTTTTTTTTTTTTTTTTTTTTTTGGTTTTGGGTTGTTTGTTTGTTTTTGTCCAAGTGCAAAGTAATTTTCTTTAATAGTGATAATCTTCCTTATCCCAACTTCACACACACACACACACACTCTTCTGGCCAAACTGCAAGTTTTAAATACTTTTCCTTCTTTCCTTTTCACTCCTAACTCTCATTGTACACCTGGCTAGCAAGCCAGGAAGGAATACTCATTCTACAGCCGAAATTCCTCCATAAGATTAATTAGTCTGTCACCTTAAAACAGCCTCCTGGAAAGTCTTAGGTCATAGACAAAATGTCAACAAGGTCTTTGCCATAAGTAACACAAATTTTGTGTAGTCCATTCCCCAGGAATCCTTGTGCCCACCCGAAAGCTCATGGTACTGTCTTTACTATCTACATTTTAATTCACATTCAGGTCTTTACACTCTCACCAGAATTAACCATTAAGTGTTCTTGGGCATCTCCAGCCATTTCTTTCTACATTTCCAATTGCATCCAACAAACCAGTTTAAGGGGTTTCTGAGCCACACTGTGACCCACCTACATTAATATCAATTTCCTATGTTGGATTTTTAACCACTGTGGCAAATACCAGAAAATCTTTTCTTAGTGATTTTTTTTTTAATGGCCATTGGGTTTTTTTTTTTTTTTTTTTTTTTTTTTTTTTGCGTGCATGTATATCTGTGTGAAGGTATCTGGTTTCCCTGGAACTGGAGTTAGAGTTTGTGAGCTGCCAATGTAGGTGCTGGGAACTGAATTTGGATCCTCTGAAAGAACAGCCGGTGCTGTTAACCACTGAGCCACCTCTCCAACCCCAAATAGAGAAAGAATTTAAAAAGAAAAAAGGTTTATTTTGTTTCACAATTTTGGAAGTTTTACTCAAAGATTGGCTAAATCTGTTGCTTTGAGCTTGAGGTGGGGAAGTATATCACGAGGGTGTTTATGCAACATTTACCTTATGTCAGCTAGGAAGCAGAGTAGAGAGACAGGAATGGAGTCACAGAAAACCTATCTTTCAAAGCCATGTCCCAGTTGGCCTATTTCCCTCAGTTCTGTCACCTCTCAATGAACTGGTCACATTTTTAATCCACCAAGAGCTGAATCCATGGATTGGGTCAGGGCCCTCAAGACCTAATGTTTCTGAGACTAGCCTCACAGACACACAAAAAGGTGTGGTTTGGCAATCTAGGCATCCCTCAATTCAATCAAGTTACCCGTAGAGATTAACTATGACAACCCTTGTTAAATCATGATTCTAGCTGGTGAAGAATAAAGCAATATAAAATAAATGAAAATGTCTTTCTTGTGATATTTTGGTGGGGGCAATAGAATAAGCCAGAAAAAAAATACAGAGACTAACTAATTAGAGGAATTAAGGCTCAAAATGAAGCCATAGATGAAGACATGGAATGGTTTAAGATTAAAGTGTGATATGAGTTGGAGAATGAAGGCTTCACTGAGATAATATTTAAATAAGAAGCTGATGACGTAGGCCACTAAAACACCTCAGCCTAAATGGCTCCAAACAGGAATTCCCGAGTTTTCCTTCAAACCGCATCATTTTCCAGTGATCTCAATCTCATCTGTTGACATCACCAAGCTGGAAACACAAGACTCTTAGTTCCCCCATGCTCCCCAGTTTCTGTTGACTCTACTTCATGAACGTGTCTCTAAAGGAGACATGTTTTTCCCCATCTACGTTATAACCACTATGATCTAAGCTGCGTTTGTCTCTCACAGCAACCAGGTTTATCATTCTCACATTTACATCTGACAGTGTTATATGCAGCCTTGCTTAAAACTTAAAATGCCATCACATTAGTCTCACTGTGCCATGACCTATATATATTCTGACAACATAACAACTCCCTTGAACTTGGTTTATTTAATGATCTTATGTAGGCATACTTTTTTGGGTTCTATTATCTACAACTCGTCCAACCCTTATTCCACCCCAATTCCTACCAACCCCCCAATACTAGGTAGGAGAGAAAGAAGGTTAGAGGTGGGAAAGGGGGCATAGACCTCTTTAGACTACTTTCTGATGATTAGGGGTGTTGAGTTCCTTGGGGTAAGTCTAATCTCCATCATCAGGATGTCTCTAACCAGCAACCAGCAATAGCAAACACAGCAGCAGAAATCAGCAGCAGCAGGGGAGCAGTAGCCACCGGGCCCTCTTGGTGCTCTCGAATTTATATCCTCTCAAGAGTCCCCAGAATTCCAAACAAAACTATCTGCAGCTGGCAAAAATCACACCCCTCCTGGAGCAACCAGTTAGTGGTTGTGGACAATCTGAAACAGCCCCATATCCCACACCTGAGATAAAAAACAAAAACATTTCCATAACATAACTGGGTTTCTAAAGAAACCCAAACTCTCACTACAATCATATGCTTATGTTCATGCTACAATATAGCCTTGTTTGCAGGTTGCCTCTGTCTCTGTCTACAATGCCCTTTTTGGTCCTGCTCAGGTGATTTCTCTCCTGTAGTTACCTTTGTAGAGCTCAACCTTCCCTACCTTCTTCACTAGGTCAGATTCTCCTGCTGTAGTTGTCAGGAGCCCACACCTTTCTTTCACACCACCATTTCTATAGTTATAATCTTCTATTGATTCCTGTGGCCATTTCACTAATGTCCGATTGCCCCACAAAACTGTAACTCTGTAAAGATCAGGAACTGGATGCCCAGTGCTTTGGAATTTACATCAGTGCTCAACAAATACTTCTTCTTTTTTTTTTAAGATTTATTTATTTATTATATCTAAGTACACTGTAGCTGTCTTCTGACACACCAGAAGAGGGCGTCAGATCTCATTACGGATGGTTGTGAGCCACCATATGGTTGCTGGGATTTGAACTCGGGACCTTCAGAAGAGCAGTCAGTGCTCTTAACCACTGAGCCATCTCTCCAGCCCCAACAAATATTTCTTAAAGGCATCAATGAAAGCAACAACAACAAAACACATGAATCCCCTTCACACATGAGAGAATCTGACACTGATAGATAAAACGTATTGTTCAAAGTCACAAGAACTATATGATGGAGCAGAGAGTTGAATCTGGGATCTAGAGTGGAGTCTGGGATCTGGATGTGTTACATTGTGTCTCCTACAGTCTTTCTCTTACCTCCTCCTGCCAATTTCTGCATTTTGTTTATTGTTGTTTTTTATTTGATTCCGGTTCAATAGTTTTATTTTTCTGGTTTTGATTTTGGTGTTTCATTTAGTTAGTTAGTTAGTTAGTTAGTTAGTTAGTTAGTTAGTTTATTTGTTTTTTGTAGGATGTGTGTGTCTTTGTGTGTGTCTGTGTATGTGTTAAGAATCAAACCCAGAGCTTTGCACTTGCTAGACAAACAATGCTCCACTGATCTACATTACTGGTTTCAACTTCTATGATTATTAGCTTTACAGTTGCAAGTGAGTTCAGACATCCTGGAAAATTATAGCCATAAACATTCTATAAATTGAGCCCCGTAGCACATACCTACAGCTATTTGGGAGACTGAGGCAGGAAGATCCCTTGAATCCTGGAGTTTAAGACTAACTTGCGCAACAGAGCAGAGCTTCATCTGTCTTATGGTGTTTCTGCTGTTATGATAAAACACCATGGCTAACAGCAACTTGGGGGAGGAAAGGATTGAGTTTATTTTACAGTTTGTAATCTATCATCCAAGGAAACCATGGTAGGAATTCCTGGAAGGAACTTGAAAGCAGGAACTAATGCAGAGGCCATGTTAGGGACACTGCTTACTGACTTGTTTCTCATGACTTATTGAGTCTGCTTTCTTATAACACTCAGAACCAGAACCACTAGCCCAGGGGTGGTACCACCTACAGTGAGCTGCAACCTCCCCCATCAATCATCAGACAAATAACCTACTACCAGAAAATGTCAGCTAGAGGAGTCATCTGAGATCAGTCTGCATTCAGGTCTTAGGAAAGAGAGAGGACAGAACATTCATTATTCAGCCTACAGGTGCTCACCTCATGATGTGCAAATATTTAAACAAGTGCAATCTATAACTGACTAAGACAAAGGGAGAGAATGGAAAAGAAAATAGCAACTAGGGGCTGGGTCAGAATCACCTTGACATCAATCTGGGCTAGCAAAAGATACCTACTTCCCTCCAGTTTCCCTTGCTCCCTTCTGTCAATTGAGAGAAGGTTCCAGATAGCCACAAATCTGAGTTCCTCAGAGCATAAACCGTTAATTTTTAAGATATGGTTGGAGCCAATCTGAAAAACTAATGCATGTCTTGACCTGTGTGAATAACTAAATTATATACCCATTTACTCTTCCCCTAGTCCTCTAAGAGCAAAGTAGGATAGCCACACCACCACAGAACCCACAGGAAACAGGAAACCGAATGAGTGGATCTGCTAAGAGTTAGATACCCATATAAAGTATCCCAAATCCTAGATGTTTGTCACCCACATGTCCTATCTATTTGTATGGATAAAAGGGTTGCTATTTTATCAAACTCCAGACAGAATACAGAAAGATAGTTGACACCAACTCTGTATTGAAAAATTGACTATAAAGCTATGAGGCTGGAGAGATAACTCAGGGTTAAAAGCATGGCATGTGCTCTTCCAAAGGACCTGAATTCAGCTCCAAGCACCCATGTCAGGGTGGCTCACAACCACACACACACACACACACACACACACACACACACACACACACACACACAGAGAGAGAGAGAGAGAGAGACACTTAAAATAATACAAATAAAACTTTTTTTAGACTATAGGAGTTTTATAAAGGAGAAGCCTATGCAGCTATCTACCCCAACAATCTACCAACGAGAACTCAGACTTCGTATGTGGTTTGTATTAGTTACATCATCCATAATCATTCTTCCTTCGCATAAGCTAATTTCATCCCATCTAGAGGCCTTTGGTGACTATTTAGAGCGTGGAGTCCCAGACAAGGAGTCCTGGCAAGAACTTAAGAACGTATAAGAACTCTGGGTTATTCTCAGATGCAGTTGAGTTTGGAAATTAGTCATCTAAATGTCATCCAGGCCAGTGGTGGTGGCACATGTCAGTAGGCAATGCTGAAGGAGTGGAGGCCAGACTGGGCTCCATTTGGGGGCTTGGGGATAGCTCTAAAAAAAAGAAAAAAAGAAAAAAAGAAAAGAAAAGGAAGCTAGGCAACTAAATGTCATTTGGGAAAACTTTAAGACATTCCGGGGGTGAGGCAAGTCTAACAGAGCAACTATCATCTAGAAAGAAAGCAGGCATGACAATACCCACCAAGACATTAATCCAACCTGTCATGTAGGTCAAAACTGATTTCTAGAGTAAGCAAAGGTGAGATTGAGTTCTGCTTCAGGGGAATGAGGAAGGAAAGTGATCAAGAGGAATGTGATATCATTATTCACCTAATTACATTTCAAGTTTCATACCCCAAATTTGAGCTTCTTTTTGAGTATTCTCAAGGTCTATAAGATGATATTGTTGTCCCTGCTTATTTACTAAATGGGTATACAAACATCTATCTTTCTGGGATGTATTAATTGAGCACATATTATAGGTCAGACATTTTGCTATGCAAGATTCATTTCTTGCATAGCCTTTCCCCATTCCTTCCTGGCTATTCTGTGTGACCTATTCCTATGTAAGCCTGAGATAAGACTCACTGTTCACAGCAGACTTTCATAAGTAGAAGTCAGTTCTGGTTCCTACTATAGTGAAATTGGGGGTGAAAAGAGCATAGGAGCATGACTGGAAAGCAACCTCTTCTCTTGCATGTGCTGGAACCATTTTTAAGGTTATGTGATTAGCCTGATAGAGACTTGGAGTTATTGCCCAGCATTTCTTTACCCCTTCTACATCAGAATACTGCAATGAGTACATGAACAACCGAAGTGAATGCTACATTTCTGGTCTCCATTGCAGAGTCAGGCTTCACCCTAAGACTAACTTTATTCTGATGCAAGGTTAGCAGATGTGTGTACTGTCTGTGTGGTATGTGAATTGTCACTTGAAATAGCAAAGATGCTACCTACCTTTTTTTTCTACCTCCTTACACAGTGTGACTCATCTTTGATCATATAGCAGTGATAATATGTGATAGAATCAATGATAGAAGAAATCTGGGATCCTAGATGATTTACTAAGTAGTGTTGATCCAGATAGTTCAATGAGAGATAATTCAACTTGCGTCTTGTTTAAACAACTCTTATCTGGCGTTGCTATTGTAGCCACAGAACCCATGTCCAAGCAAACACTGCATGTAATAAGGAAAGCCCCTAGTTACCTGAATGATTAGATTCTGAAGAAAGGTGTAGGCATAACAATATGCTAGTGAGTTGAGGAATAAAGAAGTAAGGAAGCAGAGATAGTTGTGACTTTCTGACTCTGAGGAAGCAGAACTTGCAGAGAACTCTTTTAGAAAAGACATCTGCGAGAGGAGAGATAGCTAGAGTGATAAGTTGAGTCAATATTGACTTGGGAGCAGGATTTGTTTGGCAATGTGGTAAGAGAAATCTGATCATGGTTCCAAGATGGCTTGAATGTTACAATGAGGAGTGTAAGTTTCAAGTACAGAAATGTTGGCAAGGATAGATGAATCAGTCTCCTTGGTGTCAGGAAGGATGAAGGCCAACATTCATTTTGCAAAATGCAAGGAGTGCTCCAAGTGGGTGATGCCAAGAAAAAGACGAGCATGCAAAGAAGGGAGTAGACGCTGCCCAGGTATCTGAAGGTTATTTCTGCAGGCAGGAGACAGCCATTTGCTGAGTATAGGGTCTAGTAATTCATCAGCAAGTTTGGTACTGCCATGGTGACTTTGGTGGGATAATAGGTTGACTAAAGATAATGGGATGCCAGGCTGTGATTGAAGACAGAAGATTTTGCAGTTTGAATCTAAAAAGGTGATTAAACTTTATCTGGATGTGATTAACTATACAAACAATGAAAAAGTTGATGGGTTTGGAAAGATGGCTCAGGTGCTTGCTATTCAAGTATGAAGATCTGAGGTCCTGAGTTCAGTTCCCCAGACCCCACGTATAGAACTAGATTTGGCAGCATTTGTGCATAACCCCAGTTCTGGGGCAAGACAGTGATAGGTGATCCCTGCAGCTCACTGACCAGCCAGCCTCATTGAATTCTTGAGCCTCAGGTTCAGTGAAGGACTTTATCCCTAGTCCCAGATCCAGGCTCAATTGTACTGGCTGGTTTTGTGTGTCAACTTGACATGAGCTGGAGATATCACATAGAAAGGAGCCTCCCTTGAAGAAATGCCTCTATGAGATCCAGCTGTAAGGCACTTTCTCAATTAGTGATCAAGGAGGGCCCCTTGTGGGTGGTACCATCTCTGGGCTGGTAGGCTTGGGTTCTATAAGAAAGCAAGCTGAACAAGCCAGGGTAAGCAAGCCAGTAGGAACATCTCTCCATGGCCTCTGTATCAGCTTCTGCTTCCTGACCTGCTTGAGTTCCAGTCCTGACTTCCTTTGGTGGTGAACAGCAATGTGGAAGTATAAGCTGAATAAACCCAACTTATTTCTTGGTCATGTTGTTTGTGTAGGAATAGAAACCCTGACTAAGGCGTCCTCAAATATACAAATATGGAGAGTGATGAAGCAAAGGCACTCAATATTAGTCTCTGGCATCCATATACATGTGCAGTGGACACATGTGAACACACATCACCCCCAAATACACACTATCATGTATGTGTACATGTATACATCTGTACACACACACACATGTGTGAGAAGAAGATCAAAAGTTCAAGGTCTTATGCATACTGTTTCAACTACTATGAACTCATACATACAACTGCTCAGCTGTGTTCAGAATAAATAAATAAGCAAAGAAACAACCCATTGTTTCCTTGTAGTAATTCACTGCCTGGGGCTTTTTCATTTTTCTACCTTGATTTCTGCAAAGATTTTTGAGCCTTGGAAGGAGAGATATGCTGATATAGATGTTTCCTTTAGGGCTAAGCATTCTGATATCTCCTATTCTCTGAACCTTGGCCAGTTGTGGGCCTCTATGTTAATCATCATCTACTACAAAAAAGTTTCTCTGATGGGTATTCTGAGATGTTCAAATCTATGGGTATAAGAATAAGTCATTAGGAGTTAGTTTAATCCTGTGTCCTTTTAGCCTTCTTACTTCCTAGGGCCTATGGTCTGTCTAGCTATCTGTTCTTAGCACAGATGAGAATTCATGGTATGGAATTCAACTTCTGACGTGGACCTTAAATCCAATCAGAAAGTAAATTACTTTCATGGCACTCCGGCCACTAGTGTTCTAGTAGGTATGACTTGCTAGGCTGGTCACGGATGTAGCTCTCATGGTTCACAGTGGTATAAGGTTGTTGATTTGTTTTCTCTCCTGGTACTCCCTTGGCGGAGCCCCTTCCAGCACTCTGAAAGCTAGCCAGGAGGGATGAGGCCTCTGGTTGAGTACCAGCTTGCTTTCCCCATGTTCAGTGACTCAGGTATCCTCTGCAGTGGTGTGTTAACAGCAAGTTCTGGAGAGCATCTAAGAACGTTGGCAATATATTGCCTGTGATGTTTGGGGACTTGGCTTGCTAACACTTTCCAAAGAAGTAACCCATTTCTGGCACTGAGTTTTCTATTTGTTATCCTCTAGGTATCTAATAGAGACATTGTTTCCCCATTTTAGGGTAACTCCATTTAAACTATTTTTATATACATGTGTGTACATATTTTAGGAAACATTTACAATAGTAGATTTGCATATGACCATTTTGAAATGTCTTTAGTGTCCCTGTATTTCCTCATCTATCCTGCCTCTCCATCCCCTCTTCCCATTAAGACCTTCCTGTACCATTATCCCCCTTGAATTCCTTATACCACTTCATTTTATCTCCCTTCCCATTACTAGTTTCCTGACCTCCATGGCTGTTTCAAAAGGAACACACATATCTGAAGATTCAGAGGTAACATCCACAAATGAGAGAAAAAATGGTATTTGTCTCTCTGGCTCTAGGTTACCTCACTCAGAATGACTGTTTACAGCTCTGTACACTTACCTGCAGATTTCATATTTTCATTTTTCTTAGCAGTTCAATTATATTCTATTGTATAAATATATCCCATTTTTAGTTATCCAGTCATCACCTTATGAACATCTAGGCTATTTACATGTCCTGGCTATTGTGGATACAGAAGCAATGAATGTGTATGAGCAGATACCTCTATAGCAAGGTATGGTGTTCTCTGAAAATATGGCCATAAGTGATATGGCTGGGTTATGTGGTAGATTTATCTCACAGTTATTATAATCTTGAACTCCAAGCAGCTCTGGTTACCGGCCCTGGACTTAAAAGAGACTGGCTCTGCATCAGTTTTGGATGGGGGGATGGTTCATTGAATTCTACCCCTCTGTGCTTAATTATTGGCTATTGAAATAAGATGGAGAAGGGGACTCATTGTCTTCAGTTGCAGCGATGGCCACAGCAAACTCTATTGGATAAGTTCCAAACCTGTGGTTAAACTCAGTGGGTCATAAAACTAAACCAAAAAGACATGAATGTGGGAAAGAGACTTACAGATAGGAGAGGAGAGTGTCAGGCTCGGGAAGGAGAGTAACTATGATATCTCTTATACATGTATTAAAATATCAAAGAAAACTTAACTAATAATAAAAAAATCTTCCCACAAAGACAACTCCAAGTCCATATATTGCTACAGATAAGATCTACTAAACCATTAAGAAATAAATGATACCTATTTTACACTATCTTTTAGAAAATTGAAGAGGAAAGAATACTCTCAATCTATGAGGCCAGAATTTTCCTGTATTTGTTTGCTAGTGCAGATAAAAGTGTTAGATGCAGGGTGGCTTCAACAACAAAAATACATCGTCTTCCACTTCCGAAGACAGGAAGTTCGAGATCAAGGTATGGTCAAGGTAATACTGAATCTGAGGGAGAACCCATGCCAGCTCTCTACCCTAGCTTCTTATAGCATTCTTGCAACCATTGGTATCCCTTGGCTTGTAGATACATCATAATCCACATCTTTGCCTTTGTGTACACATGGTTTTCCCTCTCAAGCCCTCACCCCCGGCTGTGCGTGAGTGTATCTAAATCCTATCCTCCTATAGAATTCAAGTTGAGTTAGAGGTGCACTATTCTCAAGTATGACCTTGTCTTAACTAATTTCCTCTACAGGGAACTAATTTGCAAATAAGGACACATTCTAAGGTGCTAGAAAATAGGCCTTTATCATATAGATTTCTATGGGGGCACAATTTAACTTGTAACATCTTAGTACTAAAATTGAAGACTACAATAAAATAAAATTATTCAGTAATGATACATGAACTTGAATAAGAACTTTGGAAACAAATTTTTAATCAAAAAAATCAAATGTTACATATGGGAGCAATATACCAAGGCCTGGTGAATATGCCAGGACTGTTTGAAACATTAGATTGGTTTAACATTAAGCAATCAATTATCATATTATACCATATCAATAAATACTGTGTATATAAAACATATTTGCCTATACAAAGCTATGT